>NC_083853.1:0-628125 GCF_029169275.1 Apis cerana
GCAAGGGGCAAAGTTTCCCGCTTGCAACGAGCTGTGGAAATCGTATTTATCTCTCTTATCTTCGGAGATACAGCCGTTTTAATAATGCACTATTTTAAAGATTCTAAAATTTCCACTTCTTTGGACGACCATAGCGTATGAACCGCTTGTCGTCCAGAAACCAATGAAAGACGAGTGCAAGGGGCAAAGTTTCCCGCTTGCAACGAGCTGTGGAAATCGTATTTATCTCTCTTATCTTCGGAGATACAGCCGTTTTAATAATGCACTATTTTAAAGATTCTAAAATTTCCACTTCTTTGGACGACCATAGCGTATGAACCGCTTGTCGTCCAGAAACTAATGAAAGACGAGTGCAAGGGGCAAAGTTTCCCGCTTGCAACGAGCTGTGGAAATCGTATTTATCTCTCTTATCTTCGGAGATACAGCCGTTTTAATAATGCACTATTTTAAAGATTCTAAAATTTCCACTTCTTTGGACGACCATAGCGTATGAACCGCTTGTCGTCCAGAAACCAATGAAAGACGAGTGCAAGGGGCAAAGTTTCCCGCTTGCAACGAGCTGTGGAAATCGTATTTTTCTCTCTTATCTTCGGAGATACAGCCGTTTTAATAATGCACTATTTTAAAGATTCTAAAATTTCCTCTTCTTTGGACGACCATAGCGTATGAACCGCTTGTCGTCCAGAAACCAATGAAAGACGAGTGCAAGGGGCAAAGTTTCCCGCTTGCAACGAGCTGTGGAGATCGTATTTATCTCTCTTATCTTCGGAGATACAGCCGTTTTAATAATGCACTATTTTAAAGATTCTAAAATTTCCACTTCTTTGGACGACCATAGCGTATGAACCGCTTGTCGTCCAGAAACCAATGAAAGACGAGTGCAAGGGGCAAAGTTTCCCGCTTGCAACGAGCTGTGGAAATCGTATTTATCTCTCTTATCTTCGGAGATACAGCCGTTTTAATAATGCACTATTTTAAAGATTCTAAAATTTCCACTTCTTTGGACGACCATAGCGTATGAACCGCTTGTCGTCCAGAAACCAATGAAAGACGAGTGCAAGGGGCAAAGTTTCCCGCTTGCAACGAGCTGTGGAAATCGTATTTATCTCTCTTATCTTCGGAGATACAGCCGTTTTAATAATGCACTATTTTAAAGATTCTAAAATTTCCACTTCTTTGGACGACCATAGCGTATGAACCGCTTGTCGTCCAGAAACCAATGAAAGACGAGTGCAAGGGGCAAAGTTACCGCTTGCAACGAGCTGTGGAAATCGTATTTATCTCTCTTATCTTCGGAGATACAGCCGTTTTAATAATGCACTATTTTAAAGATTCTAAAATTTCCACTTCTTTGGACGACCATAGCGTATGAACCGCTTGTCGTCCAGAAACCAATGAAAGACGAGTGCAAGGGGCAAAGTTTCCCGCTTGCAACGAGTTGTGGAAATCGTATTTATCTCTCTTGTCTTCGGAGATACAGCCGTTTTAATAATGCACTATTTTAAAGATTCTAAAATTTCCACTTCTTTGGACGACCATAGCGTATGAACCGCTTGTCGTCCAGAAACCAATGAAAGACGAGTGCAAGGGGCAAAGTTTCCCGCTTGCAACGAGCTGTGGAAATCGTATTTATCTCTCTTATCTTCGGAGATACAGCCGTTTTAATAATGCACTATTTTAAAGATTCTAAAATTTCCACTTCTTTGGACGACCATAGCGTATGAACCGCTTGTCGTCCAGAAACCAATGAAAGACGAGTGCAAGGGGCAAAGTTTCCCGCTTGCAACGAGCTGTGGAAATCGTATTTATCTCTCTTATCTTCGGAGATACAGCCGTTTTAATAATGCACTATTTTAAAGATTCTAAAATTTCCACTTCTTTGGACGACCATAGCGTATGAACCGCTTGTCGTCCAGAAACCAATGAAAGACGAGTGCAAGGGGCAAAGTTTCCCGCTTGCAACGAGCTGTGGAAATCGTATTTATCTCTCTTATCTTCGGAGATACAGCCGTTTTAATAATGCACTATTTTAAAGATTCTAAAATTTCCACTTCTTTGGACGACCATAGCGTATGAACCGCTTGTCGTCCAGAAACCAATGAAAGACGAGTGCAAGGGGCAAAGTTTCCCGCTTGCAACGAGCTGTGGAAATCGTATTTATCTCTCTTATCTTCGGAGATACAGCCGTTTTAATAATGCACTATTTTAAAGATTCTAAAATTTCCACTTCTTTGGACGACCATAGCGTATGAACCGCTTGTCGTCCAGAAACCAATGAAAGACGAGTGCAAGGGGCAAAGTTTCCCGCTTGCAACGAGTTGTGGAAATCGTATTTATCTCTCTTGTCTTCGGAGATACAGCCGTTTTAATAATGCACTATTTTAAAGATTCTAAAATTTCCACTTCTTTGGACGACCATAGCGTATGAACCGCTTGTCGTCCAGAAACCAATGAAAGACGAGTGCAAGGGGCAAAGTTTCCCGCTTGCAACGAGCTGTGGAAATCGTATTTATCTCTCTTATCTTCGGAGATACAGCCGTTTTAATAATGCACTATTTTAAAGATTCTAAAATTTCCACTTCTTTGGACGACCATAGCGTATGAACCGCTTGTCGTCCAGAAACCAATGAAAGACGAGTGCAAGGGGCAAAGTTTCCCGCTTGCAACGAGCTGTGGAAATCGTATTTATCTCTCTTATCTTCGGAGATACAGCCGTTTTAATAATGCACTATTTTAAAGATTCTAAAATTTCCACTTCTTTGGACGACCATAGCGTATGAACCGCTTGTCGTCCAGAAACCAATGAAAGACGAGTGCAAGGGGCAAAGTTTCCCGCTTGCAACGAGCTGTGGAAATCGTATTTATCTCTCTTATCTTCGGAGATACAGCCGTTTTAATAATGCACTATTTTAAAGATTCTAAAATTTCCACTTCTTTGGACGACCATAGCGTATGAACCGCTTGTCGTCCAGAAACCAATGAAAGACGAGTGCAAGGGGCAAAGTTTCCCGCTTGCAACGAGCTGTGGAAATCGTATTTATCTCTCTTATCTTCGGAGATACAGCCGTTTTAATAATGCACTATTTTAAAGATTCTAAAATTTCCACTTCTTTGGACGACCATAGCGTATGAACCGCTTGTCGTCCAGAAACCAATGAAAGACGAGTGCAAGGGGCAAAGTTTCCCGCTTGCAACGAGCTGTGGAAATCGTATTTATCTCTCTTATCTTCGGAGATACAGCCGTTTTAATAATGCACTATTTTAAAGATTCTAAAATTTCCACTTCTTTGGACGACCATAGCGTATGAACCGCTTGTCGTCCAGAAACCAATGAAAGACGAGTGCAAGGGGCAAAGTTTCCCGCTTGCAACGAGCTGTGGAAATCGTATTTATCTCTCTTATCTTCGGAGATACAGCCGTTTTAATAATGCACTATTTTAAAGATTCTAAAATTTCCACTTCTTTGGACGACCATAGCGTATGAACCGCTTGTCGTCCAGAAACCAATGAAAGACGAGTGCAAGGGGCAAAGTTTCCCGCTTGCAACGAGCTGTGGAAATCGTATTTATCTCTCTTATCTTCGGAGATACAGCCGTTTTAATAATGCACTATTTTAAAGATTCTAAAATTTCCACTTCTTTGGACGACCATAGCGTATGAACCGCTTGTCGTCCAGAAACCAATGAAAGACGAGTGCAAGGGGCAAAGTTTCCCGCTTGCAACGAGCTGTGGAAATCGTATTTATCTCTCTTATCTTCGGAGATACAGCCGTTTTAATAATGCACTATTTTAAAGATTCTAAAATTTCCACTTCTTTGGACGACCATAGCGTATGAACCGCTTGTCGTCCAGAAACCAATGAAAGACGAGTGCAAGGGGCAAAGTTTCCCGCTTGCAACGAGCTGTGGAAATCGTATTTATCTCTCTTATCTTCGGAGATACAGCCGTTTTAATAATGCACTATTTTAAAGATTCTAAAATTTCCACTTCTTTGGACGACCATAGCGTATGAACCGCTTGTCGTCCAGAAACCAATGAAAGACGAGTGCAAGGGGCAAAGTTTCCCGCTTGCAACGAGCTGTGGAAATCGTATTTATCTCTCTTATCTTCGGAGATACAGCCGTTTTAATAATGCACTATTTTAAAGATTCTAAAATTTCCACTTCTTTGGACGACCATAGCGTATGAACCGCTTGTCGTCCAGAAACCAATGAAAGACGAGTGCAAGGGGCAAAGTTTCCCGCTTGCAACGAGCTGTGGAAATCGTATTTATCTCTCTTATCTTCGGAGATACAGCCGTTTTAATAATGCACTATTTTAAAGATTCTAAAATTTCCACTTCTTTGGACGACCATAGCGTATGAACCGCTTGTCGTCCAGAAACCAATGAAAGACGAGTGCAAGGGGCAAAGTTTCCCGCTTGCAACGAGCTGTGGAAATCGTATTTATCTCTCTTATCTTCGGAGATACAGCCGTTTTAATAATGCACTATTTTAAAGATTCTAAAATTTCCACTTCTTTGGACGACCATAGCGTATGAACCGCTTGTCGTCCAGAAACCAATGAAAGACGAGTGCAAGGGGCAAAGTTTCCCGCTTGCAACGAGCTGTGGAAATCGTATTTATCTCTCTTATCTTCGGAGATACAGCCGTTTTAATAATGCACTATTTTAAAGATTCTAAAATTTCCACTTCTTTGGACGACCATAGCGTATGAACCGCTTGTCGTCCAGAAACCAATGAAAGACGAGTGCAAGGGGCAAAGTTTCCCGCTTGCAACGAGCTGTGGAAATCGTATTTATCTCTCTTATCTTCGGAGATACAGCCGTTTTAATAATGCACTATTTTAAAGATTCTAAAATTTCCACTTCTTTGGACGACCATAGCGTATGAACCGCTTGTCGTCCAGAAACCAATGAAAGACGAGTGCAAGGGGCAAAGTTTCCCGCTTGCAACGAGCTGTGGAAATCGTATTTATCTCTCTTATCTTCGGAGATACAGCCGTTTTAATAATGCACTATTTTAAAGATTCTAAAATTTCCACTTCTTTGGACGACCATAGCGTATGAACCGCTTGTCGTCCAGAAACCAATGAAAGACGAGTGCAAGGGGCAAAGTTTCCCGCTTGCAACGAGCTGTGGAAATCGTATTTATCTCTCTTATCTTCGGAGATACAGCCGTTTTAATAATGCACTATTTTAAAGATTCTAAAATTTCCACTTCTTTGGACGACCATAGCGTATGAACCGCTTGTCGTCCAGAAACCAATGAAAGACGAGTGCAAGGGGCAAAGTTTCCCGCTTGCAACGAGCTGTGGAAATCGTATTTATCTCTCTTATCTTCGGAGATACAGCCGTTTTAATAATGCACTATTTTAAAGATTCTAAAATTTCCACTTCTTTGGACGACCATAGCGTATGAACCGCTTGTCGTCCAGAAACCAATGAAAGACGAGTGCAAGGGGCAAAGTTTCCCGCTTGCAACGAGCTGTGGAAATCGTATTTATCTCTCTTATCTTCGGAGATACAGCCGTTTTAATAATGCACTATTTTAAAGATTCTAAAATTTCCACTTCTTTGGACGACCATAGCGTATGAACCGCTTGTCGTCCAGAAACCAATGAAAGACGAGTGCAAGGGGCAAAGTTTCCGCTTGCAACGAGCTGTGGAAATCGTATTTATCTCTCTTATCTTCGGAGATACAGCCGTTTTAATAATGCACTATTTTAAAGATTCTAAAATTTCCACTTCTCTAAACAACTTCGATATTTGTAAATAATATTAATTATGCAATATATAATTCGTTTTTCAAATTTTAGTTATATAATTTTATATATTCACTGCGTAAAACACTTTACTCCGAGAGGAAACAAAATCACGACCGTTTCGTTCCGTGTTCGATAACCGACTGTATACGAATGTTTTCATTAATGTCCTTTGTATTGTTACTGTTTTTGCCGCTATTCCCACTCGATATAATATTCGTCGTTGTAATCTAATAATATTTATCTCTCTTATCTTCGGAGATACAGCCGTTTTAATAATGCACTATTTTAAAGATTCTAAAATTTCCACTTCTTTGGACGACCATAGCGTATGAACCGCTTGTCGTCCAGAAACCAATGAAAGACGAGTGCAAGGGGCAAAGTTTCCCGCTTGCAACGAGCTGTGGAAATCGTATTTATCTCTCTTATCTTCGGAGATACAGCCGTTTTAATAATGCACTATTTTAAAGATTCTAAAATTTCCACTTCTTTGGACGACCATAGCGTATGAACCGCTTGTCGTCCAGAAACCAATGAAAGACGAGTGCAAGGGGCAAAGTTTCCCGCTTGCAACGAGCTGTGGAAATCGTATTTATCTCTCTTATCTTCGGAGATACAGCCGTTTTAATAATGCACTATTTTAAAGATTCTAAAATTTCCACTTCTTTGGACGACCATAGCGTATGAACCGCTTGTCGTCCAGAAACCAATGAAAGACGAGTGCAAGGGGCAAAGTTTCCCGCTTGCAACGAGCTGTGGAAATCGTATTTATCTCTCTTATCTTCGGAGATACAGCCGTTTTAATAATGCACTATTTTAAAGATTCTAAAATTTCCACTTCTTTGGACGACCATAGCGTATGAACCGCTTGTCGTCCAGAAACCAATGAAAGACGAGTGCAAGGGGCAAAGTTTCCCGCTTGCAACGAGCTGTGGAAATCGTATTTATCTCTCTTATCTTCGGAGATACAGCCGTTTTAATAATGCACTATTTTAAAGATTCTAAAATTTCCACTTCTTTGGACGACCATAGCGTATGAACCGCTTGTCGTCCAGAAACCAATGAAAGACGAGTGCAAGGGGCAAAGTTTCCCGCTTGCAACGAGCTGTGGAAATCGTATTTATCTCTCTTATCTTCGGAGATACAGCCGTTTTAATAATGCACTATTTTAAAGATTCTAAAATTTCCACTTCTTTGGACGACCATAGCGTATGAACCGCTTGTCGTCCAGAAACCAATGAAAGACGAGTGCAAGGGGCAAAGTTTCCCGCTTGCAACGAGCTGTGGAAATCGTATTTATCTCTCTTATCTTCGGAGATACAGCCGTTTTAATAATGCACTATTTTAAAGATTCTAAAATTTCCACTTCTTTGGACGACCATAGCGTATGAACCGCTTGTCGTCCAGAAACCAATGAAAGACGAGTGCAAGGGGCAAAGTTTCCCGCTTGCAACGAGCTGTGGAAATCGTATTTATCTCTCTTATCTTCGGAGATACAGCCGTTTTAATAATGCACTATTTTAAAGATTCTAAAATTTCCACTTCTTTGGACGACCATAGCGTATGAACCGCTTGTCGTCCAGAAACCAATGAAAGACGAGTGCAAGGGGCAAAGTTTCCCGCTTGCAACGAGCTGTGGAAATCGTATTTATCTCTCTTATCTTCGGAGATACAGCCGTTTTAATAATGCACTATTTTAAAGATTCTAAAATTTCCACTTCTTTGGACGACCATAGCGTATGAACCGCTTGTCGTCCAGAAACCAATGAAAGACGAGTGCAAGGGGCAAAGTTTCCCGCTTGCAACGAGCTGTGGAAATCGTATTTATCTCTCTTATCTTCGGAGATACAGCCGTTTTAATAATGCACTATTTTAAAGATTCTAAAATTTCCACTTCTTTGGACGACCATAGCGTATGAACCGCTTGTCGTCCAGAAACCAATGAAAGACGAGTGCAAGGGGCAAAGTTTCCCGCTTGCAACGAGCTGTGGAAATCGTATTTATCTCTCTTATCTTCGGAGATACAGCCGTTTTAATAATGCACTATTTTAAAGATTCTAAAATTTCCACTTCTTTGGACGACCATAGCGTATGAACCGCTTGTCGTCCAGAAACCAATGAAAGACGAGTGCAAGGGGCAAAGTTTCCCGCTTGCAACGAGCTGTGGAAATCGTATTTATCTCTCTTATCTTCGGAGATACAGCCGTTTTAATAATGCACTATTTTAAAGATTCTAAAATTTCCACTTCTTTGGACGACCATAGCGTATGAACCGCTTGTCGTCCAGAAACCAATGAAAGACGAGTGCAAGGGGCAAAGTTTCCCGCTTGCAACGAGCTGTGGAAATCGTATTTATCTCTCTTATCTTCGGAGATACAGCCGTTTTAATAATGCACTATTTTAAAGATTCTAAAATTTCCACTTCTTTGGACGACCATAGCGTATGAACCGCTTGTCGTCCAGAAACCAATGAAAGACGAGTGCAAGGGGCAAAGTTTCCCGCTTGCAACGAGCTGTGGAAATCGTATTTATCTCTCTTATCTTCGGAGATACAGCCGTTTTAATAATGCACTATTTTAAAGATTCTAAAATTTCCACTTCTTTGGACGACCATAGCGTATGAACCGCTTGTCGTCCAGAAACCAATGAAAGACGAGTGCAAGGGGCAAAGTTTCCCGCTTGCAACGAGCTGTGGAAATCGTATTTATCTCTCTTATCTTCGGAGATACAGCCGTTTTAATAATGCACTATTTTAAAGATTCTAAAATTTCCACTTCTTTGGACGACCATAGCGTATGAACCGCTTGTCGTCCAGAAACCAATGAAAGACGAGTGCAAGGGGCAAAGTTTCCCGCTTGCAACGAGCTGTGGAAATCGTATTTATCTCTCTTATCTTCGGAGATACAGCCGTTTTAATAATGCACTATTTTAAAGATTCTAAAATTTCCACTTCTCTAAACAACTTCGATTTTTGTAAATAATATTAATTATGCAATATATAATTCGTTTTTCAAATTTTAGTTATATAATTTTATATATTCACTGCGTAAAACACTTTACTCCGAGAGGAAACAAAATCACGACCGTTTCGTTCCGTGTTCGATAACCGACTGTATACGAATGTTTTCATTAATGTCCTTTGTATTATTACTGTTTTTGCCGCTATTCCCACTCGATATAATATTCGTCGTAGTATTCTAATAATATTTATCTCTCTTATCTTCGGAGATACAGCCGTTTTAATAATGCACTATTTTAAAGATTCTAAAATTTCCACTTCTTTGGACGACCATAGCGTATGAACCGCTTGTCGTCCAGAAACCAATGAAAGACGAGTGCAAGGGGCAAAGTTTCCCGCTTGCAACGAGCTGTGGAAATCGTATTTATCTCTCTTATCTTCGGAGATACAGCCGTTTTAATAATGCACTATTTTAAAGATTCTAAAATTTCCACTTCTTTGGACGACCATAGCGTATGAACCGCTTGTCGTCCAGAAACCAATGAAAGACGAGTGCAAGGGGCAAAGTTTCCCGCTTGCAACGAGCTGTGGAAATCGTATTTATCTCTCTTATCTTCGGAGATACAGCCGTTTTAATAATGCACTATTTTAAAGATTCTAAAATTTCCACTTCTTTGGACGACCATAGCGTATGAACCGCTTGTCGTCCAGAAACCAATGAAAGACGAGTGCAAGGGGCAAAGTTTCCCGCTTGCAACGAGCTGTGGAAATCGTATTTATCTCTCTTATCTTCGGAGATACAGCCGTTTTAATAATGCACTATTTTAAAGATTCTAAAATTTCCACTTCTTTGGACGACCATAGCGTATGAACCGCTTGTCGTCCAGAAACCAATGAAAGACGAGTGCAAGGGGCAAAGTTTCCCGCTTGCAACGAGCTGTGGAAATCGTATTTATCTCTCTTATCTTCGGAGATACAGCCGTTTTAATAATGCACTATTTTAAAGATTCTAAAATTTCCACTTCTTTGGACGACCATAGCGTATGAACCGCTTGTCGTCCAGAAACCAATGAAAGACGAGTGCAAGGGGCAAAGTTTCCCGCTTGCAACGAGCTGTGGAAATCGTATTTATCTCTCTTATCTTCGGAGATACAGCCGTTTTAATAATGCACTATTTTAAAGATTCTAAAATTTCCACTTCTTTGGACGACCATAGCGTATGAACCGCTTGTCGTCCAGAAACCAATGAAAGACGAGTGCAAGGGGCAAAGTTTCCCGCTTGCAACGAGCTGTGGAAATCGTATTTATCTCTCTTATCTTCGGAGATACAGCCGTTTTAATAATGCACTATTTTAAAGATTCTAAAATTTCCACTTCTTTGGACGACCATAGCGTATGAACCGCTTGTCGTCCAGAAACCAATGAAAGACGAGTGCAAGGGGCAAAGTTTCCCGCTTGCAACGAGCTGTGGAAATCGTATTTATCTCTCTTATCTTCGGAGATACAGCCGTTTTAATAATGCACTATTTTAAAGATTCTAAAATTTCCACTTCTTTGGACGACCATAGCGTATGAACCGCTTGTCGTCCAGAAACCAATGAAAGACGAGTGCAAGGGGCAAAGTTTCCCGCTTGCAACGAGCTGTGGAAATCGTATTTATCTCTCTTATCTTCGGAGATACAGCCGTTTTAATAATGCACTATTTTAAAGATTCTAAAATTTCCACTTCTTTGGACGACCATAGCGTATGAACCGCTTGTCGTCCAGAAACCAATGAAAGACGAGTGCAAGGGGCAAAGTTTCCCGCTTGCAACGAGCTGTGGAAATCGTATTTATCTCTCTTATCTTCGGAGATACAGCCGTTTCAATAATGCACTATTTTAAAGATTCTAAAATTTCCACTTCTTTGGACGACCATAGCGTATGAACCGCTTGTCGTCCAGAAACCAATGAAAGACGAGTGCAAGGGGCAAAGTTTCCCGCTTGCAACGAGCTGTGGAAATCGTATTTATCTCTCTTATCTTCGGAGATACAGCCGTTTTAATAATGCACTATTTTAAAGATTCTAAAATTTCCACTTCTTTGGACGACCATAGCGTATGAACCGCTTGTCGTCCAGAAACCAATGAAAGACGAGTGCAAGGGGCAAAGTTTCCCGCTTGCAACGAGCTGTGGAAATCGTATTTATCTCTCTTATCTTCGGAGATACAGCCGTTTTAATAATGCACTATTTTAAAGATTCTAAAATTTCCACTTCTTTGGACGACCATAGCGTATGAACCGCTTGTCGTCCAGAAACCAATGAAAGACGAGTGCAAGGGGCAAAGTTTCCCGCTTGCAACGAGCTGTGGAAATCGTATTTATCTCTCTTATCTTCGGAGATACAGCCGTTTTAATAATGCACTATTTTAAAGATTCTAAAATTTCCACTTCTTTGGACGACCATAGCGTATGAACCGCTTGTCGTCCAGAAACCAATGAAAGACGAGTGCAAGGGGCAAAGTTTCCCGCTTGCAACGAGCTGTGGAAATCGTATTTATCTCTCTTATCTTCGGAGATACAGCCGTTTTAATAATGCACTATTTTAAAGATTCTAAAATTTCCACTTCTTTGGACGACCATAGCGTATGAACCGCTTGTCGTCCAGAAACCAATGAAAGACGAGTGCAAGGGGCAAAGTTACCGCTTGCAACGAGCTGTGGAAATCGTATTTATCTCTCTTATCTTCGGAGATACAGCCGTTTTAATAATGCACTATTTTAAAGATTCTAAAATTTCCACTTCTTTGGACGACCATAGCGTATGAACCGCTTGTCGTCCAGAAACCAATGAAAGACGAGTGCAAGGGGCAAAGTTTCCCGCTTGCAACGAGCTGTGGAAATCGTATTTATCTCTCTTATCTTCGGAGATACAGCCGTTTTAATAATGCACTATTTTAAAGATTCTAAAATTTCCACTTCTTTGGACGACCATAGCGTATGAACCGCTTGTCGTCCAGAAACCAATGAAAGACGAGTGCAAGGGGCAAAGTTTCCCGCTTGCAACGAGCTGTGGAAATCGTATTTATCTCTCTTATCTTCGGAGATACAGCCGTTTTAATAATGCACTATTTTAAAGATTCTAAAATTTCCACTTCTTTGGACGACCATAGCGTATGAACCGCTTGTCGTCCAGAAACCAATGAAAGACGAGTGCAAGGGGCAAAGTTTCCCGCTTGCAACGAGCTGTGGAAATCGTATTTATCTCTCTTATCTTCGGAGATACAGCCGTTTTAATAATGCACTATTTTAAAGATTCTAAAATTTCCACTTCTTTGGACGACCATAGCGTATGAACCGCTTGTCGTCCAGAAACCAATGAAAGACGAGTGCAAGGGGCAAAGTTTCCCGCTTGCAACGAGCTGTGGAAATCGTATTTATCTCTCTTATCTTCGGAGATACAGCCGTTTTAATAATGCACTATTTTAAAGATTCTAAAATTTCCACTTCTTTGGACGACCATAGCGTATGAACCGCTTGTCGTCCAGAAACCAATGAAAGACGAGTGCAAGGGGCAAAGTTTCCCGCTTGCAACGAGCTGTGGAAATCGTATTTATCTCTCTTATCTTCGGAGATACAGCCGTTTTAATAATGCACTATTTTAAAGATTCTAAAATTTCCACTTCTTTGGACGACCATAGCGTATGAACCGCTTGTCGTCCAGAAACCAATGAAAGACGAGTGCAAGGGGCAAAGTTTCCCGCTTGCAACGAGCTGTGGAAATCGTATTTATCTCTCTTATCTTCGGAGATACAGCCGTTTTAATAATGCACTATTTTAAAGATTCTAAAATTTCCACTTCTTTGGACGACCATAGCGTATGAACCGCTTGTCGTCCAGAAACCAATGAAAGACGAGTGCAAGGGGCAAAGTTTCCCGCTTGCAACGAGCTGTGGAAATCGTATTTATCTCTCTTATCTTCGGAGATACAGCCGTTTTAATAATGCACTATTTTAAAGATTCTAAAATTTCCACTTCTTTGGACGACCATAGCGTATGAACCGCTTGTCGTCCAGAAACCAATGAAAGACGAGTGCAAGGGGCAAAGTTTCCCGCTTGCAACGAGCTGTGGAAATCGTATTTATCTCTCTTATCTTCGGAGATACAGCCGTTTTAATAATGCACTATTTTAAAGATTCTAAAATTTCCACTTCTTTGGACGACCATAGCGTATGAACCGCTTGTCGTCCAGAAACCAATGAAAGACGAGTGCAAGGGGCAAAGTTTCCCGCTTGCAACGAGCTGTGGAAATCGTATTTATCTCTCTTATCTTCGGAGATACAGCCGTTTTAATAATGCACTATTTTAAAGATTCTAAAATTTCCACTTCTTTGGACGACCATAGCGTATGAACCGCTTGTCGTCCAGAAACCAATGAAAGACGAGTGCAAGGGGCAAAGTTTCCCGCTTGCAACGAGCTGTGGAAATCGTATTTATCTCTCTTATCTTCGGAGATACAGCCGTTTTAATAATGCACTATTTTAAAGATTCTAAAATTTCCACTTCTTTGGACGACCATAGCGTATGAACCGCTTGTCGTCCAGAAACCAATGAAAGACGAGTGCAAGGGGCAAAGTTTCCCGCTTGCAACGAGCTGTGGAAATCGTATTTATCTCTCTTATCTTCGGAGATACAGCCGTTTTAATAATGCACTATTTTGAAGATTCTAAAATTTCCACTTCTTTGGACGACCATAGCGTATGAACCGCTTGTCGTCCAGAAACCAATGAAAGACGAGTGCAAGGGGCAAAGTTTCCCGCTTGCAACGAGCTGTGGAAATCGTATTTATCTCTCTTATCTTCGGAGATACAGCCGTTTTAATAATGCACTATTTTGAAGATTCTAAAATTTCCACTTCTTTGGACGACCAGAGCGTATGAACCGCTTGTCGTCCAGAAACCAATGAAAGACGAGTGCAAGGGGCAAAGTTTCCCGCTTGCAACGAGCTGTGGAAATCGTATTTATCTCTCTTATCTTCGGAGATACAGCCGTTTTAATAATGCACTATTTTAAAGATTCTAAAATTTCCACTTCTTTGGACGACCATAGCGTATGAACCGCTTGTCGTCCAGAAACCAATGAAAGACGAGTGCAAGGGGCAAAGTTTCCCGCTTGCAACGAGTTGTGGAAATCGTATTTATCTCTCTTATCTTCGGAGATACAGCCGTTTTAATAATGCACTATTTTAAAGATTCTAAAATTTCCACTTCTTTGGACGACCATAGCGTATGAACCGCTTGTCGTCCAGAAACCAATGAAAGACGAGTGCAAGGGGCAAAGTTTCCCGCTTGCAACGAGCTGTGGAAATCGTATTTATCTCTCTTATCTTAGGAGATACAGCCGTTTTAATAATGCACTATTTTGAAGATTCTAAAATTTCCACTTCTTTGGACGACCATAGCGTATGAACCGCTTGTCGTCCAGAAACCAATGAAAGACGAGTGCAAGGGGCAAAGTTTCCCGCTTGCAACGAGCTGTGGAAATCGTATTTATCTCTCTTATCTTCGGAGATACAGCCGTTTTAATAATGCACTATTTTAAAGATTCTAAAATTTCCACTT
This sequence comes from Apis cerana, assembly GCF_029169275.1. NCBI lineage: Eukaryota > Metazoa > Arthropoda > Insecta > Hymenoptera > Apidae > Apis > Apis cerana. The sequence continues at coordinate 14,322 of NC_083853.1, forward strand.
CTTTGGACGACCATAGCGTATGAACCGCTTGTCGTCCAGAAACCAATGAAAGACGAGTGCAAGGGGCAAAGTTTCCCGCTTGCAACGAGCTGTGGAAATCGTATTTATCTCTCTTATCTTCGGAGATACAGCCGTTTTAATAATGCACTATTTTAAAGATTCTAAAATTTCCACTTCTTTGGACGACCATAGCGTATGAACCGCTTGTCGTCCAGAAACCAATGAAAGACGAGTGCAAGGGGCAAAGTTTCCCGCTTGCAACGAGCTGTGGAAATCGTATTTATCTCTCTTATCTTCGGAGATACAGCCGTTTTAATAATGCACTATTTTAAAGATTCTAAAATTTCCACTTCTTTGGACGACCATAGCGTATGAACCGCTTGTCGTCCAGAAACCAATGAAAGACGAGTGCAAGGGGCAAAGTTTCCCGCTTGCAACGAGCTGTGGAAATCGTATTTATCTCTCTTATCTTCGGAGATACAGCCGTTTTAATAATGCACTATTTTAAAGATTCTAAAATTTCCACTTCTTTGGACGACCATAGCGTATGAACCGCTTGTCGTCCAGAAACCAATGAAAGACGAGTGCAAGGGGCAAAGTTTCCCGCTTGCAACGAGCTGTGGAAATCGTATTTATCTCTCTTATCTTCGGAGATACAGCCGTTTTAATAATGCACTATTTTAAAGATTCTAAAATTTCCACTTCTTTGGACGACCATAGCGTATGAACCGCTTGTCGTCCAGAAACCAATGAAAGACGAGTGCAAGGGGCAAAGTTTCCCGCTTGCAACGAGCTGTGGAAATCGTATTTATCTCTCTTATCTTCGGAGATACAGCCGTTTTAATAATGCACTATTTTAAAGATTCTAAAATTTCCACTTCTTTGGACGACCATAGCGTATGAACCGCTTGTCGTCCAGAAACCAATGAAAGACGAGTGCAAGGGGCAAAGTTTCCCGCTTGCAACGAGCTGTGGAAATCGTATTTATCTCTCTTATCTTCGGAGATACAGCCGTTTTAATAATGCACTATTTTGAAGATTCTAAAATTTCCACTTCTTTGGACGACCATAGCGTATGAACCGCTTGTCGTCCAGAAACCAATGAAAGACGAGTGCAAGGGGCAAAGTTTCCCGCTTGCAACGAGCTGTGGAAATCGTATTTATCTCTCTTATCTTCGGAGATACAGCCGTTTTAATAATGCACTATTTTAAAGATTCTAAAATTTCCACTTCTTTGGACGACCATAGCGTATGAACCGCTTGTCGTCCAGAAACCAATGAAAGACGAGTGCAAGGGGCAAAGTTTCCCGCTTGCAACGAGCTGTGGAAATCGTATTTATCTCTCTTATCTTCGGAGATACAGCCGTTTTAATAATGCACTATTTTAAAGATTCTAAAATTTCCACTTCTTTGGACGACCATAGCGTATGAACCGCTTGTCGTCCAGAAACCAATGAAAGACGAGTGCAAGGGGCAAAGTTTCCCGCTTGCAACGAGCTGTGGAAATCGTATTTATCTCTCTTATCTTCGGAGATACAGCCGTTTTAATAATGCACTATTTTAAAGATTCTAAAATTTCCACTTCTTTGGACGACCATAGCGTATGAACCGCTTGTCGTCCAGAAACCAATGAAAGACGAGTGCAAGGGCAAAGTTTCCCGCTTGCAACGAGCTGTGGAAATCGTATTTATCTCTCTTATCTTCGGAGATACAGCCGTTTTAATAATGCACTATTTTAAAGATTCTAAAATTTCCACTTCTTTGGACGACCATAGCGTATGAACCGCTTGTCGTCCAGAAACCAATGAAAGACGAGTGCAAGGGGCAAAGTTTCCCGCTTGCAACGAGCTGTGGAAATCGTATTTATCTCTCTTATCTTCGGAGATACAGCCGTTTTAATAATGCACTATTTTAAAGATTCTAAAAATTCCACTTCTTTGGACGACCATAGCGTATGAACCGCTTGTCGTCCAGAAACCAATGAAAGACGAGTGCAAGGGGCAAAGTTTCCCGCTTGCAACGAGCTGTGGAAATCGTATTTATCTCTCTTATCTTCGGAGATACAGCCGTTTTAATAATGCACTATTTTAAAGATTCTAAAATTTCCACTTCTTTGGACGACCATAGCGTATGAACCGCTTGTCGTCCAGAAACCAATGAAAGACGAGTGCAAGGGGCAAAGTTTCCCGCTTGCAACGAGCTGTGGAAATCGTATTTATCTCTCTTATCTTCGGAGATACAGCCGTTTTAATAATGCACTATTTTAAAGATTCTAAAATTTCCACTTCTTTGGACGACCATAGCGTATGAACCGCTTGTCGTCCAGAAACCAATGAAAGACGAGTGCAAGGGGCAAAGTTTCCCGCTTGCAACGAGCTGTGGAAATCGTATTTATCTCTCTTATCTTCGGAGATACAGCCGTTTTAATAATGCACTATTTTAAAGATTCTAAAATTTCCACTTCTTTGGACGACCATAGCGTATGAACCGCTTGTCGTCCAGAAACCAATGAAAGACGAGTGCAAGGGGCAAAGTTTCCCGCTTGCAACGAGCTGTGGAAATCGTATTTATCTCTCTTATCTTCGGAGATACAGCCGTTTTAATAATGCACTATTTTAAAGATTCTAAAATTTCCACTTCTTTGGACGACCATAGCGTATGAACCGCTTGTCGTCCAGAAACCAATGAAAGACGAGTGCAAGGGGCAAAGTTTCCCGCTTGCAACGAGCTGTGGAAATCGTATTTATCTCTCTTATCTTCGGAGATACAGCCGTTTTAATAATGCACTATTTTAAAGATTCTAAAATTTCCACTTCTTTGGACGACCATAGCGTATGAACCGCTTGTCGTCCAGAAACCAATGAAAGACGAGTGCAAGGGGCAAAGTTTCCCGCTTGCAACGAGCTGTGGAAATCGTATTTATCTCTCTTATCTTCGGAGATACAGCCGTTTTAATAATGCACTATTTTAAAGATTCTAAAATTTCCACTTCTTTGGACGACCATAGCGTATGAACCGCTTGTCGTCCAGAAACCAATGAAAGACGAGTGCAAGGGGCAAAGTTTCCCGCTTGCAACGAGCTGTGGAAATCGTATTTATCTCTCTTATCTTCGGAGATACAGCCGTTTTAATAATGCACTATTTTAAAGATTCTAAAAATTCCACTTCTTTGGACGACCATAGCGTATGAACCGCTTGTCGTCCAGAAACCAATGAAAGACGAGTGCAAGGGGCAAAGTTTCCCGCTTGCAACGAGCTGTGGAAATCGTATTTATCTCTCTTATCTTCGGAGATACAGCCGTTTTAATAATGCACTATTTTAAAGATTCTAAAATTTCCACTTCTTTGGACGACCATAGCGTATGAACCGCTTGTCGTCCAGAAACCAATGAAAGACGAGTGCAAGGGGCAAAGTTTCCCGCTTGCAACGAGCTGTGGAAATCGTATTTATCTCTCTTATCTTCGGAGATACAGCCGTTTTAATAATGCACTATTTTAAAGATTCTAAAATTTCCACTTCTTTGGACGACCATAGCGTATGAACCGCTTGTCGTCCAGAAACCAATGAAAGACGAGTGCAAGGGGCAAAGTTTCCCGCTTGCAACGAGCTGTGGAAATCGTATTTATCTCTCTTATCTTCGGAGATACAGCCGTTTTAATAATGCACTATTTTAAAGATTCTAAAATTTCCACTTCTTTGGACGACCATAGCGTATGAACCGCTTGTCTTCCAGAAACCAATGAAAGACGAGTGCAAGGGGCAAAGTTTCCCGCTTGCAACGAGCTGTGGAAATCGTATTTATCTCTCTTATCTTCGGAGATACAGCCGTTTTAATAATGCACTATTTTAAAGATTCTAAAATTTCCACTTCTTTGGACGACCACAGCGTATGAACCGCTTGTCGTCCAGAAACCAATGAAAGACGAGTGCAAGGGGCAAAGTTTCCCGCTTGCGACGAGCTGTGGAAATCGTATTTATCTCTCTTATCTTCGGAGATACAGCCGTTTTAATAATGCACTATTTTGAAGATTCTAAAATTTCCACTTCTTTGGACGACCAGAGCGTATGAACCGCTTGTCGTCCAGAAACCAATGAAAGACGAGTGCAAGGGGCAAAGTTTCCCGCTTGCAACGAGCTGTGGAAATCGTATTTATCTCTCTTATCTTCCGAGATACAGCCGTTTTAATAATGCACTATTTTAAAGATTCTAAAATTTCCACTTCTTTGGACGACCATAGCGTATGAACCGCTTGTCGTCCAGAAACCAATGAAAGACGAGTGCAAGGGGCAAAGTTTCCCGCTTGCAACGAGCTGTGGAAATCGTATTTATCTCTCTTATCTTCGGAGATACAGCCGTTTTAATAATGCACTATTTTAAAGATTCTAAAATTTCCACTTCTTTGGACGACCATAGCGTATGAACCGCTTGTCGTCCAGAAACCAATGAAAGACGAGTGCAAGGGGCAAAGTTTCCCGCTTGCAACGAGCTGTGGAAATCGTATTTATCTCTCTTATCTTCGGAGATACAGCCGTTTTAATAATGCACTATTTTAAAGATTCTAAAATTTCCACTTCTTTGGACGACCATAGCGTATGAACCGCTTGTCGTCCAGAAACCAATGAAAGACGAGTGCAAGGGGCAAAGTTTCCCGCTTGCAACGAGCTGTGGAAATCGTATTTATCTCTCTTATCTTCGGAGATACAGCCGTTTTAATAATGCACTATTTTAAAGATTCTAAAATTTCCACTTCTTTGGACGACCATAGCGTATGAACCGCTTGTCGTCCAGAAACCAATGAAAGACGAGTGCAAGGGGCAAAGTTTCCCGCTTGCAACGAGCTGTGGAAATCGTATTTATCTCTCTTATCTTCGGAGATACAGCCGTTTTAATAATGCACTATTTTAAAGATTCTAAAATTTCCACTTCTTTGGACGACCATAGCGTATGAACCGCTTGTCGTCCAGAAACCAATGAAAGACGAGTGCAAGGGGCAAAGTTTCCCGCTTGCAACGAGCTGTGGAAATCGTATTTATCTCTCTTATCTTCGGAGATACAGCCGTTTTAATAATGCACTATTTTAAAGATTCTAAAATTTCCACTTCTTTGGACGACCATAGCGTATGAACCGCTTGTCGTCCAGAAACCAATGAAAGACGAGTGCAAGGGGCAAAGTTTCCCGCTTGCAACGAGCTGTGGAAATCGTATTTATCTCTCTTATCTTCGGAGATACAGCCGTTTTAATAATGCACTATTTTAAAGATTCTAAAAATTCCACTTCTTTGGACGACCATAGCGTATGAACCGCTTGTCGTCCAGAAACCAATGAAAGACGAGTGCAAGGGGCAAAGTTTCCCGCTTGCAACGAGCTGTGGAAATCGTATTTATCTCTCTTATCTTCGGAGATACAGCCGTTTTAATAATGCACTATTTTAAAGATTCTAAAATTTCCACTTCTTTGGACGACCATAGCGTATGAACCGCTTGTCGTCCAGAAACCAATGAAAGACGAGTGCAAGGGGCAAAGTTTCCCGCTTGCAACGAGCTGTGGAAATCGTATTTATCTCTCTTATCTTCGGAGATACAGCCGTTTTAATAATGCACTATTTTAAAGATTCTAAAATTTCCACTTCTTTGGACGACCATAGCGTATGAACCGCTTGTCGTCCAGAAACCAATGAAAGACGAGTGCAAGGGGCAAAGTTTCCCGCTTGCAACGAGCTGTGGAAATCGTATTTATCTCTCTTATCTTCGGAGATACAGCCGTTTTAATAATGCACTATTTTAAAGATTCTAAAATTTCCACTTCTTTGGACGACCATAGCGTATGAACCGCTTGTCTTCCAGAAACCAATGAAAGACGAGTGCAAGGGGCAAAGTTTCCCGCTTGCAACGAGCTGTGGAAATCGTATTTATCTCTCTTATCTTCGGAGATACAGCCGTTTTAATAATGCACTATTTTAAAGATTCTAAAATTTCCACTTCTTTGGACGACCACAGCGTATGAACCGCTTGTCGTCCAGAAACCAATGAAAGACGAGTGCAAGGGGCAAAGTTTCCCGCTTGCGACGAGCTGTGGAAATCGTATTTATCTCTCTTATCTTCGGAGATACAGCCGTTTTAATAATGCACTATTTTGAAGATTCTAAAATTTCCACTTCTTTGGACGACCAGAGCGTATGAACCGCTTGTCGTCCAGAAACCAATGAAAGACGAGTGCAAGGGGCAAAGTTTCCCGCTTGCAACGAGCTGTGGAAATCGTATTTATCTCTCTTATCTTCGAGATACAGCCGTTTTAATAATGCACTATTTTAAAGATTCTAAAATTTCCACTTCTTTGGACGACCATAGCGTATGAACCGCTTGTCGTCCAGAAACCAATGAAAGACGAGTGCAAGGGGCAAAGTTTCCCGCTTGCAACGAGCTGTGGAAATCGTATTTATCTCTCTTATCTTCGGAGATACAGCCGTTTTAATAATGCACTATTTTAAAGATTCTAAAATTTCCACTTCTTTGGACGACCATAGCGTATGAACCGCTTGTCGTCCAGAAACCAATGAAAGACGAGTGCAAGGGGCAAAGTTTCCCGCTTGCAACGAGCTGTGGAAATCGTATTTATCTCTCTTATCTTCGGAGATACAGCCGTTTTAATAATGCACTATTTTAAAGATTCTAAAATTTCCACTTCTTTGGACGACCATAGCGTATGAACCGCTTGTCGTCCAGAAACCAATGAAAGACGAGTGCAAGGGGCAAAGTTTCCCGCTTGCAACGAGCTGTGGAAATCGTATTTATCTCTCTTGTCTTCGGAGATACAGCCGTTTTAATAATGCACTATTTTAAAGATTCTAAAATTTCCACTTCTTTGGACGACCATAGCGTATGAACCGCTTGTCGTCCAGAAACCAATGAAAGACGAGTGCAAGGGGCAAAGTTTCCCGCTTGCAACGAGCTGTGGAAATCGTATTTATCTCTCTTATCTTCGGAGATACAGCCGTTTTAATAATGCACTATTTTAAAGATTCTAAAATTTCCACTTCTTTGGACGACCATAGCGTATGAACCGCTTGTCGTCCAGAAACCAATGAAAGACGAGTGCAAGGGGCAAAGTTTCCCGCTTGCAACGAGCTGTGGAAATCGTATTTATCTCTCTTGTCTTCGGAGATACAGCCGTTTTAATAATGCACTATTTTAAAGATTCTAAAATTTCCACTTCTTTGGACGACCATAGCGTATGAACCGCTTGTCGTCCAGAAACCAATGAAAGACGAGTGCAAGGGGCAAAGTTTCCCGCTTGCAACGAGCTGTGGAAATCGTATTTATCTCTCTTATCTTCGGAGATACAGCCGTTTTAATAATGCACTATTTTAAAGATTCTAAAATTTCCACTTCTTTGGACGACCATAGCGTATGAACCGCTTGTCGTCCAGAAACCAATGAAAGACGAGTGCAAGGGGCAAAGTTTCCCGCTTGCAACGAGCTGTGGAAATCGTATTTATCTCTCTTATCTTCGGAGATACAGCCGTTTTAATAATGCACTATTTTAAAGATTCTAAAATTTCCACTTCTTTGGACGACCATAGCGTATGAACCGCTTGTCGTCCAGAAACCAATGAAAGACGAGTGCAAGGGGCAAAGTTTCCCGCTTGCAACGAGCTGTGGAAATCGTATTTATCTCTCTTATCTTCGGAGATACAGCCGTTTTAATAATGCACTATTTTAAAGATTCTAAAATTTCCACTTCTTTGGACGACCATAGCGTATGAACCGCTTGTCGTCCAGAAACCAATGAAAGACGAGTGCAAGGGGCAAAGTTTCCCGCTTGCAACGAGCTGTGGAAATCGTATTTATCTCTCTTATCTTCGGAGATACAGCCGTTTTAATAATGCACTATTTTAAAGATTCTAAAATTTCCACTTCTTTGGACGACCATAGCGTATGAACCGCTTGTCGTCCAGAAACCAATGAAAGACGAGTGCAAGGGGCAAAGTTTCCCGCTTGCAACGAGCTGTGGAAATCGTATTTATCTCTCTTATCTTCGGAGATACAGCCGTTTTAATAATGCACTATTTTAAAGATTCTAAAATTTCCACTTCTTTGGACGACCATAGCGTATGAACCGCTTGTCGTCCAGAAACCAATGAAAGACGAGTGCAAGGGGCAAAGTTTCCCGCTTGCAACGAGCTGTGGAAATCGTATTTATCTCTCTTATCTTCGGAGATACAGCCGTTTTAATAATGCACTATTTTAAAGATTCTAAAATTTCCACTTCTTTGGACGACCATAGCGTATGAACCGCTTGTCGTCCAGAAACCAATGAAAGACGAGTGCAAGGGGCAAAGTTTCCCGCTTGCAACGAGCTGTGGAAATCGTATTTATCTCTCTTATCTTCGGAGATACAGCCGTTTTAATAATGCACTATTTTAAAGATTCTAAAATTTCCACTTCTTTGGACGACCATAGCGTATGAACCGCTTGTCGTCCAGAAACCAATGAAAGACGAGTGCAAGGGGCAAAGTTTCCCGCTTGCAACGAGCTGTGGAAATCGTATTTATCTCTCTTATCTTCGGAGATACAGCCGTTTTAATAATGCACTATTTTAAAGATTCTAAAATTTCCACTTCTTTGGACGACCATAGCGTATGAACCGCTTGTCGTCCAGAAACCAATGAAAGACGAGTGCAAGGGGCAAAGTTTCCCGCTTGCAACGAGCTGTGGAAATCGTATTTATCTCTCTTATCTTCGGAGATACAGCCGTTTTAATAATGCACTATTTTAAAGATTCTAAATTTCCACTTCTTTGGACGACCATAGCGTATGAACCGCTTGTCGTCCAGAAACCAATGAAAGACGAGTGCAAGGGGCAAAGTTTCCCGCTTGCAACGAGCTGTGGAAATCGTATTTATCTCTCTTATCTTCGGAGATACAGCCGTTTTAATAATGCACTATTTTAAAGATTCTAAAATTTCCACTTCTTTGGACGACCATAGCGTATGAACCGCTTGTCGTCCAGAAACCAATGAAAGACGAGTGCAAGGGGCAAAGTTTCCCGCTTGCAACGAGCTGTGGAAATCGTATTTATCTCTCTTATCTTCGGAGATACAGCCGTTTTAATAATGCACTATTTTAAAGATTCTAAAATTTCCACTTCTTTGGACGACCATAGCGTATGAACCGCTTGTCGTCCAGAAACCAATGAAAGACGAGTGCAAGGGGCAAAGTTTCCCGCTTGCAACGAGCTGTGGAAATCGTATTTATCTCTCTTATCTTCGGAGATACAGCCGTTTTAATAATGCACTATTTTAAAGATTCTAAAATTTCCACTTCTTTGGACGACCATAGCGTATGAACCGCTTGTCGTCCAGAAACCAATGAAAGACGAGTGCAAGGGGCAAAGTTTCCCGCTTGCAACGAGCTGTGGAAATCGTATTTATCTCTCTTATCTTCGGAGATACAGCCGTTTTAATAATGCACTATTTTAAAGATTCTAAAATTTCCACTTCTTTGGACGACCATAGCGTATGAACCGCTTGTCGTCCAGAAACCAATGAAAGACGAGTGCAAGGGGCAAAGTTTCCCGCTTGCAACGAGCTGTGGAAATCGTATTTATCTCTCTTATCTTCGGAGATACAGCCGTTTTAATAATGCACTATTTTAAAGATTCTAAAATTTCCACTTCTTTGGACGACCATAGCGTATGAACCGCTTGTCGTCCAGAAACCAATGAAAGACGAGTGCAAGGGGCAAAGTTTCCCGCTTGCAACGAGCTGTGGAAATCGTATTTATCTCTCTTATCTTCGGAGATACAGCCGTTTTAATAATGCACTATTTTAAAGATTCTAAAATTTCCACTTCTTTGGACGACCATAGCGTATGAACCGCTTGTCGTCCAGAAACCAATGAAAGACGAGTGCAAGGGGCAAAGTTTCCCGCTTGCAACGAGCTGTGGAAATCGTATTTATCTCTCTTATCTTCGGAGATACAGCCGTTTTAATAATGCACTATTTTAAAGATTCTAAAATTTCCACTTCTTTGGACGACCATAGCGTATGAACCGCTTGTCGTCCAGAAACCAATGAAAGACGAGTGCAAGGGGCAAAGTTTCCCGCTTGCAACGAGCTGTGGAAATCGTATTTATCTCTCTTATCTTCGGAGATACAGCCGTTTTAATAATGCACTATTTTAAAGATTCTAAAATTTCCACTTCTTTGGACGACCATAGCGTATGAACCGCTTGTCGTCCAGAAACCAATGAAAGACGAGTGCAAGGGGCAAAGTTTCCCGCTTGCAACGAGCTGTGGAAATCGTATTTATCTCTCTTATCTTCGGAGATACAGCCGTTTTAATAATGCACTATTTTAAAGATTCTAAAATTTCCACTTCTTTGGACGACCATAGCGTATGAACCGCTTGTCGTCCAGAAACCAATGAAAGACGAGTGCAAGGGGCAAAGTTTCCCGCTTGCAACGAGCTGTGGAAATCGTATTTATCTCTCTTATCTTCGGAGATACAGCCGTTTTAATAATGCACTATTTTAAAGATTCTAAAAATTCCACTTCTTTGGACGACCATAGCGTATGAACCGCTTGTCGTCCAGAAACCAATGAAAGACGAGTGCAAGGGGCAAAGTTTCCCGCTTGCAACGAGCTGTGGAAATCGTATTTATCTCTCTTATCTTCGGAGATACAGCCGTTTTAATAATGCACTATTTTAAAGATTCTAAAATTTCCACTTCTTTGGACGACCATAGCGTATGAACCGCTTGTCGTCCAGAAACCAATGAAAGACGAGTGCAAGGGGCAAAGTTTCCCGCTTGCAACGAGCTGTGGAAATCGTATTTATCTCTCTTATCTTCGGAGATACAGCCGTTTTAATAATGCACTATTTTAAAGATTCTAAAATTTCCACTTCTTTGGACGACCATAGCGTATGAACCGCTTGTCGTCCAGAAACCAATGAAAGACGAGTGCAAGGGGCAAAGTTTCCCGCTTGCAACGAGCTGTGGAAATCGTATTTATCTCTCTTATCTTCGGAGATACAGCCGTTTTAATAATGCACTATTTTAAAGATTCTAAAATTTCCACTTCTTTGGACGACCATAGCGTATGAACCGCTTGTCTTCCAGAAACCAATGAAAGACGAGTGCAAGGGGCAAAGTTTCCCGCTTGCAACGAGCTGTGGAAATCGTATTTATCTCTCTTATCTTCGGAGATACGGCCGTTTTAATAATGCACTATTTTAAAGATTCTAAAATTTCCACTTCTTTGGACGACCACAGCGTATGAACCGCTTGTCGTCCAGAAACCAATGAAAGACGAGTGCAAGGGGCAAAGTTTCCCGCTTGCGACGAGCTGTGGAAATCGTATTTATCTCTCTTATCTTCGGAGATACGGCCGTTTTAATAATGCACTATTTTAAAGATTCTAAAATTTCCACTTCTTTGGACGACCACAGCGTATGAACCGCTTGTCGTCCAGAAACCAATGAAAGACGAGTGCAAGGGGCAAAGTTTCCCGCTTGCGACGAGCTGTGGAAATCGTATTTATCTCTCTTATCTTCGGAGATACAGCCGTTTTAATAATGCACTATTTTGAAGATTCTAAAATTTCCACTTCTTTGGACGACCAGAGCGTATGAACCGCTTGTCGTCCAGAAACCAATGAAAGACGAGTGCAAGGGGCAAAGTTTCCCGCTTGCAACGAGCTGTGGAAATCGTATTTATCTCTCTTATCTTCCGAGATACAGCCGTTTTAATAATGCACTATTTTAAAGATTCTAAAATTTCCACTTCTTTGGACGACCATAGCGTATGAACCGCTTGTCGTCCAGAAACCAATGAAAGACGAGTGCAAGGGGCAAAGTTTCCCGCTTGCAACGAGCTGTGGAAATCGTATTTATCTCTCTTATCTTAGGAGATACAGCCGTTTTAATAATGCACTATTTTGAAGATTCTAAAATTTCCACTTCTTTGGACGACCATAGCGTATGAACCGCTTGTCGTCCAGAAACCAATGAAAGACGAGTGCAAGGGGCAAAGTTTCCCGCTTGCAACGAGCTGTGGAAATCGTATTTATCTCTCTTATCTTCGGAGATACAGCCGTTTTAATAATGCACTATTTTAAAGATTCTAAAATTTCCACTTCTTTGGACGACCATAGCGTATGAACCGCTTGTCGTCCAGAAACCAATGAAAGACGAGTGCAAGGGGCAAAGTTTCCCGCTTGCAACGAGCTGTGGAAATCGTATTTATCTCTCTTATCTTCGGAGATACAGCCGTTTTAATAATGCACTATTTTAAAGATTCTAAATTTCCACTTCTTTGGACGACCATAGCGTATGAACCGCTTGTCGTCCAGAAACCAATGAAAGACGAGTGCAAGGGGCAAAGTTTCCCGCTTGCAACGAGCTGTGGAAATCGTATTTATCTCTCTTATCTTCGGAGATACAGCCGTTTTAATAATGCACTATTTTAAAGATTCTAAAATTTCCACTTCTTTGGACGACCATAGCGTATGAACCGCTTGTCGTCCAGAAACCAATGAAAGACGAGTGCAAGGGGCAAAGTTTCCCGCTTGCAACGAGCTGTGGAAATCGTATTTATCTCTCTTATCTTCGGAGATACAGCCGTTTTAATAATGCACTATTTTAAAGATTCTAAAATTTCCACTTCTTTGGACGACCATAGCGTATGAACCGCTTGTCGTCCAGAAACCAATGAAAGACGAGTGCAAGGGGCAAAGTTTCCCGCTTGCAACGAGCTGTGGAAATCGTATTTATCTCTCTTATCTTCGGAGATACAGCCGTTTTAATAATGCACTATTTTAAAGATTCTAAAATTTCCACTTCTTTGGACGACCATAGCGTATGAACCGCTTGTCTTCCAGAAACCAATGAAAGACGAGTGCAAGGGGCAAAGTTTCCCGCTTGCAACGAGCTGTGGAAATCGTATTTATCTCTCTTATCTTCGGAGATACGGCCGTTTTAATAATGCACTATTTTAAAGATTCTAAAATTTCCACTTCTTTGGACGACCACAGCGTATGAACCGCTTGTCGTCCAGAAACCAATGAAAGACGAGTGCAAGGGGCAAAGTTTCCCGCTTGCGACGAGCTGTGGAAATCGTATTTATCTCTCTTATCTTCGGAGATACGGCCGTTTTAATAATGCACTATTTTAAAGATTCTAAAATTTCCACTTCTTTGGACGACCACAGCGTATGAACCGCTTGTCGTCCAGAAACCAATGAAAGACGAGTGCAAGGGGCAAAGTTTCCCGCTTGCGACGAGCTGTGGAAATCGTATTTATCTCTCTTATCTTCGGAGATACAGCCGTTTTAATAATGCACTATTTTGAAGATTCTAAAATTTCCACTTCTTTGGACGACCAGAGCGTATGAACCGCTTGTCGTCCAGAAACCAATGAAAGACGAGTGCAAGGGGCAAAGTTTCCCGCTTGCAACGAGCTGTGGAAATCGTATTTATCTCTCTTATCTTCCGAGATACAGCCGTTTTAATAATGCACTATTTTAAAGATTCTAAAATTTCCACTTCTTTGGACGACCATAGCGTATGAACCGCTTGTCGTCCAGAAACCAATGAAAGACGAGTGCAAGGGGCAAAGTTTCCCGCTTGCAACGAGCTGTGGAAATCGTATTTATCTCTCTTATCTTAGGAGATACAGCCGTTTTAATAATGCACTATTTTGAAGATTCTAAAATTTCCACTTCTTTGGACGACCATAGCGTATGAACCGCTTGTCGTCCAGAAACCAATGAAAGACGAGTGCAAGGGGCAAAGTTTCCCGCTTGCAACGAGCTGTGGAAATCGTATTTATCTCTCTTATCTTCGGAGATACAGCCGTTTTAATAATGCACTATTTTAAAGATTCTAAAATTTCCACTTCTTTGGACGACCATAGCGTATGAACCGCTTGTCGTCCAGAAACCAATGAAAGACGAGTGCAAGGGGCAAAGTTTCCCGCTTGCAACGAGCTGTGGAAATCGTATTTATCTCTCTTATCTTCGGAGATACAGCCGTTTTAATAATGCACTATTTTAAAGATTCTAAAATTTCCACTTCTTTGGACGACCATAGCGTATGAACCGCTTGTCGTCCAGAAACCAATGAAAGACGAGTGCAAGGGGCAAAGTTTCCCGCTTGCAACGAGCTGTGGAAATCGTATTTATCTCTCTTATCTTCGGAGATACAGCCGTTTTAATAATGCACTATTTTAAAGATTCTAAAATTTCCACTTCTTTGGACGACCATAGCGTATGAACCGCTTGTCGTCCAGAAACCAATGAAAGACGAGTGCAAGGGGCAAAGTTTCCCGCTTGCAACGAGCTGTGGAAATCGTATTTATCTCTCTTATCTTCGGAGATACAGCCGTTTTAATAATGCACTATTTTAAAGATTCTAAAATTTCCACTTCTTTGGACGACCATAGCGTATGAACCGCTTGTCGTCCAGAAACCAATGAAAGACGAGTGCAAGGGGCAAAGTTTCCCGCTTGCAACGAGCTGTGGAAATCGTATTTATCTCTCTTATCTTCGGAGATACAGCCGTTTTAATAATGCACTATTTTAAAGATTCTAAAATTTCCACTTCTTTGGACGACCATAGCGTATGAACCGCTTGTCGTCCAGAAACCAATGAAAGACGAGTGCAAGGGGTAAAGTTTCCCGCTTGCAACGAGCTGTGGAAATCGTATTTATCTCTCTTATCTTCGGAGATACAGCCGTTTTAATAATGCACTATTTTGAAGATTCTAAAATTTCCACTTCTTTGGACGACCATAGCGTATGAACCGCTTGTCGTCCAGAAACCAATGAAAGACGAGTGCAAGGGGCAAAGTTTCCCGCTTGCAACGAGCTGTGGAAATCGTATTTATCTCTCTTTTCTTCGGAGATACAGCCGTTTTAATAATGCACTATTTTGAAGATTCTAAAATTTCCACTTCTTTGGACGACCATAGCGTATGAACCGCTTGTCGTCCAGAAACCAATGAAAGACGAGTGCAAGGGGCAAAGTTTCCCGCTTGCAACGAGCTGTGGAAATCGTATTTATCTCTCTTATCTTCGGAGATACAGCCGTTTTAATAATGCACTATTTTAAAGATTCTAAAATTTCCACTTCTTTGGACGACCATAGCGTATGAACCGCTTGTCGTCCAGAAACCAATGAAAGACGAGTGCAAGGGGCAAAGTTTCCCGCTTGCAACGAGCTGTGGAAATCGTATTTATCTCTCTTGTCTTCGGAGATACAGCCGTTTTAATAATGCACTATTTTAAAGATTCTAAAATTTCCACTTCTTTGGACGACCATAGCGTATGAACCGCTTGTCGTCCAGAAACCAATGAAAGACGAGTGCAAGGGGCAAAGTTTCCCGCTTGCAACGAGCTGTGGAAATCGTATTTATCTCTCTTATCTTCGGAGATACAGCCGTTTTAATAATGCACTATTTTAAAGATTCTAAAATTTCCACTTCTTTGGACGACCATAGCGTATGAACCGCTTGTCGTCCAGAAACCAATGAAAGACGAGTGCAAGGGGCAAAGTTTCCCGCTTGCAACGAGCTGTGGAAATCGTATTTATCTCTCTTATCTTCGGAGATACAGCCGTTTTAATAATGCACTATTTTAAAGATTCTAAAATTTCCACTTCTTTGGACGACCATAGCGTATGAACCGCTTGTCGTCCAGAAACCAATGAAAGACGAGTGCAAGGGGCAAAGTTTCCCGCTTGCAACGAGCTGTGGAAATCGTATTTATCTCTCTTATCTTCGGAGATACAGCCGTTTTAATAATGCACTATTTTAAAGATTCTAAAATTTCCACTTCTTTGGACGACCATAGCGTATGAACCGCTTGTCGTCCAGAAACCAATGAAAGACGAGTGCAAGGGGCAAAGTTTCCGCTTGCAACGAGCTGTGGAAATCGTATTTATCTCTCTTATCTTCGGAGATACAGCCGTTTTAATAATGCACTATTTTAAAGATTCTAAAATTTCCACTTCTTTGGACGACCATAGCGTATGAACCGCTTGTCGTCCAGAAACCAATGAAAGACGAGTGCAAGGGGCAAAGTTTCCCGCTTGCAACGAGCTGTGGAAATCGTATTTATCTCTCTTGTCTTCGGAGATACAGCCGTTTTAATAATGCACTATTTTAAAGATTCTAAAATTTCCACTTCTTTGGACGACCATAGCGTATGAACCGCTTGTCGTCCAGAAACCAATGAAAGACGAGTGCAAGGGGCAAAGTTTCCCGCTTGCAACGAGCTGTGGAAATCGTATTTATCTCTCTTATCTTCGGAGATACAGCCGTTTTAATAATGCACTATTTTAAAGATTCTAAAATTTCCACTTCTTTGGACGACCATAGCGTATGAACCGCTTGTCGTCCAGAAACCAATGAAAGACGAGTGCAAGGGGCAAAGTTTCCCGCTTGCAACGAGCTGTGGAAATCGTATTTATCTCTCTTATCTTCGGAGATACAGCCGTTTTAATAATGCACTATTTTAAAGATTCTAAAATTTCCACTTCTTTGGACGACCATAGCGTATGAACCGCTTGTCGTCCAGAAACCAATGAAAGACGAGTGCAAGGGGCAAAGTTTCCCGCTTGCAACGAGCTGTGGAAATCGTATTTATCTCTCTTATCTTCGGAGATACAGCCGTTTTAATAATGCACTATTTTAAAGATTCTAAAATTTCCACTTCTTTGGACGACCATAGCGTATGAACCGCTTGTCGTCCAGAAACCAATGAAAGACGAGTGCAAGGGGCAAAGTTTCCCGCTTGCAACGAGCTGTGGAAATCGTATTTATCTCTCTTATCTTCGGAGATACAGCCGTTTTAATAATGCACTATTTTAAAGATTCTAAAATTTCCACTTCTTTGGACGACCATAGCGTATGAACCGCTTGTCGTCCAGAAACCAATGAAAGACGAGTGCAAGGAGCAAAGTTTCCCGCTTGCAACGAGCTGTGGAAATCGTATTTATCTCTCTTGTCTTCGGAGATACAGCCGTTTTAATAATGCACTATTTTAAAGATTCTAAAATTTCCACTTCTTTGGACGACCATAGCGTATGAACCGCTTGTCGTCCAGAAACCAATGAAAGACGAGTGCAAGGGGCAAAGTTTCCCGCTTGCAACGAGCTGTGGAAATCGTATTTATCTCTCTTATCTTCGGAGATACAGCCGTTTTAATAATGCACTATTTTAAAGATTCTAAAATTTCCACTTCTTTGGACGACCATAGCGTATGAACCGCTTGTCGTCCAGAAACCAATGAAAGACGAGTGCAAGGGGCAAAGTTTCCCGCTTGCAACGAGCTGTGGAAATCGTATTTATCTCTCTTATCTTCGGAGATACAGCCGTTTTAATAATGCACTATTTTAAAGATTCTAAAATTTCCACTTCTTTGGACGACCATAGCGTATGAACCGCTTGTCGTCCAGAAACCAATGAAAGACGAGTGCAAGGGGCAAAGTTTCCCGCTTGCAACGAGCTGTGGAAATCGTATTTATCTCTCTTATCTTCGGAGATACAGCCGTTTTAATAATGCACTATTTTAAAGATTCTAAAATTTCCACTTCTTTGGACGACCATAGCGTATGAACCGCTTGTCGTCCAGAAACCAATGAAAGACGAGTGCAAGGGGCAAAGTTTCCCGCTTGCAACGAGCTGTGGAAATCGTATTTATCTCTCTTATCTTCGGAGATACAGCCGTTTTAATAATGCACTATTTTAAAGATTCTAAAATTTCCACTTCTTTGGACGACCATAGCGTATGAACCGCTTGTCGTCCAGAAACCAATGAAAGACGAGTGCAAGGGGCAAAGTTTCCCGCTTGCAACGAGCTGTGGAAATCGTATTTATCTCTCTTATCTTCGGAGATACAGCCGTTTTAATAATGCACTATTTTAAAGATTCTAAAATTTCCACTTCTTTGGACGACCATAGCGTATGAACCGCTTGTCGTCCAGAAACCAATGAAAGACGAGTGCAAGGGGCAAAGTTTCCCGCTTGCAACGAGCTGTGGAAATCGTATTTATCTCTCTTATCTTCGGAGATACAGCCGTTTTAATAATGCACTATTTTAAAGATTCTAAAATTTCCACTTCTTTGGACGACCATAGCGTATGAACCGCTTGTCGTCCAGAAACCAATGAAAGACGAGTGCAAGGGGCAAAGTTTCCCGCTTGCAACGAGCTGTGGAAATCGTATTTATCTCTCTTATCTTCGGAGATACAGCCGTTTTAATAATGCACTATTTTAAAGATTCTAAAATTTCTACTTCTTTGGACGACCATAGCGTATGAACCGCTTGTCGTCCAGAAACCAATGAAAGACGAGTGCAAGGGGCAAAGTTTCCCGCTTGCAACGAGCTGTGGAAATCGTATTTATCTCTCTTATCTTCGGAGATACAGCCGTTTTAATAATGCACTATTTTAAAGATTCTAAAATTTCCACTTCTTTGGACGACCATAGCGTATGAACCGCTTGTCGTCCAGAAACCAATGAAAGACGAGTGCAAGGGGCAAAGTTTCCCGCTTGCAACGAGCTGTGGAAATCGTATTTATCTCTCTTATCTTCGGAGATACAGCCGTTTTAATAATGCACTATTTTAAAGATTCTAAAATTTCCACTTCTTTGGACGACCATAGCGTATGAACCGCTTGTCGTCCAGAAACCAATGAAAGACGAGTGCAAGGGGCAAAGTTTCCCGCTTGCAACGAGCTGTGGAAATCGTATTTATCTCTCTTATCTTCGGAGATACAGCCGTTTTAATAATGCACTATTTTAAAGATTCTAAAATTTCCACTTCTTTGGACGACCATAGCGTATGAACCGCTTGTCGTCCAGAAACCAATGAAAGACGAGTGCAAGGGGCAAAGTTTCCCGCTTGCAACGAGCTGTGGAAATCGTATTTATCTCTCTTATCTTCGGAGATACAGCCGTTTTAATAATGCACTATTTTAAAGATTCTAAAATTTCCACTTCTTTGGACGACCATAGCGTATGAACCGCTTGTCGTCCAGAAACCAATGAAAGACGAGTGCAAGGGGCAAAGTTTCCCGCTTGCAACGAGCTGTGGAAATCGTATTTATCTCTCTTATCTTCGGAGATACAGCCGTTTTAATAATGCACTATTTTAAAGATTCTAAAATTTCCACTTCTTTGGACGACCATAGCGTATGAACCGCTTGTCGTCCAGAAACCAATGAAAGACGAGTGCAAGGGGCAAAGTTTCCCGCTTGCAACGAGCTGTGGAAATCGTATTTATCTCTCTTATCTTCGGAGATACAGCCGTTTTAATAATGCACTATTTTAAAGATTCTAAAATTTCCACTTCTTTGGACGACCATAGCGTATGAACCGCTTGTCGTCCAGAAACCAATGAAAGACGAGTGCAAGGGGCAAAGTTTCCCGCTTGCAACGAGCTGTGGAAATCGTATTTATCTCTCTTATCTTCGGAGATACAGCCGTTTTAATAATGCACTATTTTAAAGATTCTAAAATTTCTACTTCTTTGGACGACCATAGCGTATGAACCGCTTGTCGTCCAGAAACCAATGAAAGACGAGTGCAAGGGGCAAAGTTTCCCGCTTGCAACGAGCTGTGGAAATCGTATTTATCTCTCTTATCTTCGGAGATACAGCCGTTTTAATAATGCACTATTTTAAAGATTCTAAAATTTCCACTTCTTTGGACGACCATAGCGTATGAACCGCTTGTCGTCCAGAAACCAATGAAAGACGAGTGCAAGGGGCAAAGTTTCCCGCTTGCAACGAGCTGTGGAAATCGTATTTATCTCTCTTATCTTCGGAGATACAGCCGTTTTAATAATGCACTATTTTAAAGATTCTAAAATTTCCACTTCTTTGGACGACCATAGCGTATGAACCGCTTGTCGTCCAGAAACCAATGAAAGACGAGTGCAAGGGGCAAAGTTTCCCGCTTGCAACGAGCTGTGGAAATCGTATTTATCTCTCTTATCTTCGGAGATACAGCCGTTTTAATAATGCACTATTTTAAAGATTCTAAAATTTCCACTTCTTTGGACGACCATAGCGTATGAACCGCTTGTCGTCCAGAAACCAATGAAAGACGAGTGCAAGGGGCAAAGTTTCCCGCTTGCAACGAGCTGTGGAAATCGTATTTATCTCTCTTATCTTCGGAGATACAGCCGTTTTAATAATGCACTATTTTAAAGATTCTAAAATTTCCACTTCTTTGGACGACCATAGCGTATGAACCGCTTGTCGTCCAGAAACCAATGGAAGACGAGTGCAAGGGGCAAAGTTTCCCGCTTGCAACGAGCTGTGGAAATCGTATTTATCTCTCTTATCTTCGGAGATACAGCCGTTTTAATAATGCACTATTTTAAAGATTCTAAAATTTCCACTTCTTTGGACGACCATAGCGTATGAACCGCTTGTCGTCCAGAAACCAATGAAAGACGAGTGCAAGGGGCAAAGTTTCCCGCTTGCAACGAGCTGTGGAAATCGTATTTATCTCTCTTATCTTCGGAGATACAGCCGTTTTAATAATGCACTATTTTAAAGATTCTAAAATTTCCACTTCTTTGGACGACCATAGCGTATGAACCGCTTGTCGTCCAGAAACCAATGAAAGACGAGTGCAAGGGGCAAAGTTTCCCGCTTGCAACGAGCTGTGGAAATCGTATTTATCTCTCTTATCTTCGGAGATACAGCCGTTTTAATAATGCACTATTTTAAAGATTCTAAAATTTCCACTTCTTTGGACGACCATAGCGTATGAACCGCTTGTCGTCCAGAAACCAATGAAAGACGAGTGCAAGGGGCAAAGTTTTCCGCTTGCAACGAGCTGTGGAAATCGTATTTATCTCTCTTATCTTCGGAGATACAGCCGTTTTAATAATGCACTATTTTAAAGATTCTAAAATTTCCATTTCTCTAAACAACTTCGATATTTGTAAATAATATTAATTATGCAATATATAATTCGTTTTTCAAATTTTAGTTATATAATTTTATATATTCACTGCGTAAAACACTTTACTCCGAGAGGAAACAAAATCACGACCGTTTCGTTCCGTGCTCGATAACCGACTGTATACGAATGTTTTCTTTAATGTCCTTTGTATTATTACTGTTTTTGCCGCTATTCCCACTCGATATAATATTCGTCGTTGTAATCTAATAATATTTTTCTCTCTTATCTTCGGAGATACAGCCGTTTTAATAATGCACTATTTTAAAGATTCTAAAATTTCCACTTCTTTGGACGACCATAGCGTATGAACCGCTTGTCGTCCAGAAACCAATGAAAGACGAGTGCAAGGGGCAAAGTTTCCCGCTTGCAACGAGCTGTGGAAATCGTATTTATCTCTCTTATCTTCGGAGATACAGCCGTTTTAATAATGCACTATTTTAAAGATTCTAAAATTTCCACTTCTTTGGACGACCATAGCGTATGAACCGCTTGTCGTCCAGAAACCAATGAAAGACGAGTGCAAGGGGCAAAGTTTCCCGCTTGCAACGAGCTGTGGAAATCGTATTTATCTCTCTTGTCTTCGGAGATACAGCCGTTTTAATAATGCACTATTTTAAAGATTCTAAAATTTCCACTTCTTTGGACGACCATAGCGTATGAACCGCTTGTCGTCCAGAAACCAATGAAAGACGAGTGCAAGGGGCAAAGTTTCCCGCTTGCAACGAGCTGTGGAAATCGTATTTATCTCTCTTATCTTCGGAGATACAGCCGTTTTAATAATGCACTATTTTAAAGATTCTAAAATTTCCACTTCTTTGGACGACCATAGCGTATGAACCGCTTGTCGTCCAGAAACCAATGAAAGACGAGTGCAAGGGGCAAAGTTTCCCGCTTGCAACGAGCTGTGGAAATCGTATTTATCTCTCTTATCTTCGGAGATACAGCCGTTTTAATAATGCACTATTTTAAAGATTCTAAAATTTCCACTTCTTTGGACGACCATAGCGTATGAACCGCTTGTCGTCCAGAAACCAATGAAAGACGAGTGCAAGGGGCAAAGTTTCCCGCTTGCAACGAGCTGTGGAAATCGTATTTATCTCTCTTGTCTTCGGAGATACAGCCGTTTTAATAATGCACTATTTTAAAGATTCTAAAATTTCCACTTCTTTGGACGACCATAGCGTATGAACCGCTTGTCGTCCAGAAACCAATGAAAGACGAGTGCAAGGGGCAAAGTTTCCCGCTTGCAACGAGCTGTGGAAATCGTATTTATCTCTCTTATCTTCGGAGATACAGCCGTTTTAATAATGCACTATTTTAAAGATTCTAAAATTTCCACTTCTTTGGACGACCATAGCGTATGAACCGCTTGTCGTCCAGAAACCAATGAAAGACGAGTGCAAGGGGCAAAGTTTCCCGCTTGCAACGAGCTGTGGAAATCGTATTTATCTCTCTTATCTTCGGAGATACAGCCGTTTTAATAATGCACTATTTTAAAGATTCTAAAATTTCCACTTCTTTGGACGACCATAGCGTATGAACCGCTTGTCGTCCAGAAACCAATGAAAGACGAGTGCAAGGGGCAAAGTTTCCCGCTTGCAACGAGCTGTGGAAATCGTATTTATCTCTCTTATCTTCGGAGATACAGCCGTTTTAATAATGCACTATTTTAAAGATTCTAAAATTTCCACTTCTTTGGACGACCATAGCGTATGAACCGCTTGTCGTCCAGAAACCAATGAAAGACGAGTGCAAGGGGCAAAGTTTCCCGCTTGCAACGAGCTGTGGAAATCGTATTTATCTCTCTTATCTTCGGAGATACAGCCGTTTTAATAATGCACTATTTTAAAGATTCTAAAATTTCCACTTCTTTGGACGACCATAGCGTATGAACCGCTTGTCGTCCAGAAACCAATGAAAGACGAGTGCAAGGGGCAAAGTTTCCCGCTTGCAACGAGCTGTGGAAATCGTATTTATCTCTCTTGTCTTCGGAGATACAGCCGTTTTAATAATGCACTATTTTAAAGATTCTAAAATTTCCACTTCTTTGGACGACCATAGCGTATGAACCGCTTGTCGTCCAGAAACCAATGAAAGACGAGTGCAAGGGGCAAAGTTTCCCGCTTGCAACGAGCTGTGGAAATCGTATTTATCTCTCTTATCTTCGGAGATACAGCCGTTTTAATAATGCACTATTTTAAAGATTCTAAAATTTCCACTTCTTTGGACGACCATAGCGTATGAACCGCTTGTCGTCCAGAAACCAATGAAAGACGAGTGCAAGGGGCAAAGTTTCCCGCTTGCAACGAGCTGTGGAAATCGTATTTATCTCTCTTATCTTCGGAGATACAGCCGTTTTAATAATGCACTATTTTAAAGATTCTAAAATTTCCACTTCTTTGGACGACCATAGCGTATGAACCGCTTGTCGTCCAGAAACCAATGAAAGACGAGTGCAAGGGGCAAAGTTTCCCGCTTGCAACGAGCTGTGGAAATCGTATTTATCTCTTGTCTTCGGAGATACAGCCGTTTTAATAATGCACTATTTTAAAGATTCTAAAATTTCCACTTCTTTGGACGACCATAGCGTATGAACCGCTTGTCGTCCAGAAACCAATGAAAGACGAGTGCAAGGGGCAAAGTTTCCCGCTTGCAACGAGCTGTGGAAATCGTATTTATCTCTCTTATCTTCGGAGATACAGCCGTTTTAATAATGCACTATTTTAAAGATTCTAAAATTTCCACTTCTTTGGACGACCATAGCGTATGAACCGCTTGTCGTCCAGAAACCAATGAAAGACGAGTGCAAGGGGCAAAGTTTCCCGCTTGCAACGAGCTGTGGAAATCGTATTTATCTCTCTTGTCTTCGGAGATACAGCCGTTTTAATAATGCACTATTTTAAAGATTCTAAAATTTCCACTTCTTTGGACGACCATAGCGTATGAACCGCTTGTCGTCCAGAAACCAATGAAAGACGAGTGCAAGGGGCAAAGTTTCCCGCTTGCAACGAGCTGTGGAAATCGTATTTATCTCTCTTATCTTCGGAGATACAGCCGTTTTAATAATGCACTATTTTAAAGATTCTAAAATTTCCACTTCTTTGGACGACCATAGCGTATGAACCGCTTGTCGTCCAGAAACCAATGAAAGACGAGTGCAAGGGGCAAAGTTTCCCGCTTGCAACGAGCTGTGGAAATCGTATTTATCTCTCTTATCTTCGGAGATACAGCCGTTTTAATAATGCACTATTTTAAAGATTCTAAAATTTCCACTTCTTTGGACGACCATAGCGTATGAACCGCTTGTCGTCCAGAAACCAATGAAAGACGAGTGCAAGGGGCAAAGTTTCCCGCTTGCAACGAGCTGTGGAAATCGTATTTATCTCTCTTATCTTCGGAGATACAGCCGTTTTAATAATGCACTATTTTAAAGATTCTAAAATTTCCACTTCTTTGGACGACCATAGCGTATGAACCGCTTGTCGTCCAGAAACCAATGAAAGACGAGTGCAAGGGGCAAAGTTTCCCGCTTGCAACGAGCTGTGGAAATCGTATTTATCTCTCTTATCTTCGGAGATACAGCCGTTTTAATAATGCACTATTTTAAAGATTCTAAAATTTCCACTTCTTTGGACGACCATAGCGTATGAACCGCTTGTCGTCCAGAAACCAATGAAAGACGAGTGCAAGGGGCAAAGTTTCCCGCTTGCAACGAGCTGTGGAAATCGTATTTATCTCTCTTATCTTCGGAGATACAGCCGTTTTAATAATGCACTATTTTAAAGATTCTAAAATTTCCACTTCTTTGGACGACCATAGCGTATGAACCGCTTGTCGTCCAGAAACCAATGAAAGACGAGTGCAAGGGGCAAAGTTTCCCGCTTGCAACGAGCTGTGGAAATCGTATTTATCTCTCTTATCTTCGGAGATACAGCCGTTTTAATAATGCACTATTTTAGAGATTCTAAAATTTCCACTTCTTTGGACGACCATAGCGTATGAACCGCTTGTCGTCCAGAAACCAATGAAAGACGAGTGCAAGGGGCAAAGTTTCCCGCTTGCAACGAGCTGTGGAAATCGTATTTATCTCTCTTATCTTCGGAGATACAGCCGTTTTAATAATGCACTATTTTAAAGATTCTAAAATTTCCACTTCTTTGGACGACCATAGCGTATGAACCGCTTGTCGTCCAGAAACCAATGAAAGACGAGTGCAAGGGGCAAAGTTTCCCGCTTGCAACGAGCTGTGGAAATCGTATTTATCTCTCTTATCTTCGGAGATACAGCCGTTTTAATAATGCACTATTTTAAAGATTCTAAAATTTCCACTTCTTTGGACGACCATAGCGTATGAACCGCTTGTCGTCCAGAAACCAATGAAAGACGAGTGCAAGGGGCAAAGTTTCCCGCTTGCAACGAGCTGTGGAAATCGTATTTATCTCTCTTATCTTCGGAGATACAGCCGTTTTAATAATGCACTATTTTAAAGATTCTAAAATTTCCACTTCTTTGGAAGACCATAGCGTATGAACCGCTTGTCGTCCAGAAACCAATGAAAGACGAGTGCAAGGGGCAAAGTTTCCCGCTTGCAACGAGCTGTGGAAATCGTATTTATCTCTCTTATCTTCGGAGATACAGCCGTTTTAATAATGCACTATTTTAAAGATTCTAAAATTTCCACTTCTTTGGACGACCATAGCGTATGAACCGCTTGTCGTCCAGAAACCAATGAAAGACGAGTGCAAGGGGCAAAGTTTCCCGCTTGCAACGAGCTGTGGAAATCGTATTTATCTCTCTTATCTTCGGAGATACAGCCGTTTTAATAATGCACTATTTTAAAGATTCTAAAATTTCCACTTCTTTGGACGACCATAGCGTATGAACCGCTTGTCGTCCAGAAACCAATGAAAGACGAGTGCAAGGGGCAAAGTTTCCCGCTTGCAACGAGCTGTGGAAATCGTATTTATCTCTCTTATCTTCGGAGATACAGCCGTTTTAATAATGCACTATTTTAAAGATTCTAAAATTTCCACTTCTTTGGACGACCATAGCGTATGAACCGCTTGTCGTCCAGAAACCAATGAAAGACGAGTGCAAGGGGCAAAGTTTCCCGCTTGCAACGAGCTGTGGAAATCGTATTTATCTCTCTTATCTTCGGAGATACAGCCGTTTTAATAATGCACTATTTTAAAGATTCTAAAATTTCCACTTCTTTGGACGACCATAGCGTATGAACCGCTTGTCGTCCAGAAACCAATGAAAGACGAGTGCAAGGGGCAAAGTTTCCCGCTTGCAACGAGCTGTGGAAATCGTATTTATCTCTCTTATCTTCGGAGATACAGCCGTTTTAATAATGCACTATTTTAAAGATTCTAAAATTTCCACTTCTTTGGACGACCATAGCGTATGAACCGCTTGTCGTCCAGAAACCAATGAAAGACGAGTGCAAGGGGCAAAGTTTCCCGCTTGCAACGAGCTGTGGAAATCGTATTTATCTCTCTTATCTTCGGAGATACAGCCGTTTTAATAATGCACTATTTTAAAGATTCTAAAATTTCCACTTCTTTGGACGACCATAGCGTATGAACCGCTTGTCGTCCAGAAACCAATGAAAGACGAGTGCAAGGGGCAAAGTTACCGCTTGCAACGAGCTGTGGAAATCGTATTTATCTCTCTTATCTTCGGAGATACAGCCGTTTTAATAATGCACTATTTTAAAGATTCTAAAATTTCCACTTCTTTGGACGACCATAGCGTATGAACCGCTTGTCGTCCAGAAACCAATGAAAGACGAGTGCAAGGGGCAAAGTTTCCCGCTTGCAACGAGCTGTGGAAATCGTATTTATCTCTCTTATCTTCGGAGATACAGCCGTTTTAATAATGCACTATTTTAAAGATTCTAAAATTTCCACTTCTTTGGACGACCATAGCGTATGAACCGCTTGTCGTCCAGAAACCAATGAAAGACGAGTGCAAGGGGCAAAGTTTCCCGCTTGCAACGAGCTGTGGAAATCGTATTTATCTCTCTTATCTTCGGAGATACAGCCGTTTTAATAATGCACTATTTTAAAGATTCTAAAATTTCCACTTCTTTGGACGACCATAGCGTATGAACCGCTTGTCGTCCAGAAACCAATGAAAGACGAGTGCAAGGGGCAAAGTTTCCCGCTTGCAACGAGCTGTGGAAATCGTATTTATCTCTCTTATCTTCGGAGATACAGCCGTTTTAATAATGCACTATTTTAAAGATTCTAAAATTTCCACTTCTTTGGACGACCATAGCGTATGAACCGCTTGTCGTCCAGAAACCAATGAAAGACGAGTGCAAGGGGCAAAGTTTCCCGCTTGCAACGAGCTGTGGAAATCGTATTTATCTCTCTTATCTTCGGAGATACAGCCGTTTTAATAATGCACTATTTTAAAGATTCTAAAATTTCCACTTCTTTGGACGACCATAGCGTATGAACCGCTTGTCGTCCAGAAACCAATGAAAGACGAGTGCAAGGGGCAAAGTTTCCCGCTTGCAACGAGCTGTGGAAATCGTATTTATCTCTCTTATCTTCGGAGATACAGCCGTTTTAATAATGCACTATTTTAAAGATTCTAAAATTTCCACTTCTTTGGACGACCATAGCGTATGAACCGCTTGTCGTCCAGAAACCAATGAAAGACGAGTGCAAGGGGCAAAGTTTCCCGCTTGCAACGAGCTGTGGAAATCGTATTTATCTCTCTTATCTTCGGAGATACAGCCGTTTTAATAATGCACTATTTTAAAGATTCTAAAATTTCCACTTCCTTGGACGACCCTAGCGTATGAACCGCTTGTCGTCCAGAAACCAATGAAAGACGAGTGCAAGGGGCAAAGTTTCCCGCTTGCAACGAGCTGTGGAAATCGTATTTATCTCTCTTATCTTCGGAGATACAGCCGTTTTAATAATGCACTATTTTAAAGATTCTAAAATTTCCACTTCTTTGGACGACCATAGCGTATGAACCGCTTGTCGTCCAGAAACCAATGAAAGACGAGTGCAAGGGGCAAAGTTTCCCGCTTGCAACGAGCTGTGGAAATCGTATTTATCTCTCTTATCTTCGGAGATACAGCCGTTTTAATAATGCACTATTTTAAAGATTCTAAAATTTCCACTTCTTTGGACGACCATAGCGTATGAACCGCTTGTCGTCCAGAAACCAATGAAAGACGAGTGCAAGGGGCAAAGTTTCCCGCTTGCAACGAGCTGTGGAAATCGTATTTATCTCTCTTATCTTCGGAGATACAGCCGTTTTAATAATGCACTATTTTAAAGATTCTAAAATTTCCACTTCTTTGGACGACCATAGCGTATGAACCGCTTGTCGTCCAGAAACCAATGAAAGACGAGTGCAAGGGGCAAAGTTTCCCGCTTGCAACGAGCTGTGGAAATCGTATTTATCTCTCTTATCTTCGGAGATACAGCCGTTTTAATAATGCACTATTTTAAAGATTCTAAAATTTCCACTTCTTTGGACGACCATAGCGTATGAACAGCTTGTCGTCCGGAAACCAATGAAAGACGAGTGCAAGGGGCAAAGTTTCCCGCTTGCAACGAGCTGTGGAAATCGTATTTATCTCTCTTATCTTCGGAGATACAGCCGTTTTAATAATGCACTATTTTAAAGATTCTAAAATTTCCACTTCTTTGGACGACCATAGCGTATGAACCGCTTGTCGTCCAGAAACCAATGAAAGACGAGTGCAAGGGGCAAAGTTTCCCGCTTGCAACGAGCTGTGGAAATCGTATTTATCTCTCTTATCTTCGGAGATACAGCCGTTTTAATAATGCACTATTTTAAAGATTCTAAAATTTCCACTTCTTTGGACGACCATAGCGTATGAACCGCTTGTCGTCCAGAAACCAATGAAAGACGAGTGCAAGGGGCAAAGTTTCCCGCTTGCAACGAGCTGTGGAAATCGTATTTATCTCTCTTATCTTCGGAGATACAGCCGTTTTAATAATGCACTATTTTAAAGATTCTAAAATTTCCACTTCTTTGGACGACCATAGCGTATGAACCGCTTGTCGTCCAGAAACCAATGAAAGACGAGTGCAAGGGCAAAGTTTCCCGCTTGCAACGAGCTGTGGAAATCGTATTTATCTCTCTTATCTTCGGAGATACAGCCGTTTTAATAATGCACTATTTTAAAGATTCTAAAATTTCCACTTCTTTGGACGACCATAGCGTATGAACCGCTTGTCGTCCAGAAACCAATGAAAGACGAGTGCAAGGGGCAAAGTTTCCCGCTTGCAACGAGCTGTGGAAATCGTATTTATCTCTCTTATCTTCGGAGATACAGCCGTTTTTATAATGCACTATTTTAAAGATTCTAAAATTTCCACTTCTGTAAACAACTTATATATTTGTATATAATCTTAATTATGCAGTAATTAATCCGTTTTTGTATTTTAGTTATATAATATTTTATATTCATAGCGAAAACCACTTTACTCCGAGAGGAAACAAAATCACGTCCGTTTCGTTCGGTGTTCGATAACAGACTGTATACAATGATAACCTTCGTATTATTATTTCTTTTGTCGCTATCCCAGCTCGATGTAATATTCGTAGTTGTATCTCTGAAGATAAGAGATATAAATATGATTTCCACAGTTCGTTGCAGGCGAGAAGGAACTTTCTTAATAAGTTCTTAATAAGAAGAAAATAAGATGGTATGCTAAAATATATAGAATTTAGAACTTAGTTTTATGCGATATTGTATATTTCAGCGTATAATTTTTGTTTCGTTCAAAAATTGCGCAAAAATAGAGATGAAGAAATATTTTTTTTCATGTAATTAATGAATGATAGTAAAAAGATTATTAAAAAATGTTGCTTTCAATATCCAAAAAGGAATTATTTTCCCACTGATAGATATATAAGAAATATATATAATGACAAGTATATGTTAACAATTCATAAAAACGTAAGATAAAATTTAATAACACAACGAATATTATAAGAATACTAGGATGAATATTATATCGAGCTTGGATAGCGACAGAAGAAATAATAATAGAGAGGTTATAATTCGTATACGTTCGAATTCAGTCTGTTATCGAACACGGAACGGAACGGTCGCGATTCAGTTTCCTCTCGGAATAAAGTGGTTTTCGTGGTGAATATACAATATTATCGGAATAAAATTTAAAAATAGGAATTAATTACTGCATAATGAAGGTTATTTATAAATATTTAAGTTGTTTAGTGTAAACTTTATAGAAGTGGAAATTTTAAAATCTTTAAAATAGTGCATTATTAAAACGGCTGTATCTCCGAAAATAATAGTTATTCATATGATTTCGTGCGCTTATTGCAAGCAAGAAAGGTTGTTCAATTTTATCTCGTTATTCTTTGTCTCATTACCATTTTTACTTTAACTATTTATTTTTAAATTTATATCAATTTAATTTTAATTTATAACTTCCTTTAAATTTTAATTTTAGTTTAGTTTATTTTTATTTTAGTTTATTTTTAATTTATGTTATTATCTTAATTATTATTAATCTTTAATTTTTAATATTCTTCTTTTAACTTCTTAATTACTTTCTAATTAAATTTAAATTAAAAGTTTTAAATTTATTTTTATTTTTTATTTAATTTTAATTTATGTTTCAATTATTAATTTTATTTTAATTTAATCTATAATATTTTTTTATTTAATTTTCAACTTTTAATTTTATTTCAATCTAATTTTTTATTCGCATTAGCTATTATTATAAAATTATTGTTTTATTTGTAGGACATTTTTTAATAATAATGAATTTATAATTTTTGCAATCCCGAAGTAAATTGTATATTATATATTACATTTATATATTATAATTATTATAATTATATATATATATTGACTGGAGACTGATTTTTGGATTTAGTAAGAATCGAATAAAGATCTTTGATAGAAATGTAATATTAAAATCATGTTTGATCTCATCGATGAATTACGATAAAAGTAAATTTAATAAATGATTTAGATATTTCAGTAATAAAATAAATGCTAATATAAATATATAATATAAAATTAATATAATAGAATGAAATTAATATAATTTACATTAATATAATCATGTAGCATTTATTTTATTACTGAGTATCTAAAAGTATCTAAATAATTATATTATATAATGTATATTAATGAATTTTAATGTAAATTCAATTGCAAGGATTTTAGCAGAAATATTTATTAGTAAACAAAACAAGAATTATCTACGATTATCCAATATCAATTACAATTCTTATTCATTTTTATTTCGTATTAAAATTCATTATTTTCGATTGATCATTATCTGTCATTTTAATTTATAGTTATAAAATGGGTCATAATATATAAATTATCTCTAATTATTTCTCATATAAATTGAAATTTAAAATATCTTAATAAAATTATGATTGAATAATTATAATTGAATCGAAAACTAATATCACAGAAATGTAAAATTTAGTTTTAATTTATAAAAATATATCAATTATTATGTACAATTATCATAATAAATTGTTAAAGGCGTGATAAAACGATAAAAATAGTAAAGATACATTAAAATACACAAAATAAGTAAATTTTTATAATATCGAGAACATTTTTTAATCATTTATTGTAAATAATGAAATAAAATTTATTTAACATTACTATCGTATATTATTTTATTTTTTAATTAATATTTATTTATCGTTTCATTTATTTAATCATCTGCACATTCATTTATTTAAACATTTATTTTATAACATATTTCTTAATATATAATTTTCATTCATTTATTTATTCACTTATTTTTTTATCTATTTATTTCTTTTTTTTAAAATTATAGTTTATTATCTTAATATATATTTTGTTTATTTATTTAATTATTCTTTTATCTATTCATTTCTAAATTTATTTGTTGATTTATTCTTTAACTTATACTCATTTATTTATTCTTTCATCTATTCTACATTTATTTTTTGATTTATTTTTTATTTTATATTTGAATGTGTAATGTCTCGATATGGTTACCTTCTCGCTGGTGAGACTTGGTAATCGGTTTCCAATTCTTTTTTTAAAATTTTGTCCATGTAAGAAGAAAATATTTCATTAAAAAATTTCTAATTTATTTTGAAACAAAAATATTTCATCATTTATTATGATGGGAATCGATAGCAAGCCAAGAACTACGCGTATATACACTCCAATCTAAACTTTGCATGATTAATTATTTTTCTCAATTATTATACATATAAAATTTGTATAAATTTGTATTTGAACTCTCTCTTACCAAGCATTGCAATTCTTAATATAAATTAATTATATAATTTATTTTTTTCGCTTTAAATAAAATGAGAATATTTTTATTACGTATTATAAATTTAAGATTTACATTATTATTAATTATAATAAATAAATTAGGATAGATGAAAATAATATTAAGGTATAAATTAAGTCTCGTTATCGTCACAATATAGGATTAATTGCGAGCGATAAATTACTATTGTTAGTATTAATAAAACATTAATTTCAATAATCACTTTATTCCAAATTAATTTTTCTTTTCAGATTTATTTAATTTTTATTTCTTATTTTTTCTTCTCTTATTCTTTTTATAATTTATTTAACATTAATTATTAATTATAATTCATTTCAATTATTTATATTTTACATTTTCAATTATTTATATTTTATATTTTTCTAATTCATTTATATTAATTATTAATTTTAATGTTTCGTACTTTATTTATGTATTCTTAATATATTTAACTTTTGTTGCATTTAATTTTTTAGCGTTAGATGAATCTCAATGCGCAGTTATCTTCTTGTGGTGAGACCTCGTAATTGATATAGATTATCATAGATTATACTTTGAAAAATTTCTTTCGAAAATTTTCCAAAGACAGATTTTTAAAAATTGATACCAACCAAAGAACTACGCAGCACTTGCAATCCAATCCAAATTGTGCCAATTGTCCTTTGAATATTTAGGTCGTCTAAACTGAACTACAGGTACCACTTTATTAAATCCTCATCGAAGGCATCATAAGATCGTCACTGGATTATCATGGGATCATCGTAGGTTGCGTGCGTTTTAATTTTAAGTTAAGTTAATATTATAAGATACATAGATTAAGTTTATTGTGAGTGCATTTCGTAAAACACACCTCTAACTTCGAAATATAAAATTCTTTATATTTCTTAATTTATCGATGTTATATAGCTAGTTAATATTATTTTCTTTTTATTAATTATTTCAAATCTAATTCGAATCACTGTTCATCAATCGTCACGCAACAATTGCAAGAATCTATCGGACTGGTGCTTTATTTCTGATAGCCAGTCGATATCAACTAATCTAAAATAGGTTCTGTACGTCGAATGCGCTCTTCTGTAAATCGGCTTCGATGGTTCTAGGATGACTTTCAATTCCTTTCTGCGTATCATTAAGACGACGTCTTCATAATCTGATTCCGATAGTCTTGTAACGACTTCTAATTCTTTCCTATGATCGTCGTAGATATTGTGCATTCGCCGGTATCACCTCTGCTGGTCAACGTGAATATCATCCATTTGATATAAGTCGATTGAAGCCGTGATGAAGGTGATATAACTCGAATTGGTTTTTTTTATTCTTTCTCTCATATTTATTTTTTAATATTTAAGAAATATGATTTTAATTTCATTTAATTTTTTTCATAAATAATATTTTTAATTATAAATAATTGCTTTTTGTATCTCCATGTTAAAAGAAGATCACAAATAACGATATTAGATTCTATTTTAATATATCTACTTTAATTTTAACAACAGAAGGAAAAATATGAATATTTTAACCTGATGGATATTTAATCCAATTAGTATTTTAACTTAGTATTTTATTGCCATTATATTTTTAGGTACATGTATCGAAGGACCAAAAGTTCCTATATATCTAGTAACAAAATTTCTTGCTTCATTTTATTACTTACATTTAAAGATTATAAAATAGAATAGCCTTAAAGTTAATGGTCGTGCTTCTGCATAACATCTTAAGGCTATTTGTATACATTGACAGTATGCAGTGACAGGCATATTATTTCAAACCATTGATTTTCTTTTTTTATTTTTTTTTACTATCAAATTTTCAACTTTCATATAAGTTATAATCATTAAGGTTACGTATTATTTCGTATTATTCATAGCAATCTTTTGAAATTATGCATTAAATTTATTTATATTTTTATAATTTATATTTTATATCGTATTTTTAAATATATTATTAAAAATATGTGTGTATATACATACATATTTACAAAATATAAATTCACAGAATATCAATTAGAAAATAATTAAACATGATGGCAAAAAACGATATTTAAATAACCTAAACGTATTTTAACTCTTCTAAAACATCATTAAAGTATTATACAGTACTAAAGATTTAAAGTATTATATATATATTTATAATATATGAATCACATTATTATAAATTAATATAAAACGTAATATAATATAAAATTATTATAAATTAAAATAATGTACTACACCTGTTAGCAATATTATTTTAACATAATTTTGATATATATTTAGTTCTAATAAATTAATTAACAAATATATCATGAATTTATTTATCAAATTATAATATTAATAATATTACCAGGCGATATATATGATTGTTTTTCATAAAAATATAAATTATTTATATTATATTATTTATATTATTTATATTATTTATATTATATATATTATCAAAAATCTCTAGTTTTCTTTAATTTTCACCATTATTTTCACCAAAAGATGCAATGCATACTGTCTATATACAAATTTATATTGTATTCTTTTATATACATACACACACACACACACACATATATATATATATATATAAACATATAAAATAAAATTACTTTTTAATATTTTTAAATTAATTTAGATAATGTCAGAATGAAATACTTCTTTTAATTTAAATATAATTCACTTTATGTAAAATTTATTTATTTTTTTTCATTATTAAGTTGTTAATAAGAATTTTATATATACAATTAGTTATAGCAGAAATTTTCATACACTTTCACAAATTCAATTAAATTTGTGTTATTGAAATCAATGATAATTTTATTTTATTGATAAAATATTGCTTGATAAAAATTTTATTGATAAATATTGAGTATAATAATATGAAATCATTTATTTATTATGAAACATCATTTCAAAACAATAAAATCAATTTTTCAAGTTTCAATATTATTTTTCTTTCTTTACATAATTTCATTTCATAATGATTTAAAATAAAGCAAAATTTTAAATCAGAGATATAAAAAAATATATTTCCAGAAGAAATTGTATGCAAAACATGAAAAAATTATATATATTTTATATATATATTATATATAACATTTTAATATATTGTTATATATAAGTTTTTCATTGAAATCAAATCTTTCATAATAATTCAATTTTTTTACAATATAATATAAAAAGCAATATAAAAACAATATAAAAAAATTTTTCTGACTATATATTTGATTAATCGAGGTCTTACTTGTAATTTAATAACTATAGTAATAAACTAATAGTAATAATATCAATAATCTAAATGTATAATATAATTTTTTGATAATCCAATAATTTATATTATTGCGTTCCATGTGAAATATGAGTTTTGCTATATATTACCTGTTTATGTATATACATATATAATACATATGCTTGTTTCAATCAATTTTTCCAGCTTTTTGATTTTTTTCCTTCTTACCTATCAAATTATTTTTCAAATTGCTAGTACTATATTGCATTCCTTCTTCTTTTTTTTTCTTTTTTGAATGCTTCTAAATGCATAGGAATACCATTAACAAAAATATCATCAGATTTATATTTATTTTCGTTCATAAATTTATTTTTAATTTTTTTCTATGACTTATTTGTTCAATTATATATCGCTTATCATATCAGTTTCACACTTTACTATGCCAATTTCTATCATTGTCTTTCATTGAAATATGTTAAATATATATAAATATATTAGATAGATATCATATTATCTTCTAATAAGGAACGATCACATCCAAAATTTTCAACGATACTATGTAGTAAAATTGTAGATTCTAAATTTTCAATTGTTAAAATATCATCTCAAAATATGTGTATCTGCATCATCTGTTAGATAGTTAGATTATCGAGATATAAAATTTTATTTAAGTAAAATGATATTTCATATAATGTTTCATAAAAATATTTCATACCAATCTTCTTATTAATGCTTATTATTTTTTCTTGTTCATCCCATTACGTGATACATTAATGTTAATTTTGTTTTGATAGGCTTAAATCATTTTGATTTAAATTAATATTCATAATTAAATTCTTCTGACAATTTTGTATCGCTAAATGAAACATAAAAAGCATAAAAATGTACCATAGCGTATAAGGTCGTATAAAGAACAAATTTTGGAATCTTTAGAATTAGATAATGTTAAAACCACTTTATCTCCGAAGATAATAATAATATAATACATATATCATAGCTATATATATATATATACACACCCACACACAACCATATATAACCATATACATACACATACATACCAGAAATATATATATATATATACGCGTATATACAGAAACGATATATATACACACATACACACCTATATGTACCTACAAATCAATGACAATTTTATTCCGCGTCAAGGGATTTATGGTCGTATAAACAAGAAAAAATTTTAGAATCTTTAGAATAGTGCATTATTAAAATGGCTATATCTCCGAATGGATTTTAAAAATTGTAGCTTTTCGTCACGAAAATTCTTATGGCGAATTCTGCATCGAAAATGTTCAAAGAAATGTTATCCAATACAAACTCGCCCTGTTACATCAAATTTTGGAACGAAAAATTGATTTAGATAAATTATGTAACTTTTCGACACGAAAATCACAATTTCAGCAAATTTTGCTTTGATATCATTGAATATGATGTTTTCAAATTGATATTCCCGAGTTACATTATGCTGCAGTATATAATCTATAATGAAAATTTCATTGTTATTTCAAGACAATAATAAATAATAATGTCCATTGATTAAAAATAAAATAATAAAATTTATTAAAAGTGCAAATAATGATAATTTACTATAGATTATTATCGCCAATGTATCTTATCCTTATATTGATAATAATTTATTAATATAAATATTAATACAATTATAAATATTATAAATATTAATACAGTAATATAATTTATAATATATTTATTTAAAAAATGTAATTGTTTTATTATTGCATAATAAATAACATTTTAATAATAATATTAAAAATATATTATAAATTAACATAAATATATTATTGTAAATAAAATTATAAAGTTATAAATAATTTTCTCGTAAAAACATTATCAATTTATCTATTTTACTTTAAATTTCCTTTTATTTTAAATTATCCCTTTTGTCCTTTATCTTTTTTGTTTTTTGAAACTTGAGTTTATACATTTAAGAATTTATATTATATATAATGTATGTATGAATAGTATATGAAGAGTATTAGTAGCCAAATTCATGATACTATGATCCATAGTCTACTACGAATCATGAATTATAAAAAAAAAAAAAAAATTATATTTCTGGGAATACAAAACATGCTAATAGTGAGAATTCATAATTGTATTGCATAACTCAAGATTGCACAACGAAAATTTGTGGACTATTTAAAAATCTTTTGTATACTTATTTCATTTCATCAATCATAAATTATTATTATAAATAAAATTATTCGAATACAAAAACTATATTGTGGATCATGAAATAATTATCTAATCTTTTTTGAAATCTAAAATTTTTGTATTATTTTTTGAAATAATACAAAAGAATATTTTACAAAATAAATTATAAAAATATTCACATTTGTTATCTATTTATAAATATATAATAATAATGTATATATAATACAGAAATATTGTACTTATTTAATTATTAATATTTATTTATTTATTTACATAAACTATATTATCTATTTACATGAACACAGCTCAAAATTAACAAAATATTAAATATAAACACTAAATAATAATTACATATACAATATATTTACATATAAAAAAAATTACATGTAATAGTTATATGTATACATTATACATATTATTTATCAATGTTTGATTTGCGTTTAAGATCATTTATTAAATTTAATAATACTGTACGTTTTGTTTGTACTAATTTTTTAGCATAATTATAATCACATTCAATTATATTATCAGTTTCCAAAACATTCCTTGCAATTACATCCGCTAAACATAAAACATAAACACCACAATCGTAACCATTATCTTGTTGTGGACTATCCATATCAACAAATTTCTTGTTAGATTCATCTTTATCAAGTAAACAACTCATTACATTCTTTGCAAACTTTGAAGCAATACTACTATTATAACCTCTTGATGAATCAAAATGGTAACATGTCTTATCTTGTTTACAAAATACTAATAAACTCCAATGTGATCCTCCTGCTGCATCTTTCCTATCACAATTGTTCAAAGGAAAAAATATATATTTACATTCTGATACATTCAAAGGATCCAAAAATACATTATATTGAGATGGATCTGTCATTTTTAATAATTGTGTTAATTCCGGACTTATAAAATATAATTCTTTCTTTTCAATTTTATTAAATGTATTATCTAAATATTCAAAATAGAATCCTATTATAACATCATTCAACCAATGTGATCCTTGAAGTAATGCAACATCACTAGTCCTCAGTAAACAATCGTAGTAGCTCAAAACAATTTCATTCAATTCTTTTGCCATATTATCAAACACTAAAATTTGAAATAAAAATATAATAAAAAATATTAATATAATAATATTAATTTCATTTAATATTATTATAATATAAATATATTTACATTAGAATTTATAATTATTTAAAATTAAGTTAAAATAGACATATTCAAATAAAACAAATGTACATTAAGGAGTAAAATATATAAAATTTCAAATTAAATATTTTTATTTAATATTTGTAAATATAAAAAAAAATTAGGATATTAAAAAATCAAAATATGAAATATTATGTATAATATTTTGTCTTTCTAAATGTCATAAAAGAATTATATTATTACTTAAATATATGTTTATTTATCATTTAAAACAAATTTATTACTTTATATTTCTTTTACGAAATTAGTTTTATATCGCAATAATATTTTCAGAATTAAAAGCCACAAATAAATAGTTTATCAAGAATTATTTAATTTTGATGAACAGTACATGAAATTTATTTATTCTATTATATTCTATTTAATAATTATATTTTATTTAATAATATTCTATTTAATAATATAAAAATCTTTTTACAATATATATAATTAACATTTTTTTATTAAAAAATTTTCAATTTATCATTTGCGATATTTATAGAAAATCAGTGTGATATAAAATGTTTTCATAATTTGTATTAAAAATAATATTACTAAGAAATCTATTTATAAATAATATTATAAATATATTATAAATATAATAAATAATAAATATATATAAATATATTATAGTTAAATATATTATATATTATATATAAATATATTATATTACTTATATTAAATATAACTAATATAAAGAAATCTATATTGATCAAAATAATAACGCTAACCTAATTATTTTATAGTTTTTGAGAAAATAGAACATCTAATCATATTTTAAATTTTCTATGTTCTATATATAAACATTAAATAAAATATTATTTAAAATAAAATTTTTTATGTTCCAGACTTTAATTTTGTTCTAGACTTAAAATAAAATAATACGATAAATTAAATGTTTATAAGCATTGATAATTATACTGTTACATAAAATTTAATAATTATTAATATTTTTAAATCATAAATTTAATTGCTTAAGCGTAAATTATAAGATATTTATTTACATATTAAAAATTATATACTCTAAAAATTACATTTGAATAAATATTACCTGTAAATAATTTATATTTATTTTAGATTAATAGCATCTTGCACATATAAATTATTACACAAAATTAATCTTTCTTTAGAATATTTTTAATCACTTTTAATGTATAATAAAAACTAAACAATTTTCTTCTTTTTTTATATTAATTATAAATTTGAATTTCCTAATATGTCATGTGTGTATGATGTATGAATAAAAATAAGATAGAGAAGAAACCTATATAAAATAAATAAAAATTATATGTGATAATTTTTGCAGATGGCGTAAAACAGATATTGTACTGAACTTTATTAAGAATCACGAAATAACATTTAAAAACTATTTCATATTATTTGTTTAAATTTTCATACAGTTGAAAATGAATATTATTAAACTATAAAAAAAAATTATCAACTATAAAAAAAAATTATCAAACTATATAAATATTTTTTTTGATTGCTTTTCTGTTCTATTATGCATTTTTGATATCGATTATATACATAATTCAATCGAACAACGTTCACTCTCAATTAGACACATATTGCCATATCCTGTCCAGGAAATTCTTGCCCAATATTCTTTTAATATAAAATTGAAAATTTGGACAAAAATTTTTATTTTAGAATTTTTTGAATGTATAGCTTATATCTTTTATTATAAATTATAGATATATATGTTAGATTTATAGATATATAATCAATTGATTAGACAAAAAATATAGTAAAGTCAAATTTCAAAAATGTTTTTGAAGCACATAAAATTTACAAAAAAAGTACAAGAAAAATAAATAGTGACAAAAGGATAAAAATAATATAAAAATTAAAGAAATTTTGTATTATTATTTTTAGAATGATTTAAATGAAACAATTATAAAAAATAAATAGTAGAAAAAGGATAAATGAATAAATGAATTAACTATTAGTACCATTTTTTAATTAAAGATATCTTTCTAAAATTATTTAAGAGATGGCACTAATTCTCAATTCTTATTTTATCTTATCTTTTAAAGAAATATTTTTTATACTCAAAAGATGGCGCTAATAGTAAATATTTTATCTATTTCTATCCTTTTCTTATTATTTGTCTTCTTTTTCTATGTATGTAATTTGCGACACACTACAGATGGCGTGAATTTCTAAATTTACTCTATCTTTGTCCTTTTCTTATTATTTGATCTCTTCGTTTATTCTTGCTGTTGCACGTGATCATAGAAATATGAGATATCAAAATTCCTATATTGAATATTATAATATTTTTCATTTCTCTCAAAACAAAATATCTTATAGATTATGTTTTTAAAAATAAAATTACATTGTTTCAAATTTTTAAATTTAATTTTAAAATATAATTTCCATTATGAGATTATTATTATTATGAATTAATATTATATTATAATCGATTGGATCAAAAAAATTTGAAAATTGGATAATTTGAAAAATAAATTGTATATTTAAATTAGAATTAACTCTTCAGAATTATATATTTTTTTACATATTAGATTAATATTTGAACTTAAACTTTTTAGCTGCAAAATCTATAATTCAAACTATAATATTGAAATAGTTCTTTCTAATTTTTATCACTGAGAAAAAAATATATTTTTATGTATCACATAAAAAATATTATATATCACATTATTCACTTAAAAATTTTGTTCAGTATTATAATAACTTTTGTTCAAATATGTATATATTAATCTATTATAATACACATATGATAAGAAATGTACATAAGTAATAATATTTTGGGCCTTTCAGTTAATTAGCATTTGTCAACAATACATTTGCTAGTTGGAAACAAACGAGAAATCATTTATTTATTCGT
Source organism: Apis cerana (assembly GCF_029169275.1). Lineage (NCBI taxonomy): Eukaryota > Metazoa > Arthropoda > Insecta > Hymenoptera > Apidae > Apis > Apis cerana. Next base: position 56,042 of record NC_083853.1, read on the forward strand.
TCTCGAGTTTATAATCATAGTTCATGATCGCAGTAATATTTCCATTTAAAAATAATTTTTTAAAAATTTTTCTTCATTGTTCTTTCAAACAATAATCTTTCAAGCATCTTCAGTGATTAGAAATAAAAATTAGTCTTAAGAAAATTTACAATAATTTAATTTCGGTAAGTAAGAAAGAACAATTGCGAAATATAGACAAAATTTTATATTTGTATAATACTTTCAGTTAACAATATGGATAATATGAATTCAAAGAATATAATCGATTTAGCTGATTTTATGATAGAAGAATTCGATGTTGCGTGGGTAGCATTATTTAAACAAAAGTATAATCAACTCGATTATTATACAATAAAACTATATGTGGAAAATCTAAAAGAGCAACGAAATTTGATCATCTCAGCTAGCGCATTCAATTCGGAAGATTATCCAGATCTTCAGAAAAAAAGAAAGCGTTTTATGCAAAAATATATTCCTCTTATAGCTGCAGCGGAAATCTATTTAATGAAATACAAAATGTTCGACACAGAGGAAGCGATTACTAATTAAATAAATAAAATTGATATTGAAAATCTATTATGTAACTAAATTAATATATATGAAATATTGTATTATTAATACAAACGAAATTACACCAAAAAGAATAAAAATATAAGGGTAAAATACAAGAATGACAACTATTATTTTAAAATTAATAAAAAAGTGAATCAAATCCAATTTTGAAAATAATGACGATTCTTAAAAATTAAATGTATTTCTTCATTTTGTTGTCAAAAATATATCTAGTTCTTTTTTTAAATTTAAATTTATTTTTAAACATATATATATATATATATATATATATATATATATATATATATATATATATATATATATATATTAAATATATTAAATATATTTAAAAATATATTTAAATTTATTTTTATCATTAAATCTTATTTAAATTTCCTTTGATTAAATCGAAATTATTCAAAATCTTTAATATTTTTTTTTTTGATTTTTTAGCAAAATTTTAAACTTATCTTGATCATAATATTTTTTTAATAATAAATATTTAAACATTTATAAAAACTTAAATTCAATTAAATTCTATATAACTTATAATATTTTCATTTTATTTTAATTCATTCTATAATATTTAAGTATGGTAAGAATTATATATGTATATTTATTAAATTAGTGACTAATAACAATTGCAATAGTAAGTAGTATAGATAATATACATATCTATACATGTATATACATATATATATATTATATTATATTATATTATATGTATGTATATATATATTCTCAAATATCTTCCTTATTTCGAACAATACGCGAAAATATTTCCAATAAAAGTTTAAGAAAAATATAATATGATAATGATAAGTAATTTTTTGACAAATGATTACGTCAAGGGAATACAAAGATCATTTTTATTTTTTTAAATAGAATTTTTATTTTTTTAAATGTGATTTCGATAGAATAGTAAATTCTGAGTACAAAAATTAACTAAAATTATAGGTTTTTTACTAAAACTTACTGTTTCTAAAATATTTGACTTTGTTCATTGCACATACTTAAATAATTCATTGCATCATTTTGCGATACACAATATTTTTCAATGTTTTTCCACAAGAAAAAACTTGAAAACTTGCAAACTGATCAATTGATCTAACGCAATATTAATTACTAAAAATTAGCAACTTCATTCAGCAAAAAATCAAAAATTTCAAAAAATCCATTATCTTATAATCAGACATACTTTCATTAAATATTTCAAACACATTACAAGATAATGATAAATTACGATATGATAGATATAAATTCATTACAATTTAAATGAGTTTTTTAAAAATAATTTAAATTATGTACAATCTGTTTAATCATTTATTAGAATCTTTGAACAGCAATAATATCCATTATAGGTGGCGCAATCACAAAACCATCAATACCTTGAAGGCAAGGTGGAGGATGATTTGATGGTAACATGAAATGAAGCCTTTGTAACATGCACGCTACAAAGAGAAAAACCGTATTTTTTGCCAAAGTTTCACCCAAACATTTTCTGCGACCTAATAAAAAATAGATAGATATATATATAATTTGATCATATACTATTTAATAAATTAAATATCTCTTTTAATTTATTATCTAATTTAATATTCAAATAATTCAATAATTTATAAATTTAAGAAAACTATTGAGAATTTAAGAAAAATTTAAAACCGCTTAAAATTAAATTTATATAAAATTTATATAAATTTATATATCCTTTTTATTACCTAATCCAAATGGCATAAGCCAAGAATCGTTAATAAAATCACCCTTCTCATTAATAAATCTTTCTGGTCGAAATATTTCCGGATCTCCCCAATGTTCTTTATCCATGTGAATACTTTTAAAATTAGCTAACAAAGTATAATTTTTTTTTATTTCGAAGCCTAAAAAAGTGGAATCCTTTACTGCTCGATGCGGAATAGAAGTTGGCCCAATATTGGCTAATCTTGATACTTCTGCTATAACTGCTTTTAAATATGGTAATCTGTAAAAGATTATAATAAAAATAAAAGGAGAAAATTTGTTGTAATTTTTAAGTATTTTAAATATTTATTTATTTAAAAAAACTGATTATTGCCATAGCCATTTTTTAAAATAATTTCTAACTTCTATTGTTAAATTACATATTTTTTTAATATTATTGTATATAATATTTTCTATCAATATATCACATATTTTATATAAAATAAAATTAATACAATGATACTAATTTTTATTTTCAGATTATTCAAACTAAAGAATATTGATAAGAATAATTTTAAAATAAAAATAGAAATAAATAAGTAATATAAATAAATTAATTAACCATCTTTATCGCTGACAAAAGAATATTGATTTCAAATTTTTGTTCAGTAATATATATGTATGATAGTACATATTATTCGATCATGAAAATATATACATAATAATATTTTGAATCTTTCAATTGATTACTATTTGTCAACAATACTTTAAAAGGAAACAGATAAGGAATCGTTTATTCATTCGTTCTTATGTTCCTAGTCATAGTTTATCTCATATTTCCATTTCCAGTTAGAAATAATTTTTGAAAAGTTTTCCATTATTATATTAAATGATTTTCTAAGAATCTTTATTAATTGAAAATATCTTCAATTAATTCTAAAAAAAAAATTATTGGTAAGTACAAAAAAATTAATACATAAAATATTATTGTGATAAAATTTTATATGATAATTCATATTTAATTAGGAACATGGATGCCATAATTGCTAGAAATATAATCGAATTAGCTGGAGCTATGATGGAAGAATTCGAAATAACATGGAACAAAATAAATGAAAAAGAAATTAATCAACTCAATTATCATACAATAAAGCTACACTTGTCGCATATAAAAGAACAACGAGATTTGCTTATCAATGCTAATACATTCAATTCCTATCATTTTCCAAATCTTCTCGTTATAAGAAAGAGTTTCATGCAAAAATATATTCCAATTGTGGCTGCAGCAGACTTGTACATGATACGGTACAAAAAATTCGACATAGAATGAAGAAATGAATAAAAATAAGTAAGTAGATCTTATATTGAAAACGAATTATTGTGTATTAATATTAAATTTCAATTTCCAGAATCTTGATAATAATGAAAGTGACAATTTTTTAAAATTAAAAATAGTTAAGTTTCGTTTTTTTTTTTTATTGAATTTAGAGATTTATTTCTTCTTAAAGATGTTTCGAAAATATTAAGTTGCTTAAAAGAATATTTTCATTTTATCAAAATCGTATCATTCAAAAATTAATCATTTTATTCATTTTTACATATAGATATGTTAATTTATAACTTTTTTATGTATTTTTACTTCAATTCTTGCGTTAGATTAATAGCACACGGTTTTATTCGCTATCTTTTTAATTTTGTTATATAAATATATTCTACATATAAAAATAAAAATTAAAATACAAATCTACAAATGTAAAATTTTGTCATTACACGTAGAATAGAACTATAGAACAATATTGTTTACAACATATATGCTTTATCTAAATTGAAATAAAATCCTTTAAAGTTTTTAATACTTTTTATTTTTTAATAATATAGATAATATAATATAGATAAACTATTATAATTAATTTCTATATCAATATATTCGTAGGATATTTTTCGATTGTAAAGATTAAAACAAATACAAAAGTTTATACGTAAAAATATCGGTTGAGACTTATTTATTAAGTATAAACAATTCGCGTTAATAAAGCGAGGCGGCAATAGAATGAAGACAAAAATGAAACGAAGACTCATGAACTATTTCACTTTCTTTATAATCTCGCTTCATCTAACCTAAATTTCAATTATAATTTAATAAACAAATCTTAACCGATATTTTTGTATATAAACTTTTGTATTTCGACCTTTAGAATCAATTTTCCATATAATATAATATAATAATATAATAATATAAAATATGTGAAAAAAGAAATAAATATTTTAATATTTAAATATATAATATTTAAATAGATTAATTAATAAAATAATAAAATAAAATAAAATAAAAAATCGAGTATTATTTATAATATTATTTTAAATTATATTATGTAATTATTATTTTATTTTATATTATGTGAAAATAGATTTTTTAATACAATTATCCATGATTGATTACATATATTACTATTTTTAAAGTATATAAAGAAGAATATAAATGTCGTAATATATCTTACCGATCTTTGTCGCTAAGAGAAGGATAAATATCTTTGTCTATCACTCTACTGATTTCATCGTACACCTTAGACTGTACATCTTGATGAACTACGAGAAATGCTATTATAAAACCGATGGTACTGTTAGTGGTATCAACGCCAGCAGAAAATAAATCTTTTATTATGTATAGTAGTTGATTTTCTACAAAGGAAAAAATATTTACATTATCTATAGAAAGATATAAGGAAACAATTTAATTCAAGGAAACTATTCAAAAATGACGAAAATATATATATTTTATTTTATTTTTAAAAATAAAAATAAATGTATTCAGTCATCATCATATTTGTTTGTATTTATTCATCTAAATGCTGCGCTTTGTTTGATGAAAAAAATGTGATATTTCTCTACAAATAATCGTGTACGTAATACACAAGAATAATAATATATCATATATTCGTAAGATACTTTTAGGAGATTAATTCTAGATGATAAAATAAATATAAATAATTGATATACAAAATAAAAAAAAGATTAAGACTTATTGTTATATAAATTATATTATTATTATAAATAATTTACATTAAGATGAAGTAAAACAAGAATTCAGTGCATAATAATATATAACAAACAGAGCGGTCTTCATATCTAATAAAAGCAAATTTTATTTTTTGTATATCAATTTTTGTGTTTCTTTTACTATTCAAAGATATCATATTATTATGAACATATTAATATCCTGCATAAGTTTTTAAATTTTAAAATCCTAAGGTTTAAAATTTATATTAAAAAAATTTATGTAACTAAAGAGAATTCACTACAATTTTTTTTTTTCTTTTTAGTATTCTAGATGACTCTGAAACTTTTTTTAAAATTACGTTAAAAACAATTTTTTATAAAAAATTTAAATATTATATAATCAACCAATTAATATAAGAATCTTATGAAGAAAGCTTATTACGAAATATTTAATTTAGAAAAGTTTTATATTCGAAAGTTGTTTTGTTTATTGTTAATTGAAAGATCTATTAAGCATTGTCAATTATCAGTTACAATTGTCAATAATCAAAAACTAAAAAATCAAATTTCACAAATAGTAATCAAAAATCAAATATTTTGAAAAAAATAATCTAAAATAAGATAAAATAATTACCATTAAAAAATGAATGAGATGAATTTTTTTTTTGTATTTCTTGTAAATAAACATCTATGAAATTTGTGCATTCTTCATTTATTTTCTTCCATTTATGCTTTGCTATAACCTCCTGTGAAATAAATTAACAAGAAATAAAGATTTTCCATCATTATTATCTTTTGTCCTTTATAAAATAAATATAAATATTTTTCTTATTTAATATTTTATTATATATATATATTTTATTATTTTTAACAATAATAGCATATTTTGTGTTGTAATATCATGATGCGCTTGTTTTGATCTGTAAAATCGATCTTCAAAATATGTTCCAAAAATATATTAACATTTTGTATAAAATTTAACTTAACTCAAAGATGAATCTATTGCTCTATGAATCTATTGATGAATCTCTATATCTATAATTTTATATTTCAATTAACCTATTTAATTAATTGTTTATAACATTTTACCTTAAATATATTTCATAAAATAAATTTTTTAAATATTGGAAAATTTAATAATATAAAATCCAATAAATATCCGAGTAATGTACATAATAGATTAGAATAAAATACAATTTTTTTATTAATTTTTATTAGTTTATGATTTTTTTATATTTAAACTTTTAAATTATTTGAAGTTCTGATAAAATAATGTTTAATATGCTTTTTAATGCTTTTTAATGTAAATACTGTAAATAAATAATATTTTTATAATATTCAAAAAGAAAAATGAACTGAATTATTCAATGATAAACTCAAGCAGAAAAAGAAAGATATATTAATAATTATTATTATTAATAAAAATATTACCAAATATAAAAATATTATGAATATTTATATATTTATAAAAAATTTATATGTATAAAAGTGTGAAGAAAACATATAATATACAAGAATATGTAGATGTTTAAAATAATTTTTATTTAATTTTCCATTTCTCAAAAACGAAATTTTACAAAATTTTATAAAGTTGAAAATAAATTTTTTATAACTTACCATAAAAAAATTATTTATACGTTTTTGTCGTTCTACAAATGCGGAAAAACCTGTCAAATTTGGAAATAAATATCTGAGAAAAGGAAATTGATTTATAATTCCACCAGAAACATTCGAACTTTTAACAATATCTTGTACTATGTTTATTGCTTCTTTTAGATTTGAATTTTCCATTCCTACGTCAAATCTGAATATTTAAAAATATTAATTTAATATATAACGATAACATAAATTAATAATATCAATCCTTCTTTATTCTAATCACGTACTTTGTACCATCTATAAGAAGCCACAAATTGCTCAAAACAGCTGCTGAAATGATAGATCGAATATTTTTAATTGTTCCATCTTTTGTTAATTCAATAATAATATTTGTCAATGCAATTGCATCGTGTTGGAGTATATGTTCCATTGAATTTTTTCCAAAACCAAACTGCTTCAGAGTCTTTAATGCAAATCTATTAAAAAGAATAGATTAAAGCAAGTTAAATTAAATATATTCTTAATATTACAAAATATTTGGAAAAAAGATATTTTTAAATATTTTAATATCCGTGCAATATTTAAATTAATAAGAAACTAATCATTATATAGTATTTATAAATGCATATGATTTATGATATAAAAATTTTGTTTTGATCATACGTACCTCCTTTGGCTATGCCAAACATCAGTATCTGTAAATAATATTCCTTGTTGCATACCACCACATCTGTATTTGTATAAAAATCCACTTGGTCTACCATCGAATTCAGATCGATTTAACATTTCTGTTACTGCAGATTTACCAGAAACTATAATCAATGGTTGGTCGAAACCTAATTTGAGGCCAACAACAGATCCATATTTTTCGGCTAATCGGCACCAAGTATCAGAATAATATTTCGTTTCGTTTATTAATCTTATGATATCAAGTATATTGCCAATGAAAGGTAATCCTCGTGGACCTTAAATATGAATATACATCGTTAAAAATTAATATCATTTATATGTATATACATGATTGAAAATTTTCACAATAAATAATACCCGGAGGAAAATTTATAGGTCGGCTATAATCGAATAATATTTTAATTAATGCAATCACGAAACACAAGATGACAAACCACATTGTTGGTTTAGTAATTATACAATATCAATATCATTAATTTCTGTAAATATGATTAATATAATTAAAAATTCTAATACAAATTTAAAAAAAAACTTGAACTATTATAATTTCATAAATTTAATAATAAACATTACAGCAAGTTATCTTGAATTTCAATTACGTTTCAAAAATTATTTTAAAATTATTTACATTTATTCCAATATGAAATAAGTGACTAAAATATGTTTCCATTGCATGATATTTTGATAAAATATTCCAAGAAATTCTTATTAAAATAATGATTGAAAAATTTTAACATTTTATTTTTAATATTTTTTTATTTAAATAGTAATCAAAAAAATATAAATCAAAAAAATTATTAATATTATTAGAATAATACAATTATAAAATTTTTATAACAAAAAGCGTGATAATTAACAATTTTTTTAAAAATATTTATATTTATTAAATTATATTTATATTATATTATTATATTATATTACTGTTTATTTATACTATTATTAAAAAATATTTTAATTGAAAAACAGATATATTAATTAAAGAATTAATCTAGGAACGCATAAGTAGAATTATTAATATATATTCGGATTTTAATGTATAACTTTCAATTGATACTTCAATAAAATTAAAAACAAAATAAACATAAAAATATAACGAAATAAAAATAAGATATCTCTGTCAATATCATGCAATGTAACAAGTTTTAGTTAGTATAATGCAATTTAATAAAAATTATACAAATTATATATATGGTATATTGACACAAGGATTTATTTAAAAAAAATCTGAAAAAATATATACAATTCACCACTTTCACTGTTGTACACAATTTTTGAACAAGTTTCATTTAAATTTTACGATAAATTACATTTTATTATTACAGTTAAAAACACAATCAATAAATAAGAGAAAATAGATGTTTACTTCACCGAAGCGAAGGTTAATGTAAAAAGCCATATCAGTTAAAAACACGTTATATAGAGAAAATCCCTTTCACTAAAGTATTGGCCAACATTGACGCCAACACTGAAGAAATGCTAAAGAAACTTATGTGCAGAATCAAGGCGTGAAATATTAATTATATATGTGTAATAATAGTTGCACTTGCAATTGATAAGTTGTTAAGAAAATAATCATAATTTGTTTTATATTTTTCATAGATTGTTAAAAAAGAAAATTAATGTAAAAAATAATAGATGTATAGGTATGCCAAAAGATTATGATAAGTTTCATTATAAATAAACGTAAATAAGTAATTATATTACTTTCCTTTAAAAAAAATTAATCTAGTTAATTAATATAGTTATTATTATTATTAATTATTAATATGATTATTATTAATTATTATATATACTATTAATTAATATAGTTAATCATATAATCGTTACTATCTTCGATCATCTTTTTCCATTATTATGATTGAATATAATTAAAATTTAAAACATGTAGAAAAGTCATAGAATACATAAAATATGTAAAGATAAGAATTATTTGATTTATATTATATTATATACTTATGTATATATTATGTATATAATATATTATATATAGAAACGAATATACATATGTTTTTATAAATAATTGAATTTATATAAATGAATTCTGTACTTTTAGAAAATTAGAAAATATTTTTATTTGATAATTTTGTGAAAATTTTTATATTAATGTAAAAATGTAAAAAAAAATGTAGAAAAATAAATTTAAATATAATATATTATAAATTATTATATAATATCTATAATATCATTAAAAAAATAATTAAATAGGATAATAATAGGATAATAATAATAAATAGGATAATCAGATTAAATAATATAAAGAATCTGAATAAATAATCTGAATAAATAATCTAAATAATATGCTAGATAAATCTATTTAATAAATATTGAATGATAAAAAGATATTTAACTATTTAAGTTAATTTTTGTTTTATATTTTGTTTAATATAACAATTGTAACTTCAATAAAATAATATTATCCTATAAAACTATCACTTATTATCCATTCCATTCATGGTCAAATACATTTAATTTTATTCACCTACACAATTTTATCTCTTATTCATATTTAAGACACATTCGAAAATAAAATGAACATCGATACAAGTCGATATTTGTCAATAATTATTATCGAAAACAATATAATTCAATTATAATTTCTTCATGCAATCTGAAAATAAAATTTCTTCTCTAATTCATTCCTAGTTCAATAATTACTTTTATACTTTGAAAGCTCGTACGTTCTCCAAGTCTCTGATCACTTTTATGTACGCATTAACGCTCACGAATTCTCCCACGGAACTAACCCCTCTTACGAACCCTGAAATTGCATTTGATAAAATGAAATAGCGCAGTTGTGAGTATATTAAAATTAGAAGCTGAAAATATTCACTGACCTTTAAGAATGAGGTCCCGTGGTCATCTCAAGGTAGATCATCGACCGTGAGAAGTTCTCTTCTCCAACCTCCCCCACTCTATCCCCTTACCATCACCCCCATTTTCTCCCACCTCTACTCTCAACAGCTAGTATCATACACAGCTGTGACATACTTCTGACTGGAATTTTTTTCAAACGTGTTCCATACTTCAGGGTTCAACGATCCATCCAACAGTATGATCTGTTACTTGGTAAGCATTGCTAGTAGGACACTGGTCTCGATAACACTTGGAACGTGTATAAGGGCTGCTTCGAAGATAATGCCTGTACTCTTTTTTTCCTACTGGCCCACCAATTCTTAGATTATTGCTTATCATTTAAAAAAAATTATACAATGATATATAATAAAATTCTAATATTACATACATAATATGTTATTTATTAATATAATTACATATATATCAATGTAATTGTTAATATGTTAACTTATTATTAAACATCAAAATGTAATAATTAAATGATAAATATTCGTTACAAAATAAAGTATTACAGTAGAAAGCTTTAAAAAAATTAAAGTGAAAATTAACGTTTTTGACAACTTTCACTAGTTGCATTCAGATATAACTGTTAATTTGTACGAATTATATTATCATTTGACTTGTTAAGTTTCGCTTTTCTAAATTTACATAAAGAATAATGTTTCGATATTAATTAAATATTATGTAAATGAGAAAAATATATACAATAATAATATACATATATAAAGATTTTAAAAAAATAAATATTTTTTATAAATTAAATATTTATTTCTATATATCTATATATCTATATATCTATATATCTATTTCTATATATATATATATATATATATATATATATACACATAAAATTGTTTCTAAATTTATATTATATTTATATTAACGTTATTACGATTAATTTAAATTTTTCTTATATTTCTTTCTCTTTCTTTTTTTTTTTCTCTGTCTCTGTCTAATTAAATATAGAAAATTTAAAGTATATATTAAACTCATTTATTTTATAATGGAAAAATTAAAAAGTTTAAAACAAATGAAACTATTTTTAATGATATTGAATTTTCGAAATAATTTTCTAAAATCGTGTATAACTATTTTTTATTTAAAATTTTTTTATTGAAAAATTAAAAATTAAAAGATATTAATTAAAGTTTAACGTTTATTTAAAGAATTTTAATATAACAAATAATTTATATATTTATAATCATCACTATTTATAAAAATCGTTTATTATAATTTTTTTTAAATGTATTGATATTATTTATTTATTTATATATATATTGATATTATTTATTTATACCTGATTTATAAAAATGTAATCTAATATTTTTTAAACATATAATATTAAATAATATTTTGTATATATATATATATATTTAATATTTTTTATTTTTGTTTGATATACTATCGATATTATTATAAAATATTATCGAAAAAATATTATAATTTTATAATATGTAAATCAAATGAATTAGAATATATTGAAATTATTTATATATTTATATAGTTTACAATTTTTTTATATATAATTTATAGAACAAAATTATATCAAAATGGAAAAAACTTAAGACAACAAAGCTAAAAGTGTTTATGTAAAATAGTATTTATTTATGAATGAAACGAACTTAAACATTTTCGTTTACATTTTGGTTTCACTGATCTTTTTATATTTGCAGGTCAACCATTAAAAACGCTTTCATTTATTCGAAAATTTCGAATGGAATATCGATTATTTCGTTCCACTTACTTTCTCTCTCACATTCGTACGACACCATTATTTAAGGTAAACTTGTACAACCATTTCTCGTAAGTCGTGTTCTCTTTTCATATTTTGTAAAGTAGGTTTCTCATTTTACGCGAGAGTTCCTCTCGCATATGCGATCATATGAACGCAAAAAATTTGGAATTCAAGAATCTAAGATGTAAAACCAGATTTTTACGAAAGAAGTACCTCTATTTACAGAAAGGAACTAACGACATTTTAGAAAAAAGTAAAGTACGTATAAAAAAAGAGGACGGTATATATTATTTTTCTCTCAAGTTACGAGAACTTAGACGAAGATGAAGAAATGAAAAAGAAAAAAAAAAAGGAAAAAGAAAAAAAGAATAAAAAAGTAATTGGAAAAACAAATTTAATTACACATTCGATAAAAAGCATTGATCTAAATTTATTTACTTATTTAAGCAAAAAAATTACTTAACATCTTTCAAACTTGTTTAAAACGAACGTGTTTATATACGCGCGATAACGGATACAGGAAGTGAAAGAAAGTGCGCGTAGAACGTACACGATTGGAAATGTAGGATTGAAATGATTCAAAATGTAAAAAATGTTTATTGTCAAGTGTGACTCATCGAATTTTCATTAGATACTTCCTATACTAATTACGCATAGAAAGACAAAATAAAGCGGATTTTTCAAAATATGTGTATTAGGAAATTGAAATTTTTCGGAGAACTGGAAACCAGAGAGACAGGTAGAAGTGAGAATGAGGAATTGATGAAATGTCAAATGAGAAAGAAAGAGAGAGAGAGAGAGAGAGAGAGAGAGAGAGAGAGAGAGAGAGAGAAGCATAGAACGAAGAGAGGAGAGAAGAGAAGAGAAGAGAAGAGAAGAGAAGAGAAGAGAAGAGAAGAGAGGAGAGAAGAGAAGAGAAAAGAAGAGAAGGGGCCAGAATGACACCGTTCGTGTATTACTCATTGTTTTGTCGAAAGTGGTAGTAGTAGGACGCAATGGTGTTAACCACGTATTTATTAAACGACGAAGAAGTAGTGGTGACCGTTCTAGAACGTCAGATGCTAGCGACGAAGGAAGTGGCTTTCATTAGTAGTGGTGGAGGTGGTGGTAGTGAACGCGCGGCACACTTCGCGCTTCTCTTTGTAAATTCTCACAGTATCACGCACCACGGGTTACTCTCGCAGGTGAAAGAAACTGTTCGGTTCCGCGTATCATCCGCGGCCAATTATTCTTCCTTTTTTCTTTTTTTTTTTTTTTTTTTTTTACGATTCTGCTCTGTGCAAACGTGTTTGTTGGAAAATAGAACGTCCGATGTGTTCAACCGCGAAAGACGGCCTCGGCCTTGCTACTGTTACCAGTGTACTATGCCATTGAGAGGGTCTGTCTGAACGAACGAAGAATCAGATTTCGCGACCTTTTCCGTTGCTCCACGTGCTTCGCATCCTTTGGATATTTTAGCAACGTTTCTCGCTTTCATCGGCTCAATTCAATTCCTTCACTGTTTTCTCGCATAATTCGTAAATCAGGTAATTTATTCTTCTTTCCAGAAAAACTTATTTGTTATCTATTTTATTATATTTATTTAATTTATTATTTGATTAACGTTTGTACAATGTCTTAATCTCTTGCTTTTTTGTGTTATTATTAAATAGAAATGTTGTAGTGCAATCGTTTATCTTGTTATTCGATTATTCTTATTAAATCTGTTTGATTTAAACATGGCGCGACTAAGGAACATATTCGTTTAGAGGAAAAAATATAAATCGTTACATAGCAAACCTGTTTTAAAGATAATAGTTGAAAATTAGACAAGTTGAAACATGAAAATACAATTCTATATTCTATTTCCAAAGTATTCTATATTATATTTTTTAACATTTTTTTATTATATTTTTTTATTAGGAATTTAATAAGAATATTATTAATGGAATATATTTTCAATGATATAAAAAATTTATTAAAGTTAATTATAAGTATGTAGAAATATAAAATGAGAAATATCATATTTATGAAAGAATTATATTTAATAATATTTTGTTATTTCTACATTATTTATATTAATAATTACGATTATATATCATGATTTTATAGATTATGATTTTAATAGATAATAATATAAAAAATAATATTGTTATTTTATTATATATACATATCTTATTGAATATTATTGAAAAAAAAGCTATAAGTTTTTAATATATATTATTATAATATATATTATATATAATATAATATATATTAATATATATTATTATAATATATATTTTAATATATATTTAAAAGTACAGTTAAATTGAAATATAATTAAATTTAATATTGTAATAATTATCCCAAATATATTTAATCATTTTCTCGGATATAGCTAACCTTTGCAGATATTTTATAGAAGTATTCTCTGATTGATCGATGACTAATTTTGTCCGTGGCCAATAATTGTAACCCAATTTTTTTTTTTTGGCAAAACCTTATATTTTTAGATACGCGTCGCGACTCCATTTAATAAATAATTATATGCTTTTCGACACAGATCGATCTTATAAGAGTGTAAGAAATAGCCAACATGCGTTCAATCTATCTGTAGGAAACGTAAATGCATTGCAATTTTCTTTAGTTCCTACTTATTCGTTATAATTTACATGGAGGGATATCAAACCTTGATCTGATTTTATGCAACGTATGAGCGTGAAATGATATCATTTTATAGTCATTTTATCTAGTGTATACATTATATACATATACTTACACTGAAGATATAAAGTAAAAAATTTATGTGTTTAATAATGTTAAAAAATAATGTTAAAGTTAATAGTATAAAATACAATTTTTCAAAAGTTAAAAAATTTGTAATTCTGAATATTACATATATTAATTTATGTTAGTCATAAATATGTTATAATTAAATTGATTTAATACATAAGTGTATATATTTAGTCTTTTTTTAAATTAAAATTATTCTCTAATAAAAAAGCGATCTTTAAAAAAATTAAAAATATTTTGTATATTATAAATTTAACGAAATTCTTAAATATTTATAACGTGTTATACTATCGTATTGCTTACATTGGATATTTTTATTAAATAGAATGTGGAATTTCTATAAAATAAAGTATTTTTTTAATTCGCAGAATGTATGGACCGATTTTCTTCGTTTCCATTCTTGGAGTGTTTCATGAAATTGCCGCTGCCTCGCAATACATTAACAAAGACCTCACGAATCACTACAATGCTCGTTTTCACGCTTACGAGGAACCGTATAATATCGACTACACATATCATAATTACGAGCGAATGAGCCGTTTTCTACGAACAACCTCTCTTCGATTTCAAAATCTCACTGCCTTATATTCTATAGGAAAATCAGTGAAAGGTATGCTTTTTAAGAAATTTTTCTTTTGAAAAATTCTAAATAATTTTAATATTTTAATAATTCAAAAATCAAAGACTACCGTTTCTACATTGCATTAATTACATTTATTTTACTCTAATCCTTGAATTACGAATCACGGAATATGGTGAGTGAATGGAAAATAATCCATAACAAAAGATCTAAAGTTATCTAATTTTTGTCATTTATTTAATATTTTATAATCAATGTATCGATGTATCATCAATGGGCTTAAAGATTATTTATATCACCATCGAATCGCAACAATAAAATATTAAAAATATTAAAAATTTTTTTTTCTTTTTTAATGTGGTAACAGGTAATCCAAAAGATATATATGTAAATATGTATATATTTATATAAATATATGTATATTTTACAGGTCGTGATTTGTGGGTAATGGTTGTTTCTTCCTCGCCTTACGAACATATGATCGGTAAGCCAGATGTGAAATATGTTGCCAATATACATGGAAACGAAGCCGTAGGTCGGGAATTAATGTTACATTTGATTCACGTAAGTATATAGCGATACATGTAACAACTTCATTAACTCCGAATTTTATAAACATTCTCAAAAAAAGCACAGTTATTTACATATAAAACTTTTTTATACAGTTACGTATCATTCTCTTACATATAGCAAAATGAATATCTTTAGCGAAATGAAAAGAACTTGCTTTTAATCTTACAAATTTATTATACGAAAGATAATTTTCATAAAATTAATTTTTAAAATGATATAATGATTTTGATGTTCCAATTTTTTGTTTTTCCTTTAAGATATATTTTTAAATATATTTTTTCTTATTTTTATTATATTATCAATTATAATGTTATTTTCTTCATAAATATATCGATATTATAAAATGAATATGTAAGAGGATATTGTAAGATAATAATTTTTTTCAATCCATTTCAAACTCAGTTTCTATCCAAATCTAAATTTCTTAATCTAAAATTATTTTTACATGATAGAAAATATTAATTTTTTAAGATAAAAATTAAATTATATTATTGAAGAAATTTATAAAATCAAGGAAAATAATTTTTAAATGATTCATAATACGAATTTTTTTAACAAAATTTATTGATAAAATTCAGATTTTAATAGCTTACATATTACTATGGAAGTAATTTCATTTATTATTAAAAATTATGAATACTAAAAATTTTGTTTTTGCAAATAATTGCTCTACATTATATATTATATTATATATTATACATATATATTATATAGATATTACTACTATTCGATGTTAATTTTTCAATGATCTATTTCATTAAATGTTTTAAAATAAATTTTAACCCAAAGTAGAAATTAAAGCCATTTTATATATAAAATAAATATGAGCATTTTGATAAAATCGGGTTATATGTATTAGAATTCAATTTTCCAACCTGTAGGTCGCGATCCTCAAGAGGATTACAAAGTGTTTTCTAGGGTGTCGCCCTATTTTCAATCATAATTATTTTTATACAAAGTTATATAGATACAATTATCGTCTTAAATAAGTTGAAACTATTATATTTTTAAAAATCTATTTTTAAATAAATATTCATTCTTTTTTTTTTCATAAGATAAAAGATATTAAAAAGATATTTTTGTAAAAAAAATGGATTATCAGAATATTTAGGGAAAAAAAAAAAACTATTAGTAGATTTATTAAATTGCGAATATTTATGTAAAATCAAATTTTTATTTTATATGATAAAATGGAATTTAAATAGAAATTTGTTCCATTCTTTAAGCATCATAATACATATTGATTTTGCACTTTGTCATATGCATTGTATTAATTTTTGTTCTAATTTTGTTTTAATATTCAAATATTGCATAAATATACAAAATCTTTAATATTGCGTAATCTAGCTTTAATTAATTAGAATAGAATAGAATAAAAGAGAATCACGAAAAAAAATATTGCATATTAGAATATTTGAAGAATTGTAGAATGTAGAAGGAAATTATATTTGGATTCTTAAATATGATTTTTTTCTTTACTATATTTAATTAATCTAGTAAATATATTATAAATGTTAAATAACATAAAATATATTTTTATTCACAAGAATATCAAATAAAAATTTTACTTTTGTTTATTATTATATGTCCATCTAATTTAACAAAATTTGTTAAATTTTTTACAATGTAAAAAATTATAACATTTTAAATTCATAAAACATTTTAAAATCGTAAAACTTATTAATTTTATGTTTTTATAAGATATTTACATAATGTGTTTTTTTTAATATTTAAAAATATTAAAAATATATTTAAAAGATGTGTTAAAAATTTATTCAAACAATAATTTAAACAATGTAGAATTTTCATTATAATTAAAATTTTTAGATTATTATTAATTAGATATACATATATATATTTTATCATAATACATGTAACAAATTCATTTCTTACTTACAGTTTTTTGTTACAAACTATGGATCGGATCCATACATTACGTGGCTCTTAGACAATACTAGAATTCATATTCTTCCATCAATGAATCCTGATGGTTTTGAAGTTTCAAAAGAAGGATATTGCGAAGGTGGTCAAGGCAGGTAAGGCTTTCTAATTTCTTCAATACTATTCGAAAATGCTATTAGAAATATTTGAAAAATAAAAAAAATAGAATTTCATCTCTCAATAATAAGAATAAAAACATAATAATAATAATAATAAAATATAATAATAATAAAATAATAATAAAAACATAATAAAATAAAAACATCCAAAATGAATTTGTTGGGCTTATATTTTTATATTCATATCTTTTTCTTTATCAAATAAATTAATAAATACGATTTATTAATTTCACGTATCATCATTTTAATTATTATCATAATTCTAAATATATCGTAACAAATCATTATCAATAATTATATCTTACTTTAAGATATGGATAAATCATAAAATCTTAAGATTACAATTTTTTAATTTTGCACGTGATTACGTTTTTCTTTAGATATAATGCACGTGGTTTCGATCTGAATCGAAATTTCCCGGATTACTTCAAACAAAACAACAAAAAAAGTCAACCAGAAACAGAAGCTGTAAAGGAATGGGTTTCTAAAATTCAATTCGTTTTATCAGGAAGCTTACATGGAGGTGCATTGGTTGCTAGTTATCCATTTGATAACACACCTAATTCGCGTAAGTTTGTTTTTATACATATTCCTTTTTCGTGATAACAAGTTCATTAATTTAGTTTCTTTCGTGTGCAATGCGAGTACAAGATTTACAGATTACAGTTAAGTATGCAAACTCAACTGAGTTGAATTACCATTTTATTATTTAATATTATTGCAATCGATTAAATATCGACTTTAATAAACTATACACCGAAATCAACATTTTGTCCGCTCTTTATAATAATTTTGGAAATTATCATTGGACATATGAAATTGATTTAGTTTTGTTATCGTATGTTATTAAGAATAAAATTATATTATCAAAATATCTTTTCAACATTTTCCATTACATCTTTTATAAAAAAAATTATAAAGATCCAATGAATAAGAATAAGAAAGACGATGCAATTTTTTTATTGGACAAAAAAATCTTTCAAAAAAAAAAGTATTTTAATAATATCTGTTAATAATATTAAGGCAGCTCTAAAAACCATTCCACAAAATTATTTTCAAAATTTTCAGTGGTCGATATACTTCGATATTCGGTAATGAAATACACAAATAGTAATTTTATCATGAATTTTATTATTAAATCTCGTGTATCAAATTTGAATTAAAGGATTTTCAATATTTATCATATTCTGATCTATTTAAATAGATCATTAAGAATATAAATAATAATAACGTATACATAATCTATATTGATAATACATTAATTTAATTAAATTTTATATGAATAAATTATTCCTGCTATAATACATGTTACGTAAAATTGTATTACATAATTAATATCATTGAAAGCAATCTGATCGTATTGTATAACTTTTCATGCTGTCAGGAATATGCCGGTCAGCGCCATTATGTGCAGGTATAATATATACATTTACAAATCAGAAAACTTGTCTTAGTGCTTCTATGATATTCTTGTATAGTTCGTTCGTGAAAAAGGTTTGGCAATATTTACATCATTGCTTAAATTATCATTTATATCCCCTTCCATGTTTTAAATTATTCTTTACACAGATTTTACCGTCACGTATTAAATGTGCAATTTAAACATGTTGCAGATAATATAAACGCATGCATCATGGGGATTTCTTATTTTATAAGTGTTGGCATTTTCTAAGAAAAAAAAATGACGAAATGAAAGAATGTTGAAATAATTTCTGCAGTACAACATTCCTTTTTTACAATTATTTGAAATGTAAATTTCGTAACTGTTTTAAAAATTTTTTCATTAAACAATAATATAAAATAATATAAAATTTATTAGAAATTTTATTCAATTTAAAATTAACGTTAAGGAATAAAAAATGAAATAATTATTATATATATATTTATATATGTATGTATCTGAACTTATTAAAACTTATTATTTTTTCATAAATTAATTATATATAATATTATAGTATATATATATAATATATATATATATATATATATATATATATTATATATAGTATAATATATAATATATGAAATATGAATAAATGATAATCTTTCTTTTTTCCTTTTTCAGAACAAACGATGAAACTTATTTTAATTAATTTATAATAAAATTTAGATTTTTATTAAAATTTTAAAAATTCTTGAAAAATTCTTGAAAAAATAGATACAAAATTTATACGAATAATTTAGTGTTTCAGAGTTATACTTCAGCACCAAGTATTTCGCCAGATGACGACGTATTTCAACATTTATCCCTAGTATATTCTCGAAATCATGGATCTATGTATCAAGGACTGCCTTGTTCACCGTCTCAACCGGGATTCAAAAATGGTATTACTAATGGAGCTCAATGGTATCCGCTTACTGGTGGCATGCAAGACTTCAATTACGTGTGGAATGGATGTATGGAAATTACATTGGAACTTTCATGTTGTAAATATCCACCCGCTTCTGATTTGCAATTTTATTGGGAAGAAAATCGTATGGTAAGTTAAATTAAATTGAAATATAATTATTTAAAAAAATAATAAATTATTTAATATTCTTTTTACAAATTATTTGATACAGATTGTTATATTTAAATCAATGATCAATGTTTAATGATAATAATTTTTTATTATTATTATTTACTTATTTATACGAAATGAAATATAAAATTAAAAAAAAATAAAAAATATTATATTAAAAAGAAAATTAATAAAGATCAATAATTTAGGAAACAACAAATTTTGGAAATGTATTTTCCACATCTAAAAAATTCAATTTTTCAAATTGAAAGATATACGAATTAATTTTCCATTTTATATAATTATTAAATATAAAAAATATATATATTCGCAAATTTCAAAGAAAACAAGTTGTAATGTTTTATAATGAGCTTCATTTTGCATGTTAATAAAAAAAGTATTTGTTATAAAGTATTTACATTTTCTTTAAAATTGAAATAAATATAAAAACAATTAATAAGAATCAATTTATTAAAAAAATTTTATTCTATATCTTATTAATTATTTCTAGTGTCCATATCTTTTTTAAGATTAATGTATTTTAAAGTTTAATGATATATTTTAATGAATGAAAGCAAATCTTGTTATTAATTTTTTTATAATTTTTTTTTATAATTTTTAAAATTTTATTTTATTTTTTTATATTTTACAATTTTTTTATATTTTATCACTCGTACTTTATTATATAATTTTTATAAATATTTTATATTGAAAAACAATGAATTCTTTATATACATATTTTAATTTTTTTCTAGGCTTTAATTAAGTTTTTAGCAGAAGCTCATAGAGGAATCCATGGGTTTGTTATCGATGAAAATGGAAATCCTATCGAAAGAGCATCCATTAAGGTAAAATCGCGAGACGTTAGTTTTCTTACTACAAAATATGGTGAATTTTGGAGAATTTTACTGCCCGGAGTGTACAAATTAGAGGTAATTTTAATTTTAGATACTAATAAAAAAAACAATATTTACAATATTATTAATATTTTAAACATTTTTAAATTAACTAAATTTATTAAAAATTTGAATTTACTTAAATAATATCAATATTATATAATATATTTTATATAGAAAATTAAAATAAAAACAGAATTTTAGAAATATAATTTTACTATTTTAATATATAATAATTATTTGAAACAGTTTTGTCTATAAAATCTAAAATTTTTAGAAAGATGATTGATAAATTTATTTGATTTTTTTACAATTTTAATGATCTTTAATTAATATCAAATAATAACATCGAGAATACTATTTTATAATTTTTTTAATATATTTTTATTACGTATATTATACGTATATTTTATTGAATTATTAACTTTATTAATGAAATAACAATTTTTATTAAAAATGTTTTAACTGAATTCAATGAATCAAAAAAATTATATTATTATTATATTTTTGATAAATTATAAAAAATTAGATTAGAATTCAAAAATATAGAAAATATTATATAATACATGTATTTCAGTCAATTCTCGTCGCAATTTAATATTCAGAATATTATTATACAAATTTAACATACAGAATCTATATTTAAAATAATTAAAATTAAGATAAGTATTAATTTTACTTTATTAAATAGTTTTAAATAATTTAATATGCGAAAAGAATTCATAAAAACAAATTATTGCAAAATCTCCAATTGTAAAAAAATTATTCCGCTTAAAGTTTCTATGACGAGTTAAAAAATACACAATAGTATCATATACTACGATAAATAATATTTTGACTTATTAATTATTTACATAATTTCTATGATATTATGTTGTAGGTATATGCGAATGGATACCTTCCTCGTGATGTAGAATTTAGAGTAGTAGAACAACATCCAACATCTTTTAATGTAACATTATACAGAGTAAGTGTGAGTATTTTTATAAAATCATTTATGTAAATATATATGTATATCACTTTTATTACTAATTTTATTGTTATTTATTATTAATTTCATTAATTGAAAGTTAAAATGTATAAAAATTTCGAAAATCGGAAAATATCTTTTCAACAATCAAATTAGTGAATAATCAAATAAAATAATAAACTAAAAACTTCACAAGCTTGTTATTTCAAAATATTAATATAAAATTAATATTTTCATTATACGATAGTAAACTTAATTAAAATTGATATAGATTATGATATTATTTTATTATTAAAATTAGATTAATTTTTCAAAGTCTTTCAACATACTATTTTTAAAATATCGATATATTTTTAGTTAATTAAAATTTTTTATTACATATTTTGACATAATAGAGACATCCAGGGGAGGATGAAACTGGTTCCAATTTTTATAATGAAAATAAAGACCATAATCGAGATCACATAATACATTTTCGACCACATCCTGGAACTAATACTGCAGCAGAAACAAACAGCGGGATTTTCTCATCTCTTAGTAATGGATTCAATTCCTTCGTCAATAATTGGTTTGGGTGATTAATGATAATTTAGCGAATAGCTAATTTCTCGATATTATTATTATTCTATAATAATTTTATATTAATCAGAGAAAATGATGAAACGTTGTTGAAAATATTCATCATTACTTGTTATTCTATTTTGCTACAAATAACGATATAAAATAATAATAATAAATAGTAAATAGAAAATAATAATAATGATATCGTATTAAATGAATCGTTTTAATAAATAACAAAGATTCTTGAAAGATACAAAGAATATATAAGTTGACATGTAGATATTATAGTTCAATGAATGAATTTCATTTTTTAATTTTGTAATTCTATCTAATTTCAATAATTTATTTTTTTGTGTCTTTAAATTGATTATTTATAAATATTATTTAAAATATTATTTATTGATAAAAATGCTAAATTATATATATTTCTATCATTTCTATAATTTCTCAGAAAAATGTTATTGTATAATAATTAATTCTTATTATAAATAGTATATATAACATTTAAAAAATACGTTTTTATAATTTTATAGGGAAACAAAATTATATCATTATTAATATTTAAAAATTTATCTTGTTTTCATTAATTTTTATCTAAATTCATTTTTCTAATTTCTTAATAAATAAGATTAAATGATCTTTTATTTAAATGAAGATCAACTCTCATAATTCAAATTAATTGAAATATTAATTATAAAAAAAATCACATTATAATCTTGAATTAGAACATTTGAAATCTCTTTTTTAGAATTCTATTAATAAAAAATACATGTAAAAATAATTTCTTCCATATCATAATGTTCCATATTTTAAAAAATAAAAATTTAAAATTATGTGATTGTTGGAACAGATGAGTAATATGTATGTACTTAGTTTATTTTATATTTATTGTTTATTTATATTTGAAAACTCTACATGTACATCTACAATCTTACATTATTTCAAAAATTCTATATGAAATATTTTCTAGTTCATAAATTTTCTCATTGAATACATTCAATATATAATTCAAATTCATATCAAATTAATTAATTATTAATTATTAAAATTAATTTTTATTATTTTTTATTAATAATGCATATTAATTAATAAAACAAGAAAATTAAATATTCGTTAATTTTGTTTTTAAAACTAAAAAATATATTAATACATATAAATTATTTTACTCGCAAATAAAAGATATTGAAAAAAAAATTTTTAATTGTAATGTTTGGAATATAACACATGTGAATAGAAAAACGTAATTTATTATACTTAATTTCTCTTTTCTCATAAAAGGCATGCCGAAACATTGTGCCTTCATATACGCTATGTGACGTATACTATATATATAGATAATTTAAATGATCAGTTTCCGAACTAAGAATAATATCAAAAAATAACCTTAAAAATATATAATAGTTTTTCATTTCAAAATAACAAATTATTTATTATTCTAATTATATTCCAATATATTTTTTTATTTTTTTTTTATATATAAAATATAATAAAATAAGACATATGAATAAAATAACAATAGTTAAAAGAACTCGGGTAAAAAAGGGACCTGTTATATTTTTCTTTGCATATTATATACATATATATTATATTTAATATATATAAACATAAATTATTAATTATATTTTTTAAATAATACATTGAAAAAATGAAAGAATTTTAAGCAATATATTAATATTATATATATATTATATAACATGATATTTTATTATACAACCATATTAGAAGAGAACATATTTACTGCAAGAATAAAAATATAATTAGAGTAAAAAAGAAATTGTTATATTAGATAATAGAAAAATCTACTTACATATATATATATATTTTAAAAGACTATTCAAGTTTTTGAGAAAATAATATTTTTTTAGAATGTTTAGTATTAAAAAAATAATAATAAAAAATAAAAATAAATAGTGTAGATAAAAAATAATAGATATAAAAAAGAATCTATAATTAAATTAATAAAAGCGCGCTAAAATTTGTGTTAAATTAAGATTAGATTAGATTAAAATAATGAAACAGTATGTGTTCAATAATGCAATTAATCAACATTAATTGCAATATATAGATTTTCACTGTAACAAAAAATGTAGTTTCCAATAACATAATCTGCTAATAAATTTGTATAAAGTAA
Organism: Apis cerana; assembly: GCF_029169275.1. Lineage (NCBI taxonomy): Eukaryota > Metazoa > Arthropoda > Insecta > Hymenoptera > Apidae > Apis > Apis cerana. The sequence goes on from NC_083853.1 coordinate 81,171, forward strand.
TTTGCACATCGAAATATTAAACAAGACAATTTAATATCTCTCTAGAATTGTAAAATTTTTACAATTAATTTATTTTTAAATATATAAAATAATAAATATTAATAATTATTATATTTAAGTTTTTTTAAAATAATTTTTTTTAAACGTTATATAAATATTCAATTAAAAAAATATTATTTATTTTAGTGAATATATAGTAGAATTAGTATATGAACATATAAAACAAAAAATACTTAATAATTTATAAAAATAATTCATAAACAATATAATCCTTAAATAATACATGCTTTAAAACTAATATAATATATAAAAGAAAAATTAAGTGTTTAGATTTATTAAAATAAAAAAAACAACAAAAATAAATAAGATTTATTAAAATAAAAAAAATATATAAAAATATAAAAGAGATTATAAAATATAATTTATTTATGATTTCTATAGAATTTTATATTAAAAAAAAAGCATTTGATTGATATTATATTTTATAATACATCAATTTAAATGAATAAAGAAAATTAAATTATAAAATATAATTTATTTATAATTTATTTATAATTTATTTATAGAATTTTATGTTTCAAAAAAACATTTGATTGATATTATATATACTTATAATATGTTATTAATATTATTATATACTTTATATAATAAATCAATTGAACTGAATATAAAAAAACTTTGTATTATAAATTAAAATACATATCTACATAATATAAAAAATGCAACAAAAATTTATTTATTATATATATGCACTTAAAGTTAAAAAATAAAAATGATTAAGAGACGAGTAATAACTATTTTTATTACATTATATATTAATTTATAATAATTTTATAATATATAAATTGTTGTATATTATTTTGTAATTTTGTACTCTTATACATTATACATTTTTGTTTTTCTTAAATGCATCTAATGAAAATAAAAAACAAGATGAAATTGCTTTTAGTATGGATTTTGATTTATTATATTTTATTATTTTATTATTATTGATGTGATTATTCTAATTACTAATATTTATAGCAAATCGAAAATAAAATTATTTAATCTCAAATTTAAATATTTAAATTATTAATTAAATCAAAAACATTTTATAAGTTCTTATTATTTAATAAATCTTATCATATAAAATATTATCATACAAAATAACAAATATAGTTCAGAATAACTTAATTAAATATTTTAATTACAAAAATAATTAAATAATATTACTTAAAAAAATTAAAAGATATTTTAAAAAATGAAATTATCGTATTTCAAGTTAATATATTTCTTTTAAATAATACTATTAATTTTATAAATGTATTCAAAGTAAAAGATATTAATTTTCAAATTATTTTCGGAGCACTTAATGATTCAAATTAGTTCAAATTTAAATTATAATGTAACTTATATATATTTATATCATTTTACGTTATTGAAAATATATTGCAGTTTTTAACATATTTAATTTTATTTTTATTATTTTATTTAACTATTTTATTTTAATTTAATATTTTTGTTTAGAATTAAAAAGATGTAAATATTTAATATATATAGTAATTAAAAAATTTATAGATGCAAAAAATTATTTTAAAACCTATTCGAAAAAATATAAATTGAAGATAATCTTACAAATAATAAATGGTTGAATTTATTTTACACATTATTTAAAATTAAATGTTAAAATGTTATATTAAAATAATTTATTAGTGTATTTAAATAATACTTATCTTCGCATAAAAAATTTTATTTTTAACTCACAAATTATTTTCAAAAAAGATAAAATAAATTAAAAAATATTAAAATATAACAAATCAACATTATATGTCTTATGTTATATTAAATATAATAAATTATACAATTTGTAAAAATATAACAATTCATATATAAACAGTTTATATGCTATTTTTATATAATTTGTCTACTATGAATATGACATTTTTATTTATATTTTTATAGCATTATATTGATATTAATAAAATAGTCAAATCATTCAAAAACAAAGTTTATATTATGTATATATACATATATATATTTGACTTGATATAGAAATTTAAAAAGTGGTTTCTTAAACCAAAATAAGATAAAAATCAAGAATAAAAAATTTCGTTCTCAGTTTTATTATTAGATTTAAAGATATATTATTATTTTTTTCTATTGTTATTGACAATTAAAAGAACGAAAATTTAAGCAAATCTTATACGAACAAATGTAAGGCAACTCAAATAGCGAAGAACATAAAGTTGTTAAAAAATTCTTACAAGATTAAATATCATAATCATTTATTCTATAATTTCTATTCTATGTCATAAATTGCTATTCGTATTCATATTAAGATTATTGTATTCTTTCAGTTCGATTGTATATTCTTTCATAAATACATGAAGATTTGATTGCATCGAAAGATATTTTTAAGTATTATAATTATTAAAATAAAAAATTTACAATACTTATTTTTAATTATCAATATATAAAAAATATAGAAAAGCAATTTTTTATTTTTGATTTTCATTTTATTTTGAAATATTATTAGTATATATGTATAATATAGAAGATATTAATATATTCATGTGACATCTTGTGAGGATTAATTAGCAAAACAAATACAAAAGTTAGTACATAAAAATATTGGTTTAGATTTATTTACTATATTATAAATTATTTAAATTTACTTTAAATGAAGCAAAACGGAGAAGAATATAATCATCATACCATCATTTCATTCTTTTTATCATGCTTTATCTAACACAAACTTAAATTGCTTTTAACTTAATAAATAAGTCTCAACAAATATTGTATATTAACAATTTGTATAAATTAAATTATTATAATTATAAATTATTAATTATAATAATTATATTAACAATTATATAAATTATATAATATATATAATAATACTAAAATTTTACATTTATTTTGGTCTCCAGAAATGATTAAAATATCCTATGAATATATTAATTCGTTGTATAAATAGTAGACATTAATTTAAAAATATTAAGTATTGAGAAAATTTTAATAAATAATTGTAATGATTTCGTTGATAAACAGTAAACACTGCCTTTATTGAATTCGAAAGGCATTGATATAAATAAATATTACAATTTATTGTTTATGTATATTGTATCTTTTATTTAATGTAATAAATGTTTATGTGATATTAATATTTTGTAAAACTTTATTGAATTTAATATTAAATATTTAATATTATAATATTAAAAATAATAATTATTTAATATAAAAAATTTAACTTCGTGATGATTATAAATATTACATAATAAATATTTTACTTTTAATATAACAAATTTAATTTATTCTAATTCTATTCAATATCCAATTTATCCTATACTTATCATTTATTTCGGAAATAGTGAATATATATTATTAATAATGTATATTTATATTTTTAAAAATATCTTAATAAAAGAAATAGCTTAAGAAAATGTATAATAAATTAATATTAAAATTTAATTATTGCACTGTCTAATAGAAATTTTGTTTTATTAATATCGATTAAATAATTCTGATATAATTTCATTTTAAATATATAGAAATAGAATTGCTTTATTATTTTCAGTTTTTTAAAAAATATAAAATTTTGTGAAAATAATTTTATTTAAAAATAAAATATTGAAGAAATTAAAATATAATTTAATTTAAATAATAAAGAAAAGTTCGTCAAATACTATGTGAATATTGAAAATTATTATATTTTGTTTTTATTTAGCTAAAAATTATTACTATTGTGATGTTTTTCTTTTAAAAATTTGAAAAAAATAAAGATGTTATTTCACTAAACTAAAATAAAAATGGATAAATAAAAAAAATTTTAAATGAAATCTTAATTGTATAAGATTTTATTATTTATTTTTATATTACTTACATCCCTAATTTTGATAAATTTAAATACGAGAAATAACGATAATATATGAAAATTTACAAATTTGTTTACAACTAAAATTATGCACATATATTTTTATTTCATGCAATCTATTTTTATAAGATTTAAAATTTATCCTAAATATATTTATAATTTTTTTTCATATATATCTAAATTTAAATTATTTTTTTAATATTGTTCTATTTCATATTATATATCGTGAAATATCAGTTTAATATAATTATCTTAGATTTCTAATATTGTATTTATACAATATCAATTATTTAATATTTTATAATAAACAATTATTATAAAAAAATATTTCAATTTTTATATTGAGAATATAAAAAGTATTTATTTATTTTTTGTAGTTTTGGAATACAAAATATATAGTATGTAAAGATGCATCTATATAGTATCTTATTGTAGAGAAACAAACATACAAAAGCATTATAAAATGTTTCAAAATACTTGTAACAAAAAATATTTGATATCTGAGTATCAATAATAATCTGTTTTATTTTTTCCTAAGAACAATTTTTACAATTTATTACTAGAAAATAACTTACATTATTTTTTAAGACATATATATTATATTATACCTACAATAATAGTGTACATATATTTCATTTAATTTTAACAAAAATTGTGACACATAAATAAATATACTTTATGTATATTATTATAAAAACATACTTTTTTGGTTCTTTGAATGAAATTATCATGTTAGTATTTTAATAATTAATCGAAAATAAATGAATTAGCCAATAATTTATTCGTATTATTAAAATTATATATAAAACTTTACTAAGTTTATAATCATCACTTTCAAAAAATTGTGAAACTGTATCTATATCTTAGTTCATTATAATTTAATTAATCAGAAAAATATTTAAAAATTTTAATAGTCTATTAATTTCCTATCAGATATTTGAAAAACATGTTAATTATATTAACACATATCCAATTTATTGTTAGCAGTTGGTGTATTCAATCCACCAATATCACCAGATTCAAGTTGTTTAAGCAGACGGAAAAGAGCCGCAGCTTCCCTAATGCGACTAAATTCTATACAAAAGGCTTGCACTTCAATGAAAAGTTCCTTGACATTTATAATTTTATTCCTAATTAAGGATTGCAAAAAAACACAAACTAAACGTACTAAACGGTTTTGCATATAACGATCTTTTATAGTTTCACAAGTAGAAATACAGTTACTGATATATAAATGAACAAATTCTGTAGGTAAATCAACAGTAGTGGTCAATCTATTAACAACTTCCATTGAATGAAGTGACATTTCCATATTTACCAAAACACTAAAATATTCTGTTATCTGACTTGATTGCATGAGTTTTAACAAAACTTCAATTGCAATCAAAGGATTATTCTCCACTAAATCTGGTAGTTTTCCTGGAGTAAGGCCAATATGATATACTAATTTTGGATCTCTATCCAATTCGTTAACAAGATGTTGTTGTTGTTGTAATGTCAGTACACTTTTAAAAGCTTTACCCATCAATCTACGAGCTTCTGCACCAGCACAATTCGAAACACACATATTAGTGTCATATTCAATTGTAAACTGAGAAGGTTCTGTGACATTAAACCATGGTAATTCGTCAACTGAACGATAAAGAGGAGGTGCTAATCTTAAAAATTCAGGTTGATAACTTTGACTGCATAATGGTGGATCATTAACAATTAAAATTTCTGTCATATTTTTTGTTGCATTTTTATCAATTTCTGTTACTTTTGAATGATCCATATCAGGTAAAATTACAGGATGTCCACATTTAGCAATAGAAGGTAATTCTGAATGATGTTCTGCTAATTGTACTTGTAAATTACTTAAATCAACAGGTGGTACAGAAATAAAATATAATTCATCCACAATTTGTCTTGGAGTTTTCTTTAAAATATCTTTTTGGTTATATCCCAATAAATTTACCAAAAGATTTTTCTCACATTGTGATAAAATTGGTATATGTCCTGAAAAATTAGTCTTTGGTACTCCATTATTTGTATCTTCTTGTGATTTTAAAACCTGAACAAAAACAGGTGCAAAAGGTGTTGAGGCCAGTGTTTCTCCTCTATAAAGATCGAATAATAATGCTATTGCTATTATACGTTGAACATTTTTTGGCAACAAATCTATATGTTGTAAAAGCAGAACCAATGTCATTCCTACTTTAAATCGAATTTCTTTTGGAAATACTTGATGTAATTGATTACAAAGATTTTCCAAACTTGTATCCAAATTTTCTTCTTCTAGGATATCCAATAATTTCGTTAAATCTTTCGGAGTAAGAGTCATGATGCTAAGTAACAAATAAAATTAGGTTATAGCACCTCGTTTATGTTTCTTTTTCACGATTATATTCATGAATATCGTAATACAAATATGATAATCCGTCCTTAAAATTAATAATTACATATGACATATTAACTTGCAACGTTTTAATATAGATAAATTTAATTTTGTTACATTTTACAGTTGTTATTTTACAGGTTATGACTAGAATGCGAATAGACTCAATTATCGTACAACCTACAAACTCAACTGAAGATAGTGAACGATTTCATTGCAATATGGAATCGATTACTATAAAGTTTCAGAAAAAAGAGTTGAAACACAATGTAAAAATATGAAACTACTTTAGCGCTATCTATTTTAGTATTTCTGCTATATATTTCGCGCTAATTTTAAAATTTCTTTATATTTACTATTAACTATTCATTATTCACTATTTATTTTATAGTGACATTTATTACAAATTACAGATTAAAAAGTTATCTCAATTTTATAATTTTTAAAATTATAAAATTTTATTCAATATATATTTCAAAATGCATTATATTTTTATTTATTATCTTTATATATTATTTTATTTTTATACATAAATTTTATTTTTATACACTAATTTTAATTTTATATTGAAACTTTTTATACTATAAATAAAATTAATTTATAAATATAAATAAATATATTAATAAATAATATAAGAATTATTATTTATTCAAAAAATACTATAAGAATTATTTTTTCAAAAAAATATTAATGTATTCAATTGCTAAATATTATATATTTTTTTATTAAATATTTTTTATTAATTATTAATTTTTATTATTATATATTTTTAACTATAATTTATATAATATAAATATACACATATAATTTATTATTAAAAATTATTTTTTTAAATATACTATAAAATGTCTAAAATTTTATATATAAATATTTTTTTATTATATATATATTGATTTTCTTTATTAATTTATGTTAATAATTTAAGCAAATATTATATCTGTTTTTAAAAACTATAAATTATTATAAGCAATATTTATGATTTTTAAATATATACATAAATATGTTATGTTGTATATAGATATAATTATTTTTTTAATTATATCTAGATATATTTTATATATATATATATATATATATATATATATATATATAAATCTCAAATACATATATACATATATATTTTCAATTTGATAAAATATTTAATACTTCAAATTAGAAATTTACAAGAAAAGATAAAATAAATAATAAATTTTGATTAAATTACAATTTATGATTTAAATTTAAAAATTTCCAAGATATAGAAATCAGACTCTAATGAATTTAAATTAGAAAGAATTAGAAAACAGCATATTATGATACGCTTGAAATAATTAGATTTTCTAAATCTGTATATTTATCTTTAATAATTGATAATTCATACAAATTATTTAATAATCTTTAAAAATTTTTTAAATTTTGAATATTATAATTTTGATATTTATAATTAATAATTTTTAAATGATTTTTTTTATTTTTTTAATCTTCTTAAGAGTCATTATATATAATAAAAAATATAATTAATTGTAATCTTCGCATAAAATCTAAATAATAAGTAGCAATCATAAATTAATAATTATACCTTATTTATTTTTTATTAATTTAATATTATCTATAACTTGGCTAATTAATATGTAAATTATTATTATTTTTTTAAGTACTTTTATAAAACTTAATATTATTTAATTGATATATTATCATGTAAAATTATTTGTTAAATGTGATTTATTTTGATAGCGATTTTTCTATTTTGTAAAAATCAATCCATATAGGAATTATTTCTTTATACGCCTACGGCTTACATTCATGTAGTGCTTCTAGGCTAGGTATCAGAAAATACGGTCAACTCTGAAACGGTGAAGGAATGCCAGAATCCCCCACTGTTCTCGCATACTCGTTCCACTCCTACCCCCGACCCTCTGTAAATTGTGCGGAGATGGAATCCCCACTTCATAGGCAGAAGCACCTGTTGCGCAGCTACCTGTTTTACTCGATCCATGGGTCTGTTCTCTCTTTTTTGTTTCTCTTAATGCTTCTCTTTCTCTTTCTCTTTAGTATCGTGCACGGTGTCACGACAGTAGGACGGTTTTCGATCTTGGTACTGATTCTTCGGTAAAGGGCAACGACTCGCGAAGTGAAAATAATGTCTCCTTATACACTTCAAACGGAGACACGGTGAACAGTGTGGAATTAATTTATTTAAAGGTTTAGGACGGATATTTGTTAAAAAAGAAACGTGAGTACGTTTGCAGCAAGCACGTTGGAAATGCATCGAAGGAGAGTTTAAGAAAGAGCAATGGAGGACGAGCCACGGGATACCTGTTTCGGGGCAGGAAATGTGGCAGGGGCTGTGATCGGTACTTTCCTTACAACGATTCTCCTGCTGTTGATTGCTGCGCTCCTTTACAGACAATGGCGTAGGCACAAGGGTAAGTCTTGGCATTTTTCTATAAATATCAAAATCATATCAACTGCCGGTAATAGTCTATCAGCAAGATTTGTAATGATCATAATTTACATTCATGCTTTTACATATATTTATTCGAGCGCTAAGTTTACGTTGAGTTGAAACTATTGCAACATCATTCTTACGATAACTAATTTTCTGATATTTAATAATGTTTTATCATTGAATTTTATCATCGAGGACAACAATTTATCGTACTACCGATTTGCTGTCGTGCTATTATTGCAGCAGGCGTATGTAAACTCAATGGAATTTGTTGCACAATGTATCGGAATTTATTCCTACACATTACTTCTCTGCAACTTCTTTGGAAATACATCAAATGCGTGATGTAAAAAACTCCGCCTTAGCATACGAAACAATAGACAATTATATGTCTATTTTTTAATCGATTGAAAATTGAATAATTTGAACAACTAAGTCTATTGATAAAATAAATAATATATAAGTAATTAGCACATTTCATTAAATAAACTTTATATTATAAAATATTAATATATAAAATATAATTTAATAATAAAAATGGAATTAACTTAAAAATATCATATCATTGAAATTCATATCATTGAAGATGTAAAAAGAAAAATTAAAATATTTATAGTATATATCAGTTGAATTTTCATAAAAATTTTAGAGGAATATGTAAAAATCATGAAATATATATGTATATATTAATGTAAAAATGTAAAAAATAGCTGTAAAAAAGTATTCTTAATCATTTCTGTCAGTGTATTGCATGTTACAAATCTTTTCGCTATTGCGTCGCAATTGATGGGTATATTCACGCAAAAGATAGACCTTGGAATACCTACTCAAGAGACACAAGAGACACGAAAGTCTCTCTAGCTCGATATATTGAAATTTTATCAAATAGAAAATAATGTTTATAGATTACTTTAATTTATGGATTACAATATAAAATGTTTTTCATGAAAAATATATTCCTTTGAAATCATTTTTAAAATTGACTTATTTGTTGTCATTGCATTAATGGAATGTTATTACATATGGAAGACTTAAATGACTCAGATACTATTACTATTAGATATTATTTTTAATAAAAAAAAATCTATAAATATACAAACTTTTGCTAATTCGAAAATGCCAGTTTTTTTAAATTTATATGTATTTTCCTTTTTCTTTTTTTTTCTTTTTTTTTATTTTTAGAAGTTATCTACAAATAAAAAGCTAAAAGAAACGCTTATATAATGATCGTCTTGCTTAGCATAAATTTAAATTGCAAATATGTACAATTTAAATTTGTAGATGTGAGATACAAAAGAGAATAAGTTTAAATTGTACAATTAGAAATAAAATTTTAATGTTTTATATTCAAATATTCTATTTAATACTAAGAATTTTATTAGTTGTACTAATTTATTAATTAGTACATTTTATTAAATGTACTAATCTATAACTTTTTTTTAGATTAAAATTTATTTAACAAATAATTATTTCTTTCATTATTAGAATAATAAAATAATTAACTATAAATTTATCTTTATAATTCTATAATCATGATTAGTTGATGAAGTAAAATAATCTTCCTAAATTCCTATACTCTATTCAATTGTTAATAAAAGTTCGCATACCAAAAGTTGATTATATTTGAATATTAATTGATATTCTTTAAAATTTTATTCTTTAATTTATAAAAATAAACTTCTAATTAATTGAAATAAATAAAATTTGGTAAATATTTATTTAATATAAATAGATAAGTAACTATAAATATTATTACTAAATTAAAAAAATATCAAAATTGGTAACATTAAATAATTATTTTATATAAAATATTTTATATAAATATAATAAAAATAATATATAATATATAATAATATAATATAATAAAATAAAATAAAAATTATATAATATAAATTATAATAATCTAAATTAATAATAGTAAATATTATTAATAAATAAACAAAAATATTGAGACTAACAATGCTATATAATAGCATCGTTAAAAATAATCTTATTAAACATATCGAGTTACATTATATCAGATAAATGGAATCTAAAATAATTAAAAGACTAATCGCATAAGTATTATAATTGAAAATATATGATATATCGGATATAAGTAACAATTAATCTAACAACAAATATTTATTATGTATTTGTATATAGTGTCAATCAAATATATAATATATAAATACGCAAAAACACGCATTTTTTCAAATTTCAAATTTTTTCAAATAAACATTGCGTTAATATATTAACATTTTTTGTTAATTAAATAATAAAAATTATTATCTCACAAAATATATACATAACGAATGATGAGAAGTGAATAATAATAAAATGTAATACTTTAAAGTATTAAAATGTTTCGAATGCTTAAATTCTTCTAAGTATTTATCATTAGAAATTTGTTATTAAAGAATATTTAATAATAATAATATTTGAAATTTATCATTTATATATATTTTATATATGTAGTATTTTATGTAATAAATTTTTTGAATACATATTCAAAAAAAATAATATACATATTTTACTATACATATATTATATTCTTCTTATAAATTTATTATAACAATTTAATTTGCTTTAAATCTTTTAATTGATAAAATCATGAAAACATTTGAGTAAAAACGAAATTTATCAATTATAATAAACTAATTTATTGAAATTAATGTACTGAAAAATTTATTGTATATTTAAATTTATTTAAATTTAAGCAAGAATTATTTTATTTTTCCAATATTTAATTCAATATAGAATACAATTTATTTTGAAACTTAATAATTTTTAATTTAATTTGCTGAAAAAATATTAAAATAATTAAAATTAAATTAAAATTAAATATTTTAATAGAAATATATACTTTGAAAAAACCAGAATAAAATATAAAATAATTTTTAATATATATGCAAACATACATGTATGCATGAATATACTAAATATAATAAACAAGGATAAATCTACAATTGACGTCATTATTTCTAATATAATTTACAAAGTTTTAAATATTATTTTTACAACTAATGATACATTTTGTATATAAATTATACAATTATATACAATATATATATTGTAATTTTTCTATATTAATTATATAATTCATCCCATGCATAAATTCACTTCATCTAAATCTAAGCGAATTTTAATAAGTGTTAAGAAAATATATATATATTTAATATTTATAATATTAATTCATACATATGCAATAATACAATAAATGAATATTTTTAATATACCATTTATAAGATTCATATATTCATATTTCAGTGTTTTTCTATTGGAATCCAATTTTCTTAACGCTTATTAAGACTCATTTACATACATTATAATGAATAAATATAAATAAGTAAATAAATTAAATATTTTAAGTACTATTAACTAGTAGTAATAATTACGATATTGAATAGAATATCACACACTCTGATATTAAATATAACTATTAAAAATTATATTCATTCTTTATAATAATAATTAAAATTAATTTTTTATTATTATATATTTATATTGAAAAATCAGAAATATATATAATAGTATTTATACAATAAAATACAATACAATTACAATAAAACTGAAAAGTATTTAATAAAATTGTTTAATATTATTATAATTTTAAATTTTTTGAATATACAAAAATCCTACAATCAAAATCAAAAGTTTTAAATTATTGATATATTCCATGAAATTCAAGAATTTGAAAAATAGAATATTGTTAGCACAAAAAAATTTTCATGCTAAAATAAGTTACACTGATATTTATTTTTAAATTAATAGCAAATATTAACGAGAATATAACGGATTTAAAATAACTAAAATTAATACAATTTAAAAAACTTTTGAATAATGTAGAATAAAAAAAAATAAATATGTGAATTAATAATAAAAAAATAATGTAGAATATAAAAAAAAATAAGTATAAATCTTAAATCCTTGCATAAATTTTATTAGCTAGGGACTCTATTGATTAAATTATAAAGAAATAGTTTAAATTATATCAATGTTATCTTTATAAATATAATAGATTTTAATCTAACAAATCCTACAAGATTGAGTCTCTAAATACATAAATAAATAGCTTTAATAGATTTAATCCAAAAATATGTATATATATTGAATATTTTTTTAAGGCAATAATTATCCAAAGGCAAAATGGAAGAAAAAAAAGATTTTAGATCTTCTGCAGAAAATATTTATCCAATGTAGATACTATTTTTCTATTAAATTTATTTAAAACATAAATATAATATATTATAACGTAATATATATAATCTTTTTTTCATATATGAGATAAGATTTGTATCTATTGTTAAATTTAAAAATTATGTGGAAGTTTGTTTCGAATCAAAAATATTTCATAATTCTTCAATTTAATTAATGTTAATAATTAAAATATTTGAAAATGTAATTTTTTTATTTTTTAAATTTATCTTTTTGATATAAAAAATTGCTTCTTAAATTTTTTGACACTTTATATAATATTTATTATATATTCAAATTGCCTAATCAATAATAATTTTTCAATAATTTCTTATTTTTTAAAAATAATTTATTTTTTATATTTAAATTACAAATTTCATATTTTTTAGCCAATATTTTTCTATTTTAAACATCAAAGTAAAAGAAATTTTAAATATAAATTAATGATATATATATATAAGTTAATGATATTAATAATATTATTTTATTAATATTATTATTAATAATATTATTAGTATTTCATATTAATATAATTAATAATATGATTATAAAATAATATAAAAATAATGATTTTTTCTTGTTTTAATCAATATTTAATTTTTTTATTTTTAGATAAAGATAATTTGAAAAAAGGATTTAATAATTTCACATATATCTGCAAATAGAATATTTTTAGAAAAATTTTAAAATATTAAATTAAAAAAAAATTGAATTATAATATTTACTTAATAAATTTTTTATAATTTTTAGTTTATTCCTTTTATTTTATTTCAAAATTAATAATTCAATAAATAGTTATTTCTTTGATTATTCCCTTATTTATTTTTCTGCATCTTGAAACGAAAATATGATCAGCTAAAACAGAATATGATATTTACAAGAAAATGATTTAGATGATAGAATAATTTATTATTTTTATGACTAATTTAATAAAAGATTATTATTTGTAATTATAGAAAAAATTAAAATAATTTCAATAATTACAATTATCAATTAATTAAATTAATAATTAATTTATATAATAATTAGAGTTATAAAATGATTGATAATTTTGAATTTTTTCTTCATATAGAAAATTTGATGAAAAAAATATAAAGAAATTTGTATGAAAATAATTAAGAATTGTTCTCATAATTAAATGAAGAAAATTATGAAAGAAATTTTTCATTTTACATAAAAGTCAAAAAAATTATAAATTAAAAATAAGTATTAAATAAATCATAATAAAAATTTATTTAATATAAAATTAAATTTACATTGTACAAAAATTAATAGAAACTAATAAAATTATAAAGATTTAAAAAATTCTATTCAAATACAATATAATAATTATATAATAATTTATATATCAAGAGACAATAAAAACTGATATAAAATATAAAATATAAAACTATTTTTAATGTCACAATTTTTTTATTGATATTTATATTAATATTAAAATATATTATTTAAAATATATTTTAAATAATTTATAACTAATGAAATTTAATGATTATAATCATTATTATATATCACAATAATTGAAATTGTTAAATGCATTATATATAACATTGTATCTCGTTTTATTTTAAAAAATATTATATAAAATTTTTAAAAAATTTCACGAAAAATCTTTAAATATTTAAAAAATACATTATACATATTAAATATATGTGTGTATAGTGAATATATTTATAATTAATAAAGAATATAATTTGAATTTCCTATTATTAATAAAATATATTAAATGTTTAAAATATTCAAATATTTATTTAGAAATTTTCTGAAATGTTATGTCATATTGCGTTAAATATACATATGAATGAATAATGAACAGCTCTGTCTCCGTCATATTATCTTCTCATTCTCTCTCCATCCCGCTTCATTTAATGTAAACTTAAATTACTTATAAATTATTTATAAAAATTCAATTGATACTTTTCTATATCAATTTTTGTATTTGTTTTGGTTTTTAGAATCGATTTTGCAAAGATATTTCAGAAATATATTAAAAAAAAAATTATTTTATTTTATAATATTATTATAATATTATTTTTGTTTTTTATTTATAATATATAATCTTAATCGATAATAATATTGAATAAATATTTATAGGAAAACACTTAGTATTAGTGACAGATCCAGAAATCGTTGAAGAAGCCTATGCTTTTGATAATCCTTGTTTCAAAGATGTTACGATATCATCCAATAATCGAAATCGAGAGACAGCAATATCTCTGACACCTGGGGATACTCCAGGTAAAGATTCTACACGATGGTCTACCTCTTGGACATCTTTAGGATTAGGTTCGACTAACCGCAATGATAAACGGAAAACCCTCGATGATTCTTGCCTTGGAGTAAGTTTTATCTTTTTTTTTTCCTAATATCTTTGATATTAAAATTATTTATAGAAAGCAACTTTTGTAAACATAAAGAAATTATTTTAATTTAATTTATTTAATAATGTATAAGATGATACTTTCAAACAAGAAGATTTAACCTGTTATTAGATAAAAGCTATTATTTTATTTGTAAAAGCAATTTTCTTTAAAATTATTATTTTAATCTTAAAAATTATTTATTCTTAAAAATTATTTTTTTTAATATATTAAAACGAAAAAATATGAACAAGTATTTTAGGATATCAAATTAAATTACAACAAAAAATATATATAAAAATATAAAGGAATTTTTTGTTTTTTTTAAATTTATTTATTTATTTTTTTTTGTAATAAATAAAAAAAAAATTATTATAGAATAAAAACTATGGTGATTAAAGTACATTTACATTTCGTTCGATTTACATTTCATTCCAAACATCGAAGCTATTGTGCATGGCCAAATTTAGATGCATATACAGTTAATCTAGCCATGTTTGATATGTGCCCTTATGCTTCTTGACAAAGAGGAAGTTGGCAATGTATGAGTCGAATTACAAAATTAATTTTTACAAATGAGTGTCACGAATATGAAGTGATAATTTTTTAAATATAATACAATAAAATTAAAATATCTTTCATTTCTTCAAAGAATATCGATTATTTAAAAGAATATAAACAAACAACTTAATATTATTTTAATATAATATAATTAAAAAAAATAATTAATAGCGTAATATATTATTTATCTTGTTTTTAAACAATCAATAATTTCTTTTCTCAGCCGAAAGCAACAAGAATTAATGTAGTTAGTTTGAAGAGTCGAGATTTCACAGGACTAGGATTTAATATTTGTGGTAACATGAGAGAAGGAATCTTTGTTAAAGATCTTCTACATCGTGGACCAGCATCGGAATCTGGTCGAATACATCCAGGTTAGTAATTATTTTTATATTTATAATCTATTTCAAAATATTTACATTTATTATAATTAATATAAAAAAAGATCTTTTTTAATTAATACTTAATTATTAATATAAGAATTTTAATCATTTAAATATAATTAAAAAATCATTTTTTATCGAATTATTTAATTAATGATTAATTTAAATGCTTTAAAAATAAATAATTATATATATAATAATTATATATATATATTTAGTAGTAATTTAAGCAGTAAAGAATAAATATCGATAATATCGATATCAATAACTTTCAATTAATATATTTTTTATTTTTTAAACAAATAAATTTATATTAAGATATAAGTATTATTATTTTTTTTTAAATCATAAAATATATTGATAATATAACATTTATCATATATCTATTCTGTTTTTTTTCTTTTTCTTTTTTTTCTTTTTTTATTAGATAGATATAAGTAATATATAATAGAAAAATTTAATTTTAATTTTTTTTTGTTATTTTTGTTTTCCAGGTGATCGTATAGCTAGTGTAAAAATTAGTTTCCGCAATATGGTATACGAAGATGCTTTAACGATTTTAAGTTATGCTTCACCATATGATGTAAAATTAGAAGTAGAAAATGGAGGAATTGGATCGAAACCAACTACACTTTTAAAAAAAAGTGTTGGTCCTAGCGCAGCAAGAATTTGCCATCCTCTGTATAGGAGTCAATCAATTCCAGAACTCTCACAATCAAAAAGTATTGCAAAGAGACTTTTTATAGTAGATCCAAACGAATCTATGAATTCTAATTACTCAACGATGAATTCAACATTAAAATCTTCGAAATCTATATCAAATAGTCAAACATTTGAAAAATCCCACGATGAATCCAAGAATAATCACCATAAATTTGGTATCAAAGTCTTACCTTCTCTTGATGGAACTGTTCATCGTATTGAAAATCAAAATGAACATAACACGAATCTTGAAAGAAGACATTCAAAGAAATTGAATACAGAAAAACATTTGCCAAATATGAATAAAACTTCTTTATTTGGTGATAAAAAAGAAGAAGTTCAATGTCAACAGACTTCACAAATATCGCAAATTACCAAAGGAAAAAATGAAATTTTCGAATCGCATAATGTTGATGTATTAAATAAAAGCAATACAGTTATTGATACATCGATTCATGTTCCATCAGAAGTACCGACAGAAGTCCATAATGCAGCTATGGCTGCCCGTAGAAATCGAAAAAATAGTTCTGAACTATTAAATAGCTCAAAAAATATAGAATCTATCGAAACAGAGGATTCTAAAAATCAACAAAAAAATAAAAGAAAAGCTCCACCACCACCAAAAAGTAACAATTATGATGAGTCTCCGAAAAAGGATTCATCATCTACAAAAATATACGATTCAAAAAAAGAAGATGAAATTAATAGTATTACTGATTATAAAGATTCTTTATCTGATTATATAAAGAAAGTACGTGAAACGGAAAAAGTAGATTCACGTGTAGAAGAAAAAGTAGAAACTTTAATAATTGATGAGAGACATTCTGAATCTGATACAGACAGTGAAATACAAAATAGTTTTACAACTATTGAATTGAATTCTGCTGATATTACAATTCATCGGACACCTGTACCTGAAATAAATAACGACGAAGATGAAGAAGATGATGTTTACAGAAAAGCTGCAAGCTTAGGTGATTTATCAAAGTATGAATGCAAGACATCAACAACTCTTGAAAGAGCACAAAGTTTAGATATGACTGATACTGGTACAAAAAAACGTAAGGCACCTTTGCCACCAGAAGATATTAATGAATCTACTGAAGATTTAACTAAACTTGATCAAATAGATACGTTTGATAGACGATTATTAAAGAAATCAAATGAATGGGGTAATTTAGAAGATGTTGTTTGGCGTAAAAAATTAGATTCAGAAGATAAATTAAAAAAATCAAATGTTAGAAAAAAAAACAATGGCTCACTCGAACGATCTAAATCTGCCGTAGAAATTAAATTAAAAAATGATGATTCTGAATCAAAAGAAGAAAATCTTACAAATGAAACTAGTATAGAACTTTATAACCTTCCTTTGAGTAAAAGACTTACAGAAGAATTTATTCATATAGAACGAATGTTTAATCCAGATGAAGATAATTCTTTGATCAGGATTGTTAACGATGGTAATGTTATTAAAAGTCCTACACTTGAAGAAGTAGAATTACAATTTAAAAGAGAAATTTCATTACCTAGTGATCTTAATGATGATAGTATAATTTTAGATGATGATGAGAAAATATTAAATAAAAATTTTGGAAAAACATTGAAACATTTTGAAACGCAACACAATTATACACAAAAGCAACAATTTTCCGATTGTTCTAAACACAATTTATTTCGTTCAAAAAATTGGAAGCAAGATAATTTATTAACAACGAATGATATAATTTCATATACTGATAATAAAGTCGATGAAGAACCAATGACAAAAATTAATATTAAAAGAGGATGCCATACATGTGATGAAAACTATCGTCATGAAACCTGTAAGAAAAAATCTTTTTCCACGAAACGATCATCTACTCCAATACCTTTACAAGACTATTCTTCCAATTCAATAGAAGGTAATGGTTCCGATTCGATAACAATTAATGATATGGAAGAATCAAATTCAATGACGCATACATATCCATCGATATTTAAAGACAAAGAAAGTACAAATGAAAAGTCATCAATAAATTCAAAATCGTTATCAAAACGATTTCCCAATAATCAAAGAATTGATCGAGAAAATGATGAAGATGAAGATGAATATGAATTTGGTTCTGGTGTAACTATAAATAACAAAAGTTTATTTGATCGTGAGGATCGTCGTAACATTAACAATATTAGTGTTTCAAGTGGTGAAAACAGTGAAGATAGCGGGTTAGTTGGTGAATCTATGGATTATAATCCACAAGACTTTGATAATAAACCACCACTTCCAAATACGCCAATGCCACATAAAATGACTTATATTACAGAGATCAAACTTTCTCCTAATAGAGAAAAATTTCAAGAGGATGATAATGAAAGCAATGAGACAGTTTCCACAATTGAAAGTAAGGGTAAGAAATCAGTGCAAAACGAAATTAAAACATCAAATGGAAAAGCGACTTCTAATAAAAAGCCCCCTGTTCCTCCTAGAAAAACAGACATTACAAAATATAATAAAAAAGGAAGTACTGAAAAACAAGTTATTTATGTATCCGAATATAAATCTAATGAATCTAAAGAATCAGATGATTCAGACACGAATCATGAAATCAAACAATCAGATAATTGATCCGCAGAAATATAATCGATTATTTTAAAAAATAAAAAACAAAATCCGTGCAGTCACAAAATTAAATTATTAGTGAATTAAAAATAATCGGTAATGTTCTTCGGATCTTTAATTTATAATTTTCAATCGTATTTTTTTGTATTACAATTTAAATTAAAATGATTAAAAAAGGAATTCTTAGATATTATTAGCAAATTATTAGCAATTTTTTTCTACTAACCGTTTTTTTTTTTTTTTTAGTGTATTATAACTAAAGAATAATTAGAATATACTGTACTTAAAAGTTTTTTACGCAAAAAAATCAAATTTCGGTCGTTATACGTAATATATGTATGTATGTATGTATTGTACTCATCCTTAACAGATCTGCTTTTAAACTAGTCGAAAAAATTTAAGTTATCTAAGTTTCTTCGATATTGTGAAAAGACTGGTACTTATTTAAAAACAATGTTTATTATACACTTCTTACTTTAAAAATGATTATAATTAGAATTTGTATTATGTAAAAATGCACTTGTATAAAATAGTACAGTATTATAAAGTATCATACATATCAAAAATCGTACATAATTTGCAAATACTTTTCTAAATATTATATTTTTATTATATGAATGGTATTACAAAATTAATTCATTTATAATATCTTAAATAGTTCTATAATTTGATATGAATCAATATCTTATATAATATGTGGTTATAAATCTATCATGAAATAAATTTTATTACTAATGATATTTAATATTAATTAATTATAGAATAGAATAAATTTAGATAGATATTATAATTTATATTACATTTTATATAAATATAAAAGTTATATTAAAATATATATTGAGTAAACAAAAATACAAAAGATATAATATAAAATAAATATTCAGATTTCACAAGTAAATCTTTTGAATATTTTTAAAACTTCTTATAAATTTCATTTATAAGTAATTATAAATAATTATAAATTTTATTCATAAAAATTTTATCAATTGTATATATTTATTTTTATCAATAATTTACTATTTAAAATATTGCGACACGCAAAGCTATATTTGACAAATTAGTAATAATTAAAATTAGATATAAAAAAATCTAATCTGTATCTATCAAAATTAAAATTTTATATATATATATATGTACATAAAAATTAAATTTATATAATAGTATACTTTACATATGAAATCAAATTTAATTGTAAATTTTTTAAACTTTAAATATAAAAAATAGAAATAATGTGTTTAATATATTACTTAATAGATTATATTTTGTGTCATAATAAAAATATTAAAACTATTGTTTGTGTATATTTCAGTTTTTTTGTTGCAATATCAACATTGTTGCAATATAACGATTTATTAAAAATTTACATGTAGACTAATAACCACATGATATCTACATAAATAATAAAAATTTTAATATTAAGATTTTAAGATTATTTTATACGATTATTGATGTTAAATGATATTTTACAATCAGTAATGATTTAATATGAAATAAAAAGATTTGTATAAGTTTTTTAAAATTTAAAAATACAAATATTTATAGATATGGTTGGTAGAAAAATGTTTAATACTCTTATATTAATAATATTAAGTAATAGGGTAACATGGGGCAAAGTAAAATGATAACAATAATGTGAAATAACATTATTATCATATGTATCTTATTTTTATTAATTAATTATTAGTTCATATAAAAAATATAAATTAACAATTAAAATATTATCATTTTTAAGATATAAAATGAATATTTATGAATAATTATAATTTGTTGTTTCTTTATCTATTAAATACTAAAAAATTTAATAAAAGTTGAAGATATGACTTTTTACAGAAATATATATAATATTTTTAATATACTTTATTTAAATATTTTATTATTTTGCAAATATTAAATACTAATAATAATTATAAAATAACAAAAATAACTCGCATATAAAAAAAGTTATTTAAATATAAAATTATATATTCTTTATATCTTTAAAATAAATATAAAAAATATAAAACATATAACAAATGATGGTGAAATAGATTATAAAGCTTTGATTACATAAAGAATATAGCAATATATTATGCTATATATTATATAGCAATATTTAATAATTATTAATAATTATGTATATTTGTACAGATTGTTGAATTAATCGTTAATTAATTGCAAAAAGAAAAATAACAAATAATAATTTATAATCAATTATTATATAAATTTTAACATTATCTTTTACTACATATAAATATTAAATATAATAATAAATATAATTTAAATTAATTTGTTATTTTACTCTATTGAGTAAAAGTTATTTTATTAAACATAATTTTTTAAAATACTAAAGTACTTTCTATACTAAAATAAATAAGCAAATCCATTTTAATTCCAATTTAATTCTATGTTTCATCTTTTATCAAAATTCGTTTATAATTTCGTAATCATGATTTTGATAAGTTAATTATTTATATATAAGTTAATCTCATATTCTTCAGTTTTAATAGATTATAAAAAAATAAAAGAATAATCCCCTTTACCTCATGTTACTCACTTTAACAATTATTTATTGCAGAATATATCATGAAAATTTATATTATATAAATAAAAAAAATATTCATATATATAATATAAAATTTTTTCACGCTTATTCATAATAAATATTTAGAAACTTTATTTCATGTTATTAAATCCGTCCGTTATATATTATTAATTGAGAATATTCGAAAAGCAATGAAAAATAATAAATTAATCAAATTAAAAATTATGCAATAAATATTAGAATAATTTCAAAATAGGTTATCGAATTATAAGGGACTGTAACATTTAAATAATTATAATATATATAATATATATAAATTATCCGAATTAATTGAAAGACAAATACATTTGAATAAACGGATAAGTTAAAAAAAATCAAATTGTGAAACAATTAAATTTAGTTTATTTTATATACTTTTAAATTTAATAAATGTATATATATATATATATATATATATATATATATATATATATATATATATATACTATGTATATTATGTAAACAAATATTATTTAATATACTCACTTCAAATTAGACGTGTACATTTTCTTTTTTTAATTATAGAAAATGTTTAAATATATCAAATTATCATTTTATCCGGTATATTTATCTTGTTTTCGAATAATCGAATAATTTTAATTATTAAAATTCGAATAATCGATATTCTACTATCATACAGTACTATTATATATTTTATTTTTATATATTTTATATTTAATTATATTTTGATTGTATAAAATAGGCAATTATTAATTTTCCATAAATATTATAATTATATGATAATATTATTATATAAACATTGGATATCAATCTTATAAATCTACATGCAAATCTTAAAAATAAAAAGTATTTCAAAGTATTATCTCATCAGTATTTAAAATGCAGATATAATTACTTTTAAAAATTTAAAAATGCTATCGCGATAAATTCATTGAAATTTTGTTTAATTTTAATATTGCTAAAAAATTAATTTATTATACAATATCCCAAATCAAATCATCTATTTATGTTCGTCTTAATTAAATAATAAAAACAAATATATGAAATATTATTATAATTTTTTTATATTTAAAATTTGGAAATAATTTAATATATTTAGTATTTTAATTTATATATGGGTGCTTTTTCTAGTCTACTTATTCGGTAACCTATTTTAAAATCATCCTGTGTACACTTTGATTATTTATAAGGCTGTGTGCAAACAAAAATATGATAATTCAAAAAATTATTTCTTATATAAGAAATAAAATAAATAGGTAAATTAATAAATTCGACAATAATATTTTTTAAATAACAATTTATATGTATTTTTATATTTTTTAGATTGGTGGTTAAATTTTAGTTCACTAAATTTTAAATATAAATACAAAATTAAGTCATTTAATTTCTAACTTTCAGAAAATAAAAATTAAAAATATACATACGTATACAACTATTATTCGTGGGACATCTTTAAAGAATATATTATAGAAGCAAAAATGAATATAATTGATATAAGCATGTCGATTCAATTCAATTCAATTATTAAATTATAAACAATTTAAATTTACACCAATGAAATAAAATAAGTAGAGATAAAGTAAAATATTACAATATTTTTACTTCGTCGATTTATATAATTAATAAACTTCAAAATTATAACTTAATAAATAAATCAACATTTTTGAATATCAATTTTTATTTATTTTTATTTCTAATCAATCTTTGATATCCTGATGAAAATATTAACATTCTATATATATATATATATTTCTTTTTGAGGATAAAATATATAGTTATAAATGTTTTTTTGTTGTAAATAAAGGCCAGTTACAAATATGTTTTCATACTCATGATTTAATTTGCGATGAATGATCGAATGATAAAAAACAATAATTTTACCATAATTAAATTTTTCTTGTATTTCAACAACAACATTAAAATTTAAATAATAAAATCTTATAATTTTTATAAATGTTAATAATTAATTTTAAAAAATCTATAAACTTCAAAATAATATGTGTAAGTACCTCAAATCTATATGATAATGATGTATGTTTTGAATGATTATATTAAATATCTTTTCTTAGTATTAATTTATATTTGTAAAGAAAAAAAGCTCAATAGAATGCTTTAAAAAATTAAAGTTTTATAATAAAAAAATATACTCATAATGATAAAATCTTTGATATTTACTATTATTCTATTTATCGTTAAAATACTAATAGTATTCAAGGATATTTTTCTAGTTATTCTATACTGATAAATCCTTAAAAATATTCATTTATTGTATATTGTTATTTTTATTCATTTCTTTATTGTTATATATTTTTAATAGTTCTTATTATATAAAGATCTATACAGAATAAAGATCTATAATAAAATAAAGAATTTGATAAAACGATATATACGCATATAACCATGAGCTGAAAAATATTGTAACAAAATTTAAGAAATTAATTACTAAGAATTAAAAAGCAAACAAATATTTACTAACAAATTCAATGTAACAATATAGAAAATATGTAATATGTATGTATTAGATATAAATCAATTTTCTAGATTTAGAATATATTCATGAGACACCTTTGAAGAATTCTAGAAATCAAATCGAATATAAAAGTTCATATACAAAAATATTTGTTAATATTTTTTTATTTATTAAGATATAAACAATTTAACTTTACATTTGATAAAGCAAGATGAAAAAAGAATGAAACTGTTCTATTCTCGTTACACTGATACACATTCTGTTCATTTTTGCTTCATTCAAAACAAACTTAAATTGCTTGCAATCTAATAAATAAGTTTCAATCGTTATTTTTATACATCAATTTTTTTATTTGTCTTGATATTTAGAATTAATTCTTCAAAATTATATTATGAATATATTAGCATTCTATATATAGATTTTAAAGATATGAAATTTTTAAAATCTTCTAATGTATGTAAAATTTTGTAAATATAAAATGTTATTAATATTTAAAATCTTATGTATTTCAATCTAATTCCTTAATATTATAATGTTATATAATATTATATAGTCCTTAAAGTTAATAATTTTGTCGATGCTTAATGATAAGATTGAAAAACAATATAATGAAATTATAAAATAACAATTAATTCAAATAACAAAAAATCGCAGTTCTAAAACATGTTTCGTATTTTTTCAAATTTAATTAATATGTTTTACTTTAATTATATTTTTAAAAAATTAAATATAATTTTATATAAAAAATTAAATAAAAACTATCAAGTAACATATTTTCATGTAAAGTTGCATTTTCAAACAAGTTTTAAAAATTGAACATCTATCTATTTCTCTCTCTTTCCTTCAACATATTTTTTATAAAAATATATTTTATATATTTTTTATAAAAACTATAATATATATTTGATATTGTATTATTTTACATATAATATTTTTATATAAATTGAATTTTTATTAATCTGCAAAAATATAATAAAATATAATAATTTAATAATCTGAAAAAATATTGAAGTAAATTGATTCATTATTTTATAAATTCTGTAGAAAAATAGAAAAAACTATATAACAATAATCAGGAATCAACTTAATATAAAGCTAAAAACAATTAAAAGATATTACGTGAAATATAACAAAATATAATCTATTTTCCATATAATTTTTTTTTCTATCTAATTAGTATTTAAATCGATTTAAAAAAAATTTAAATAAAGATAGAATTCAAATATTTAAATATTATTATTTTTCAAAATGATATTGATAAATGATTTTAAAAAATTATGCTGAAGAAATATTAGAAGAATTAAAAACGAAAAAAAGATAAATGAACAAATTCATATTCTTCAATCGAAAATAATAATTTTTTTTTAATAATAAGATAGAATTTTAATAATTATATATATCATATAAAAATTCTATAACGTGATTTTATATGATTTATTACATATTGCTAATTTTAATATTGAAATTATATTGAATAATATTGAAATAATAATGAAATTTACAACGTTTTCTATCTTATGAAAATATTTTTATTGTTTTCATATTTTTAGTCAACAGTATACATTATCTTATGAATATAAGATACGTATATAAATAATAATATTTCGTGTCAGTTGATTAATATTTGTAAACAATACATGTACTTGTATTTTAGTTGGAGACAAACGAGAATTCCTTTATTTGTTCATTTTCCAGTTCACAGTCATAATTCATATCATCACAACGGTATCTTCAACAGTTAGAAATAATTTTTAAAAAATTTTTCATCATAGTATCGAATGATAATTTTTTAAATTATCACCTCCACTGATTAGAAATCTATTTTCAATTTATCTTTAGTTAGAGAGATAAATTTTTATCGGTGAGTAAAGAAAAATTAAGAAATATTGATATAGATAGAATTTCATTGTTAACAAAATATATATATTTTTTTTTTTTTTCATTATATGATACTTCATTTTAATTTAGCAACATGAATACCAATGCCGATGTAAATGATATTCACTTAGCATTTAGTATGATAAACGAATTTGAAACTGTATGGTTAACGATAAGTAAAGAGGAGCCTAATCAAGTCAATTATCGTATAATAAAATCATACTTGGAATACATAAAGAAGCAATTAGATTTTATCATGAAACCTCATGCTTTTGATCCTGTCGAGTATCCAGATCTAATAGAAAAAAGAAATCACTTTATGAGAAAATGTATTCCACTTATGGCTAAAGCGGAAGTATATTTGGTGAGATACAAGGAGTTTGACTTCAACCTTGAATTATGGACATGTGAATAACTACTAACATTCCGCGAATAATTTCATAAAACTTTATTGTTTTTATATGTATATTTCTATACATATATATATAAAATTTTCAACAATTTTTATTTGGGGTTATTTAAATTGGCGGTTAGTAAAGTTGGGAAATATGCACGAATTATAATTACAAGGTTTATTAATTCCTTAAGGTATTATAAATATCTATGTTAATTTTTTTTTATGTATATCAGTTTGTTTAGACTAAAGTCTTTATATATTCTTTCTGTAATAAACATGTAAACATCAATGAAAAGAAAATTATATTTTAGTTAGATTTTCTGTAGATTATGGAATATTTTTGGATTTAATAGGATTCGCTAAAATAAAAATATTTTGGATTCTAAAGGCTAAAACAAATACAAAAATTAATATTTAAAAATGTGTACTGAGATTTGTTTATTAAGTTATCAAGTATATATATCATATTTATCAAGTAAGTAATTTTATTTTGTATTATAAAATGGAACAATTTATCGAATGCTGATGATGGATTGAGAAGGACAATAAAGACGATTTTCTTTCTTCTTTGCTTAAAAATATAAAATTATAAAAAATTATATCTTATTTTAAAAAATTGTTAAATATATACTTAATTTAATTTAATTTACTACTTATTAAATTGTTTTGCATGCTTAATGCTTAATAAAAATATATAATATAAATTATAAATACAAATATATACATAAAAAATATAAATTAAAAACGAATTTCAAATCATGTACAAGAAAATTCAAAAATCAATATTTACATAATTTATCTCTTTTAAGTATGATATCCATGATTCTGTCTAATACAAAATATAATTTGTTATAACTATATTTTTTATAATTATAAATATATACGATTCATTCGATTATATTTTTGTATATTATTTTTTATATTTATTTTGGCTTCTAGAATCTTCAAAGATGCTCCATGAATTATTAACATTCTGAATAATTTAATATACATAATTATAGTATTTTTACTTTAATTTACTAAAAAATAATCATTGGATCGGTATAATGAATAATTTTTTGCGCTCTAGATCAAAACTTCTGTTTCAAACAGGTTACACATTATGATGCCGTAAAGTATTCTACGAAGTAAAATATACAACATGGAAGATAAATTCTGTGTTAAATATATAAATTCTTGTTATGTGAGTCATTATGAGAAATGTTTTTATGTTTATGCATGAAAAATATTCATATAATTTCATAACAAATTCTATGTAAGTATATACTAATCACCATAATATTGTTATATTGCCATTTCTTGTATTATATATAAACCATATTGTATTATATATAATCTATCTTAAAAAAACTAATGTTACGAATATGAAATTGTACAAAGTTTGAAATAGCAAACTTTACTTCGGGACATTAAAATTTTTTCTCTTTTTTTAAATTTTTTTAGATTTTGACTTAGAACCCAAAAATGTTCTTAAATGTTTCAAAATGTTATTGGTTCAAAAGTTACGTGTTTTGCATTTTTTAAATGTTTTTTGTATGACATTATTTTGATTTTATATAATTCGATTAAACGAATTAAGTTTAATTATCTGTATATATGTTTTATTTAAATTTTTAAATATAAAAATTCTTTTCTTCTTTTTTTTTACAATGAAATTTATAATAAAATCTTTTAAACTAATAATTTTTTATCATTAATGATATTTTTACTATATAATTATTTTGAAAGAAATGATGAAATACAAAAAAAATATAATATTACATTATTTGATTTTATTGATCATGCAAAGATTATTTAATTTTCCAAGTTCATCGAAGATAGTTTTTGTAAGTTTTATATAATAAATAATAAAGAATAATAAGTGTACAAAAAAACAAGTTACAAAAAAATAAGTGTTAATCGATACATAATTAAAACTTAATTAACAAAAATTTTTAACTAAAATTAATTTTAATTTAATCTTAAATTAATAAGACTTTTATTAAACATGATCGAGCATAAAAATAAAAGTTCAATTAATATAATCACATTCATAATGGCGAATACAGAATAATATATACTATTATTTCTATCAGATAAATAAAGTTTTAACATATTGATATTTTTGAAAGAATTGAGAGCAAAATTTAAATTATTCGTGCGCATATAAGATATTATATATTTTTTCGAATAAACAACTCAAATAATATTGGCAAAGAGAAAGTTAGAATTATAGAATAGAAAGTTTTCTCTTAAAAATTCTAAATTTAATCATTATTGTTGTAATAAATTAGAAATTTAATAAATCATGCATAATCCTTAAAATTTTTGAAGAAGACATTCAACTTAAGTTATTTATATTATTATTTTTATTTACATTATATGTACATTTATTTACATTATAACAATAAAATAGATCATAAATTTTGTTAAAAGATTCCTGATTTTTTATGTATTCTGTTGCTAATTGCAACAACAAAACATTTTTATCAATAATCTAAAGATAAATAAAAATTAATGGGAATAATATTCTTTATTAATAGAACTGATCTATTATTGAATCATAAACGATAGAAAATTAATAGATTTTAGATTTAGAAAGAAGGATTGCAGGAAAGAAAACATTTTACGAGTTAGAATATTTTTCTATTTCGAATAATTAATATTTTACAAATTATATCTGTTATAGTAAAAATAATTTTATCAATTAAAAATAGAGCGTTTAATATTCTATGGATATCAACTTATGTGGAATAAAATAATTGATCACTAAATATTTACAACTTAGATACTTTTGATATAAAATAATGTTAAATTTGGTAATATTGCTTTTACTAGTAATAAAATTTTAGTAGTAATAAGAAAAGAATGAGAATTGTATCGTTCTATGTTTTATATTCTTATTTTAATATTAAGATAAAATTAAAGAAATTATAAAAAAATTGATTTAAATATACATAGTTTATAAATTTTAACATTAATTAAATATTGTGTAAGTATTATAATAATAATAAATAGAACTAATATATATAAAATAATAAAAAAAATATTCGAATATTGAGGTTATATTGCTTATTTTTAATTTACAATTTTGATTTAAACAAATATTAATATAAAGTTTAAATTATTTTTTAAATAAAAGTATAACTTTTAAAAATGAATACAAATTAATAAAAATGAAAAAGGATTTTGAATGTTAAACAAATGAAATTAAGTGAAAATATGAATTAAATGAATAATAAGATAGAAATTCAGAAATGAAAATAAGAAGAATTTATAATCAGAATTTATAGAAATAATTACAAATATTAAATTTTATTATATAAAAAAAATATTATAAATATTATTATTATTATTCACTAATTATAAATTAATAAAATTTAATATAAGTTAATAAATTTATAAGATTTTAATGTAAAACTATATAATACTACTTTATATATATATATATATATATATATATATATATAATAATATATTATTATTATAGAACAACTGAATTATTATGTTATAATATAAAAATATATTAGTATAATAGTATAATATAATATAAGAAATTTAAATAAAAAATATGAACTAAAAACTTACAATTTTATATTAATTTAATATTTTTATATAAATAAGAAATTCAAATATGCCACCAAAGAAAAGCACAAATACTTCAAAGGCAAATAAATCTAAAACTGTAGAAACTAACAATGGAAAAGAAGAGAAAAAAAAAGGAAATGCCGGAAATGCTATAAAGGTATATTAAATATATATTAAAAAATAAATGTATCCTATTCATATATCATAAAAATACATCTATAAATTCTTTAATTATTTTGTTAAAAGGTTAGACATATATTATGTGAAAAACAATCAAAAGTTTTGGAAGCTTTAGAAAAATTAAAAGCTGGGGGGAAATTTAATGAAGTGGCTGCCACTTATAGTGAAGACAAGGCAAGATCTGGGGTAATGTAACTTATTATTTATAATATATAAAATATTAATTTTTAAATAATTGCATGTATATATATACATCAAACTACAAATATTTAATGTTTAAGGGTGATCTTGGATGGATGATTAGAGGATCAATGGTAGGTCCATTTCAAGAAGCTGCATTTGCATTACCTATTTCTTCTATTAATTCTCCAATTTATACAGATCCACCAATTAAAACAAAATTTGGTTATCATATTATAATGGTAGAAAGTAAAAAATAATAAATGATATATATTTATAATCTATTGATGTATTTAATTTAACTGTATGAAATTAATAACTAAATTAAATTTTTATAAAAAAATTAGGTAATTATAAAGAAAAATAAAATCTTACTAATTTTGATGATTTTGAAATATTTTACAAAAAATAATATTTTAAATAATTTTTTCTTATACATATCATACTATTCAGCTTTATATTTCAAAATATTAGTAAAAAATTTTTAATATTATATAATGTATCTATATGTATGCATTTGTAAGAGCATATATATCAATATTTAACTGCCTTTTTGTTGTCTTATTATTAAATATTCTTCATATGAATTATTTCAATTACTAAATATAGCCATTTTAATCATTTTTTTGTAATGAATAATGGATAAACAAAATGTGTAGAAATTATATTTGAAAAATGTTAAAATAATTATCATGAGTTATATGAATTTTTTAACATATATAATAATTATGATAACTTACTCTTGATTTAATTGTGACTAATATTTTTCTAATGGAAATTTATCATAGAAAAAAACAAAAGAAATTTCATTTTAAATTTATTATCTCTTACTAATTATTATATATATTAAGTTAAATTAAAATATAATATATTTCTTTTTATTTCTGTTAACAATAAAAAATTAACATACATTTTAAATTTAATATATAAATATATATTTTAAATTTAATTATTTTATGAATAATAAAAGTTGAATATTTTAATAATTTTTTAATAAATTAATATTAAATAATTTAATAAATAAATTTCAAGCAATAATTTTTTATATCAATTTTTATTTTAAACTCTCTGAACTTGAAAATATTCAAAAGTTTTATAAATAGTATGATATTAATATTATATATATATATATATACATTATGGAACGATAGTTTGACATTAATTGAACATAATACTCTTACTTAGTATCAGTACATTTTTGGCTAAAATTTATAAAAACTATTATAGTGTATCAGAGTTTGAATACTTTTGTAACCTATTAATAGTGCGTGCATATAATATATGTATTATAACTATTGCATAAATTGATGAATCATTTTCAAATTTCGTTCATTAAAAATTGCAAAAGTAATTCAAATACTTTACTATATTACTATATGTTACTATATTTATTACATTACATTATTAATTGACAAATTGACATCAAAAAGAATATGAGTTTGATTAATTTCGGCTGTACTAATACATTCATAAAAATGAATATCCTTCTGATCTCTATTTCATATCAACTACCAATTTATTTCTAATGTATTGTATTTTATATTTAAAATTATTTATATTATGTATGATATATGTGTATGTATAATTTACAATGAAATAATATAGACTAGTAAAATTAAATTTTGGAAGAATTAAATATGTATAGAATCAATTTACTAAGTTTCCTCTTCATTGATTTTATTGATCTTGAAATATCTTTGTGAATATCATTATAAAGGATATTATTATAAAGGATGAAATTTTTTTTCATTACACAAAATTGGTAATTAGCTTTAGTTTTTAAGTTATTTACAAATAACTTTTGGTTCTACAAATTTTGCCTATATGTACAATTCATAGTATGGTACGATAATATGTGACTATAAATAATTGATAAATTATTTTGTAATTATTATATGTTGAAAATTTACTTTTTTATACATATATAAATAGATTTTAACAAAAACTTTTTTTAAAATTCCCTCCGTGACATATATGTAAGAATTTAATATGTATATGTATATGTAATATGTAATATGTATGTAATATATTAAAAATAAGGCTAATTGCAATTTTAATTATTGTAATTAATTATTGTAATTGTTTTATATTTGTATTTATTTTATTTTTGTATTCTGCAAATCTAAAAGTTCAATATAATATCAATGGTATTTTTATTACTAATTCGAAAACTTTATGTAATATATAATATCTTATAATATATTTCAAAATCAACATTAAAATCAATGAGGAAAAAATTAATCCACCAAATATCATATATAATTTTACGATAGCATTAGATATGAATTTATATAAAATACTAAATAATTATAAGTATATAGGTATAATAATGAATATAATATAAACTATATTTTATTTACTTTAATTACGATTATTAGGATTAGTAAAATGAACATATCTCAATAAAGAATCATTATCTTCACACACCCATGGTTTCTTATGATGACAAGCAACATCATGCCAATTTACTCCATCATTATAAAATTGATTTAATACTGCTAAACAATTTTCTGGTGCACCTCCTTGTTGTATAGCTTCACGATTATCAGGTTGTGGTTTTCCAATTCTACAATATATTATTATTTGTTAATTATTAATATGATATAAAATAATTTATTTTTTTAATATATTTCATATAAAGTAAGGCATTGATTAATTATAATATATTATATAATATATTATAATAATAAAAAAATAAGTTACTTTTGATGTAAAAATAAAGTAAATTGTGCCAAAATTATTGTATAAGACTTCCTATTTAATATGAAGAATTATGAAAAATTATGAGAAAAAAAATTTTATTGAATTATTCTATATCAATATTCACATTAAAATTAATATATTGATAATAATATAATATAAACAATACAATAGATTTTAAAAATCGTTCTTTTATTATTTTTATTTATTTTTATATAAAAAATTATTTGTCATTAATTTTATTATGAATTTTAAAAAATTAAAAAAATATTTGAAAATTATAAATTCAATATTATATATAATAAAAATATTTATAAATATTTGTAAATTTTAAATATTGAAAAATATAATATTAATATTTTTAATTTTTAATATTCACAATAATTTTTAAAAATTTAAAAAAAAAAATACTTACCCTCCACTCTCGGACCAATCATTTTGAGAGCGATCACTAGTAGGGGCAAGTTTTTGTAATTCAGCAGTCCAGAACCAACCATTAATATGAAGAGGTTGAAGATCAGGCCTATCACATCCTTTGAAATCACAAAGTCGTCCGGATGTCCAAATATATTTTATATTATCTAAAAATTATCGTTTTTTTCTAATCCATATTTAAATGCTATGATTTTATAATATATATATGTATATATATACATATATATATATGTATATATATATAAAATATTTCAATACTTTGAACAATGCGACTTTTAATAAATTCATTCTCTGCAGAAGTTTCCAAGGAAACAAGGTCCATACATCTTTGTCTACAGAAATTTCTGCCTGCTAACCAATCAAGTTCTTGTCCATTTGTTCTTGGATCAGCCCAAGAATAGTAATAACCCTTGCCATTAAAACGTTCATGAATAATCCCTAAAATAACATATTTAATTTTTTATTTTAAATAAAATTATTAATAAATAAATTTGTATTATCTCGATAAAAATTTATATTATTCAATATTAAAATCTAATTTATTTGAAACATTATCTTGACATTTTTAAATAATTAAAATAGTTTATAGTTTTTTATAAAAATTAAATAAATATTCACATTTGTGATTAATTTTTTCTTGAATAATTTTCATTTTAAATAGAAATGATCTTTTAATTCAAATATAATAAATTAAAATTAATTTATTAAGTTACAATCGCGTAAAAAGCAAAGCAAGACGGAAAAAGAGTAAAATCATTATATTTTAGATATATTTTATTATGCATTCTAAGATGTAATAAAAAAATATGTAAAATTATGTTAAATTATCTTTTAATAAAATAATTTATTAGATATATCAAATATATTTTTATAAAAAATGATAGCACATTTATTCTAGTTATTCTAGTTATTCTAGTCTCTATATATATTCTAATAAATTATTGTTTAAATACACACTTCAAATTATAGAAAGTTAAATAAATATGCGCTCATGTTATTTAATATTCATATTCAATATTCAGATTTTTATAACTAAAATAAATTTATAGTTTTAAATAATGAATTTCTAATAATGAAGTATAATCATAAAAATATAAATATTTTGAAATTCGTAAATTCAATTTCTATCCACCAAGAACACAAGAGAAAGTTTCATCAATGACACTCACGATTTTAAATATTACAGTCACGACTTAAATGTTGAATTGGTATGTTAATTATACAAGCCACTTTCTCGAATGACAAAAAGAAAGTTTGATGGTACATAATATAATGAGAACGCATTCCATAGAAAATTTAATAATCAGAAAAATGAAAGTTAGTAGTAAATAATAAGTTAAGATACTCAAATTATATTTAAATTTTTTTAATAAAAATTTATAACTTTTGTATTTCATAAATAAATTGAAAAAAAGCTTTTACTTGTATTAATAAATACATACATTTATACATTTTAAAATATATATAAAATATATTTTTTATCATTGTTTAATTTGTTACTTATATTTTATATAAACTTATACTATATTATAATATTTATAAAATATTATATAAATATTAAATATTTATATGTATAATATGTATAAATATATTATAATTACTAATTAAATAATAATGATGTTTTATAATAAATAAATACACATATTTATAATATATTTTTTTTATTATTTCTTAAATACATAATATTAGCAAAGATATAAATATAATAAAGTTTTAATAAATTTTAATAAGAATTCTTTTATATAAAAAAATTAATATATAATAAATATAAGTACTATTTATGTACCTACATTTAAATATATTTATTATACCTATAATTTGATTATATTTGCTTTTTTTTATTATAAGTTATATAAGTTATATAAATTATTAATATATATAAAATATAATTAACAAATATAATATATTCAATATTAAATAATTAATAAATAAAAGTAAAAAATAAAATATAATAAATTTATAAAATTATATAAATTTTAATTGGAAGTTAAAAAATAATTAACTTAAAAAAAGGAATGAATATTTAAAAAATTATAAGTTAATTAAGTTTTATAATATAAATAGATAAAATTAGAAATATTCGTGCGTATTAATTTCAATATTGAAATATAACAAAATGTTGATTGTTTCATTTCAGTTTTATTTCAAAAGCATAAACATGAAGAGCTTCCTCGCGTATTTTTTTTTTGATTTAATGATATTGTTAAATCAAAAATCATATAATATTAATTATATTATTAATTATATTATATATTATATATTATAATATAATTATAATATTAATTATATATTGTTATAAAAAAATTATATATATTGTTAAAGAATAAATATTATAAGATATTATTCTATTATATTATTTTATTATAATTATTTTTATTTATCGTAATTCAAATTTATAAAAAAATTTCATTATTAAAAAACTAAAAACTCTCATTATTAATATTGCAACAAACATAAATATAATGAAATTTATTTTATGTGAAATTATAACTTACTACTTACTTTGTGCACAAAGCGCAGGAATTGGTGCTTCTAAAATTCTTCTAGTAGGTTGAAACTGAGCCGTTGATAAAACAATTAATGTACCAAATAGAATAACAAATCGTATCATCTTTCCAGCTAGAATATAAAAATATAAATATTAATTATATAAATAAATACATATAAATATAAATAAATATAAATATAAATACAAATATAGATATAATACTTTAGAAATAAAGTTTATCTTTATTTGTATATTATAGTTACTTTGCAATAACAAAAAAAATTTTCTAATATTTTCTCTAAAATTTAATAATTGTTTATAGTGACAATTTTAATATTATATTTGTCAATGGACGAATATATAATAGATTAATAAATAAGTATTAAAAAAAATTTATTCGAAATAAAATATGTTATATTTATAAAAATAAAATATTTATAAAAATAAAGTTATTATTTTAATTTTATAAAAAATATATTTATATATATATTTATATATATATATATATAAATTCTTTGATAATATAACAAGTTTAAGCGTTAACAATTCTTTTTCCTAAAATATTTTAAAATTATTACTTATAATTAATTATTACAATTATTATTATTATTAATAGTAATATTATTAATAGTAATAAAAATATATGATTAAAATAACTATAATAAAATATTACAGTAATTTCGTACTATTTATATTTCGTATATTACAATTATACATATCGAGTAAATGGTATTTTTTAAAATAATTTAAATAGAAAATTTTATATTTTTTTTTATATTTTAATATTTTTTATAATAATGAATATATAAAGATAAAAAATCATATGCGAAGATAAATATATATAAATAAAAATTTTTATTATTATAAATTTTGTAAAACAAAATTAAAATAAATTAAAATTAAATTAATCTTTAAATAAAATTAAAACAATAATTTCATTTTTTTTATTATAATAATATATTTTAACTAATTATATGATATATAATATTTACAAAATTATATATAATACTATTCCAATTATTTTGACTATGAAATTTATGATTGAGTTTGTAAATATTCATAAATGCTTTCATAATAATATTAATTAAATTTTCATACGTAATTAATATT
Organism: Apis cerana; assembly: GCF_029169275.1. Taxonomy (NCBI): domain Eukaryota; kingdom Metazoa; phylum Arthropoda; class Insecta; order Hymenoptera; family Apidae; genus Apis; species Apis cerana. The sequence continues at coordinate 118,533 of NC_083853.1, forward strand.
TATCTAAATATTTATTGTTGATATAACGAATCATATAATTAAAATAACAAATTATAAAATATCTCTCTGTCTATATTCCACAAAAAAATTTAATTAATAAATATTAATAAAATTTAATTTTCTTTTAAGGATTTTTTTGATTAATATAAAATCAAGAAAAATCCTTTTCGTTGTATTGAATCAACGATACTTACCTAAAGACGTTCTCCGAAGAACTGCGATGCTCCCACGAGTAACACCCCTATATATACATATATATAAGTACATGCAATGGGGACATGATGTCAATACTTTTACGATTGTACAAAGTATTTTCGAGAAATATTTAAACAATTTTGTATACTATACTCGTATATTGATATTTTTGTATATCATCTGAAAAGAAAGTTTTTAAAATATTATTTTAATAAAAATACAAATATTATATATATATTATAATAATTAATTTCTACAAAATGTAACGGTATGTAATAATTTTGATATATAATATTGATGATAAATGATATTGATAATAGAATTTGATAATTTATTAACACAATAATAATATATACTTTCATTATTATTATAAGATATTCATACAAAACAAATTAATTAATTTCGAATAATATAGAAATCTTTCTTTCTGTTTATACAAATACATATACTCTTCATTACGCCTTTATATTTTTGCGGGAGTTATTAAAAGATAGATAATGAAATATACGTAATCTTTTTTTCTGTAAGCATTACAAATATATTAATACAATTACAATATTAATTAAATTGATTGTAATAAAAAATAAATAATTTATTACAAAAATAATTTAGTAGAAAAAATTTGAAAAAAGATTCTTTATTAAATAATTTTCTTTATATTTTCTGTCAGAAAATTAATAATATATATTTTTTTAAATTATAATAAACTAGATAGAAAATGTATTGTGCAAATGTTCTAAGTCATCTACATAAACTTAAGTTTCAAAATATATATCTAAATTGCAATAAGAGAATTCTTTGCTTATTTTTTATATACTAATATTTTTAAAATATCTTTATCTTAATAATGACGAACATTATAGGTACCGTTAGAAAATAATTTTAAAAAGTAATGTAAGTAGGTGACCTGAAAACCCAAAAAACATACTATATCGATTGAATGAATCGATTTTGATTATATATACAATAAATAATTTAAGAAGAAATAAATTTAATATTTTTTTTAAACATATATTAAATATAAATACACAAATTTAATAAATTTCACATTCACAATCGTTAAATAATGAAATATATTATTTAAAAATATCTTTTTAAAAAGAAAAATTATTATTAATATCATTTTAACAATTTTATAAAAATTATAACAAAAAATAAAAATTCTCTTTGAAATAATTTTTATTGAAAATAATAATTAGTTATTGAGCTTTAAACAATGTTCTTTTTTATTGTATCTTTATGATTATTTTACAAAAAAAAAATAAGTAGATACTATTAAATAATAAAACATAACTGAGATTGTTTTTTTAGAATTACAATATATTATATTAAATCAACAATGAAAGAACAATTTCTTTTTATTAATGATCTGTAAATAAAAAAAACAGAAAATATTTTAAAATAAAAATAATATTTTATTTTTCAATCTATATTTTTATTTATATATTATAAATATATATTAAATATATTAAATATATATTATAATATATATTAAATAAATATATATTAGAAGTATATTATAAATATTGTTATTATAAAAAATAGAATATTAATTATTTGATTTTAGATATTTTTTAATTGACCACATATAATTTTATGTAATATGAATTATATTATTGCTATTAACATTTAAATATTTACAAATTAAAAATTAATATATAATGACTTAAATCTTTACAAATTATACGAAATATAAATCAAAGAAATTATAAATTTTTTTTATATAAATATTTATATATAAATATTTTTTTATATATAAATAATGTTAAAAGTAACGTTTTATTATATATAACGTAAATATTAGAAGTTTTTAAATTAAGTAAATATGTATAATATATATGTATTCTATATGTAAATATTAACTATATATAAATTTATTATTAATGTTTATTAATATTTTTTGATATTTATTATTAATATAATTTTATAAATAATTTTTTTTTATATTTAAAAAATGAAAAAGTGCTTATGAAATAAAATATTAATTTAATAATTCAATTTCAATAAAAATATATATATATATATATATATATATATATATACATTGCAATAAAGATTATATTTATATTTATAATATTTACATAATAATAACAATAATTATTTATAATTATAACTATTTAATATATAAAAATATAAATTATGTTTATATATAATTTTTATTATATTTAAAGTCAATTTTCTTGAAAATAAAAAAATTGGAATATAGAAAAATTTCATTTCGTTATCTTTTTTTTATATTATATCTTTTTCAAAATGTACCATCAATTACAAGATATTTTATATAATATATACTAGTATATATAAAGTTTTAAATACAATTGATAGTTTGGATGAAATTGTAAATATTAATTTTAATATTACTATAATAAAATTCTTTTTCAAGAAGAAAATTATCTTTATATCATATAATTCATGATAATTATTTATACAATTAATAATAATTAGATATTAATTATATTTCAAAATGGCATTTAAAATATTAATTCTTTTCTTCCTTATATATCATAATGTATACTATGTACTATATTTTGAAATTTTTTTATTTTTTTGTATATCTCTCTTTATATTCTGTATTTATTCTATATTTTGCATTTATATTGTATATTATGTATTTATATTCTATATTTTTTTATATACTTAAATTTTTCATAAATAACCATTAATAATGATTATTTAATAATTAGTAAAATTAGTTATTATTTAATAATAACAATAATATTATTAATAATAATAATAATTATGCTTTATATTTCTTTATATATTCAAATCAGGCTGTAAGACATTCAAACTTAAAAGATTTTTTTGACAATAAGACATGTACTCTATGTGATTAGTAAAAAAGTAGTATTTTAAGATATTTAAAATATTTATTATTATAAGAAGATAATAATTTGAATACGATACAAAATAGTTTTTAATGTATTTCATAAAAAGTGTTATTGAATATTGAAATTAAAAAATGTTATATTTTTAATATTGTTTTTATTTAATAAAAAAAAATTTTAAAAATCTTTTTATAATATCTTTTTATAATATAACTTTCAATATATACATTTATTATATAATATAAAACATATTATATTTTAATTGTTAATTTAATTTAAAAATGCTGTGAATTTTAAAATTTAATTAAAACAAGATATGTATCAGAATCTAGTAATTTAAATTTTACGCATGGTATAATCTCAAAATCCCTAGTAATACTACAAACATGCTTATATATATACAAATATATATACTTTTTTCAAGAAATGTAATGAAATGATTGTGTACTTTCATTCGAATATAATGTAATGAATTATTTATTATTAGTTCAATTATTTCTTAAAAGTTTGTTATTATTCATAAATGTAATAAATATAAAAAAATATTTATAAACCTTATATGTATATTAAAAAATTGTTTATCTTGTGCAAAGAAACAATATGTCCACTATTCTTCTGAGCATTCAATATTTTCAATTTATTAAATATTATAATATAAATGTGAGATAATGTAATTTCATTTATCGCTTTTTGACAATGTATTTTGTTGCAAAACTTGTTTTCGGATTTTATTTGTGAATCATGACAGAGTCGGAGCTTTGCCGGCTCTGTGCCGAAACCAAAGAGAATTTTATTGGAATTTATGAAGCAGAAGGACAAAAATTAGCCATAGAAGCAAAAATTGCTAAATGTTTACAAATTCAGGTAAAAATAATTTCTCTTTTTTAATTATTTTTTTCTTTTTTTCAATATAATAAATTTAACGAGTTTTTTATTTATATACTTATATTAATAAAATGTCTTCTTTTTTTTCTATATTTTAGAATTATTAAAATAATTACTTGTATATATATTTAAATACAATATATATTAATATTTAAAATAAAATATTGCAGGTACTAACAAATGATGGATTACCACTTACAGTTTGTATAGATTGTTGTATTTTATTGAATCAATGTAATGAATTTTTTGAAAAAACTAATCAAGCACAAATATCTTTAAGACAATTACTTCTTGATCCTAAAGTTGAACCGCAACCCTTAGAATCAAATATAAACTATATTGATAAAACAATTACATTTCCAAAGGAAGAAGTTAATGAAGGAATTGTTGAATGTCACTTATCAAATTATATCCATGATACATCTAATGTTTCACATAATTATTTTATCGAAGAAAATAAAAGTGATAATCAAAAACATGAAACTGAAGAAACTCAAGATATTATAAAACAAAAAAAATGTAAAATTCAATTAAAAAAGACTTCAGTCGTTAAACAAACTAGAAAAAAATTAAAACGAAAAAATCAGAAAATAGAAGATTCTGATGTATATATGAATACTGATTTAAAAAAAGAAAATAAAAATATAGATATAAAAAGTAATATTAAAATTCCAGATAATTATATGACAGGTAAATATATTTATATACATATAATATACATATTAATTTACATATAATATAATATAATATAATATTTATATATATAATATATATATTATATGTAATATGTGTAATGATTTTAATATATATAAAATTATTTAACTTTTTAACTTTTATTTTAAAACATCTTCAAATCATCAAATTTTCATTCTTGTTTTTCAAAGTTTTGTAAAAATAAAGATTTCAATTTTTAAAAACTCTCTAAATTTAAATAGATTATTATATAATATTTTTTTTAATTTTTTGATCAAACTTTAACTGTATTTTATAACTATATATATATATATATATATATATATATATATATATATATATATATACAATACAAAAAATATTTATATATATATATTTTATTTTATATTTGTTCTATATTTTATTTTCAATAATATTCAATTTTTAGTAATCATAAAAATATTTTAAAAAAATATTACAAAATATTCTTAGTTAATTAATATATAAATATTATAAATATTCTTTGTTAATTAATAATTGTAATGATGTCAAAACTTTTTATATATCATTATATATATAAATTATATATATATATAAATAACATTTGAAACTTTTATAGAGTAATTCCGAAATATAAATGATCAAATTTATATATAATATAGTTCTTGAAAAAATATTTAATTGTTGTTGTTATTTTTATGTGCTAAAATTCATGTAGAATAAGTGAAAGCAAAAATTTATTTTAGATATCTTAAAGAAATAATTAAAGAAATGATTAAAAATATAATAATTATTCGTTTTTGAACAAGAAAATTTAAAATTTGTAATTAAGAATGATTTGCTCAATCATTGCTATAATTTATTAGTACAAAATAATCTCTAAACAAAAAATAAAGTATATTATATATATAAATGTAACACAAGAAATGACCATACAATTTCCAATTATTAGGTAGTAATATAGTAATATATAATAGAATTGCAAATTAACAACTGGAAACTTATATTATATTATAAACTTATATTATAATATATTTGAAAAAATTTTTATATACATCTATCTTTTTTAACATTGGATATAATAATCTTTAAAAAATATTTCTTTAACTTATTAATAAATAAATTTAGAGTAAATTTTATATAAATAGTTTTTCATTTTATTTGATCATCTCTCTCTAAGTTTATTTATTTATTTTTTTTTATTTTTTATCATTACTTATCAATAATTACTTATCAATAATTACTCTTAATTTTTTAATTCTATATATCATACAAGTTTTTAGTTGTTTTTTTTTTTAAATATCTTATGTCTCTAAGTGATATTTAATTTCAATATATAATTCATAATTCATACAATATAAATACTTTAAGATAAAAAGATTTTATGATATAAAATAAGATGAAAATTGCATTGAAATTGTTTTCAAGAAAATAAAAATAAAATTTTTATACATAAAATATAGAGTATTATAAATACATAAATTTGATTGATTTTCATTTGAATATAAAATAGATATAAAAATATTTTATAATAGAATAATAAAATAAATAAAATATATAACATTATTGTTTAAAACTTTATTTTCAAGAATTATATCTTCACTTAGCAATCAATTATAAATATACTTGATTAATTTTTAAATGCATTCTTTTGAAAATGATATTCTAATATTATTTTATTATCTTTGTTTTTTTTGTTTTATTTAAATTTTTATTTAAATAGAATTTTTAACTTTTTTTATACTATAAATTATAAGATATCTTATATATTTACATAAAGTTTTAATAAAATTATATTAATTATTTAAAAACTATATTTATACTAAAATATAATTTTTCAATATAGGCACAGATACAGATTTAGAAATCATAGAAGCACATGCTGTAGAAATTTTAAAATTTGGACGCAAAAGAGAAGAATCTTTAAATAGATATCCATGGCTTTGCACTGATTGTAATGATAAATTACCCAGTTTAGAAAAATTGAAAGAACATCATGAAACTATTCACAATCAACAAGCAAAATATATGTGTGTATTATGTTGTAAAGTTTATGATAAATATTATGGTTTTCTTACTCATGTCAAACGACATAAAAATAAAACAAAATTCAGGTAAAAAATATTTATTAATATATATATTTATATACATATAAAATATTTAACATATAATAATTTTTAATAAAACTGTTTAATACATATTATAAATGTTACAAAGTTGTGAAGATTGTGGAAAATCATTTGTACATAAGAAGGTATTAGATTCTCACAAAGCAATTCACAGTGAGGAAAGGCCTCATATATGTCAAACTTGTGGAAAAGCATTTAGACAACAAAGTGCTTTATATATTCATAGTAGATGTCATTTACCAGATACTATGAAAAATAGATTTCCTTGTGATCAGTGTGATAAAAGGTATAATTCAATAATTAAAATTAATTTATTTATTAAAATAATACATTGTTTATTTATATTTATATACATATAATTTTTAAAATTTAAATTTTGTATATACATACATTTTAAATTATATATATATATATATCATGTCAATATATTCATAAAATATTTTTAAAGAATTGAATCTTGAAAGATCAAATGCAAAAATTGTATATATAAAAATATTATTTATTAAGTTTTATTAAGTTATAAGTTTGCATTAGAGTAAAATGGAGACAGAATGAGGTAACAGTATGAAAATAGTATAAAAATAAAACTATCTCATTCTATCTCTGCTTTGTTATATTAAATAAAAAAATCATAAATCATTGGATAAGTATGCATATTAACTATTATGTTGATTGAATCATTTTTCAAATATTTAAAATCATTTAAGGATCATTTAGGTAAATACATTTTTAGGCAATTTTTTCATTTTCTATAAAAATAGTAAAAAAATTAGTTTAAAAAAATTTTCTTTCTGCAATATTTTTCTTTTACAATTATTTAAATTAAATTATTTTTATATCATTAAAAAGAAAAAAAAAAAGAAAAATATTTAGCTCAAGACACTCTATATTTTATTATATTCATTACAGGGATAAAAAACATTAAAAGAACCATGTTTCAACTTAACTAAAATGTTATTAAATTTGATAATTGCAACTAAAAATAACAGAAAATTAATATGATATTTTATTTTTAAAAAATGAATGATTTTATTGTCCCTTTAGGAAATCCTCTCTTTCAGATTTATTTAATTAAAATGATGAAAACCTGTTTTATTTAATTTAAAAGAAAGCAAATCCGTATTTGTAGATTTTGAAGAAAATGACTTATCCATCTTTATATGACTTATTCTATATCATCGAATAATAAAATCAGGTAAATAAATTTTATATAATAATTTATAATTGATAGAAATTGTAATAATTTTATATAATATTTATACAAAATTTATAAAAGAAATGAATGTGATTTTTAAAAAGAATTTTCATATTATATATATTATACATTTTAGGATATCATCTTTACATAATGATGAAAAAATCAATAATATAAAGCCAAGATATTTAATTGTTGTATTAAATGATAAAAAAAAGTATATTTGAAATTAAAATTCTTATTAAGAAGAAAGAAACAAAAAATTAAAATATTAATAAAGTCTGATAAATTTTAATATAAATAATTAAAAAATATTTCATATATTCTATATAGAAAAAAATAATTATCTTAAAATGTCAAAAAAAAAATTCTTGAAAAAAAAATTGTTTGACCTTATATATTTTTTTTTTAAATAGTGTAACTTTATTATAAATTATTATATAAATACAAACAAATTATATACATTAAATATTTAGTTGTTTTTTAAAGAAAAAATTTCAATGAAATATAAACATAAATAAAGTTATTATAAAACTAATTAAATCTTAAATAATTAATTTTTTTCACAAAGTTAAGTTACAACACATGGTTCCTTTAATATTATTTATCTTTGTAATAATTATAAAATATAACAAAAAATAATTATTTTAGTAATTTTTTAACAAATTTTTATCAATTTCAAAATCAATATAATTATTAAAAATAATATGATAATATTATATATATTATATAATATTTGATTATTATAAATAAAGTATAAATATGCAAATAATCAAGAAAGTTTTTCAGATTTTCAACAAAGCCAAATTTAGTCACACATAAACGCATCCATTCTGGTGTTAGAAATTTTACATGTGATCAATGTGGTAAAAGTTTTATTCAAAAAGGAAATTTAGAAGCTCATTTTTTAACTCATTCAGCAGATAAACCATATAGTTGTACCCAATGTTCAAAAGCGTACGTTTAATAAAATAAAATAATAAAAAAAATAAAATAATTTATTATATATTTATTTAGTTTTAATTATATTTAATGTAATTTTCAGTTTTAAAACACCATTGCAATTAAAAAAGCATGAAACAGTTCATACAGGAGCAAAACCACATCAATGTGCTGTATGTGGAAGAACTTTTAGAGAAAAAGGTACATTAAGAGAGCACCATAGAATACATACTGGTGCAATGCCATTTACATGTGAATTTTGTGGTAAATGTTTTCGCTTTAAAGGAATATTAACTGTAAGTTAATATAATAATTAATTCAATAAATGAGTTTATTATTGATTAATTGAATAAATTATTTGTTTTTAAAATAATGTTTAAAAATTTATATTTAGACACATAGAAGACAACATACTGGTGAACGTCCATATAGTTGCTTAGAATGTCAACATCATTTCACAAATTGGCCAAACTATAATAAACATATGAAACGTAGGCATGGAATTAATACATCACATACAAAACATTTGTCACAATCTCAACAGCAATTACAAGAACAACCACAACCAGAACAATCACAAATAGATCAATCAAATGCAGAGCAGTCATTGTCTATATCTAATACGGAATCATCAACTGTACATGTAAGAAATTATAATTTGATTTAATTTTATAGTTTATAGAAAATATAAAAAATATATAGCATTATAAAACATATGAAATTTATTTACAGAGATAAACTCAAAATATTATAAATTTTATATAAATTTGTAACAAATTATTTTTTCAAAATATTATGTTTTTAATATCTGTCTCTATACTGAAAATTAAGATTAAGATTATGAGAAAATCTTAATTATTTCTCATAATATATATCATATAAATCATAAATATCTTAAAATTTTTATTTTTTAATTAACTAGATTTTTTTCATTTCTAAAACTTAAATATTAAGAAATTTTGAAATTCTTTGAATTTTTTTTTATATAAAAATTGATATTGCCAAAAAAATGAATATATATCATATAAATCATATAAAAAATGCAATCACAATCATTGATTTTTCCAAAATTAATAATAATTTATAGAATCTCGAAAACGATGATAATATTTCAATTTTTAAAATATTCAAATAATTTAAGATATATTACTAAAATTTCAAAAAATTTAACATTTAAACTTAAAACAAGTTTATTTAAAAATATAATTTTAATAATTATTATAAAATAATAATCAGTATTAAAAAAAATTCAATTACTATCTTATATTAAAATATAATGAATGAATTCTTTTCTATTATACACTATATATAAAATTCTTTTTTAGTTCTATTGTAAAATATTTATTATTTTCAATTATTATTTTATTATAGTAATTTCATTAAGTCAAATTTTTTTAAAGGATTATTTTCTTTTAAATTCTCTAAAAATTTATCTTAAAACAATATTTTATTAAATAATTTATTTTTTATAAAATTTTTATTTAAATAATATAATGATATTTATATCATAAAATCAAAATTAATATTATATTTATTTGTTAAATATTATTTTCTTTTAAATAATATATAAATTTAATATAATTCTAAAAAATATATTGAATATAACTTTCTTTGTGATTATAATATGATGATTATAATGATTTTCTTCCAATATTTATTCATTTATTTTAAATTGTCATCAAAATATGTTTTTATTATGTAATATTTTGTTATGTTTAATTTAATTTTTTCCATGAAATTATTATATTTATGATTTTTTTATACTTTTTTTTTTTACTGTATCATTTTTTATTATCTGATGTTTGTATCAAAATTGTCAGTATAAATTTTTATTTTTTATACTTTTTAAAGAAAAGAAAAAAATTAAATTATATTTTGCCAATATTATAAGCATTGAAAATTTTATAATATTTCTTATTTGGTAATTATTAAATATTTATATTTTGCTGCATCAAAAAATTTTCAAAATATTACTTGAATTTTTTCAAGATACATATAAATACTTAATATTGAAAAATTGTAGATATTAATATGAATAACTTCTAAATCAAGCGTTTTATATTTCTGTAAATAATATTAAAAAATCTGATTTTAAAAAGTATATATATTTAAAAAATATGATTTAAGTATGATTCTATTACTCATTTACTACTTCATATCATTCAAATCATAATTGATTATATTAAAAAATCATTAATTTTAATGATTTTCTTATTTTCTATATAAATATTGTAATATAAAATAGATTTTAATTTGATCAACAATAAAATTTATAAGAATGTTTCAAATATTAAAAAATTAACAATATAACCTCAATTATTAAAATTAGCTCTATTTGAAAACAGTATATAAAAAGAAAATTTTAATTCATTTTTTAATAAATTCGTTGACAAAAATATATCAATTTCTATATAATGTAATATAATGGATAGAATTTATGACGTTTATTAATATTCATAATGAAAAGCGAAATGCTTATAAATTGTAAAAAAAAAGAAAAAGAGAGAATAAAGTATTTAAATATCTTCATGCAATAAAAAATATATGTGTTACTTAATTACATTTCTGAAAATAATTTAAATTGTTTAAATTATTTTCTTATTATCTTATGAATATCAAAAAAATGTATTTTATAGAAAAGTCACAAATTAATGTTTTAAAAATATTTTGATGCCAGTTATAAAAGTAAAAAATATTGAAATTTACCTTTACATGCTTTTTCAAGATCATCGCTAAATCGAATATTAGTACTATTCGTGTGTTTGGTATACTACGACTTTTGTCTGAAATATTTCTTCGTGCTTTTTATATCTTTCTAAAATATTTATATGCTAAGATTGAAATAGAACACTCTGTATATTTCATTATACAAGGTAAATTATAAGTTCAATTTTATTATCTGCATTGTATAAAAAAATTATACGAAACAAAGTTATACAATTTGAAAAAAAATATATTGTAATGGTGAAAATTTTTTAAATAATCTTTTTTTTTCAAAAAGATTTTAAAATAATCAAAATTTTTTAAATAAAATTCTATATCGTTATAGATTAGAAAGTAAATTCAATTATCATACTATTAAAATTTTTTAAAGACAAATAGCTACAAGAATAAGCGTCCATTATCAATCAAATGCTTCGAAAATTGTTTTGCTAATAGTGTTTCGTTGGCTAAAAATATATTGTAATGGTGAAAACTTTTTAAATAATCTTTTTTTTTTTCAAAAAGATTTTAAAATAATCAGAATTTTTTAAATAAAATCTTATATCGTTATAGATTAGAAAATAAATTCAATTATTATACTATTAAAATTTTTTAAAGACAAATACTGACAAGAGTAAGCGTCCATTATCAATCAAACGCTTCGAAAATTGTTTTACTAATAGTGTTTCGTTGGCTACAACATAAGTTTATTTAACTGTTTTATAATATTATTCGATTTTTTATAATTTTTGCTATTTATTTAACATTAAAAGCATATAAATAATTAATGCTTTCTTTTGATATGTAAATGCTGCTTTAAATATTTTAAAAAAAAATTTTGCAGGCTATCAATAAAGTAAGTGTAAGAATATAATAATTGTATATGTAGATATCATATATATTTACTAAAGTTGAACATTATATGTTTTTAACATTTTATAATATTCAAATTAAAAAATTTTCTTAACTTAAACTTCTTAAATTTAAGCATATAATATCATCATATTATTACATAGTGAAATTAAGTAATATTTAAAATTATTTAAATTAAGTTTTTTAACAAATAATTTTTCAAAATAATTAGCTTTTTTAGATAACGATTTTGTAAATGATGATATAATTCAATTAAAACTAATTGATATAGTTCAATTATAATTCAATATATTAAAAAATATTTTTTTATTCAAAAAAACATTTAATTTTTAAATGTTTTTTATCTGTTTATTTATAAAAAAAACTTACTTATATTATATCAAATTATTTTTTTCCTGAAATTATATAATTTTCAAACAAAATATTTATCTTGTATATAGAATATCCTACGTAATCGTTATTACGATTTTTTAGACACTTTGTAAAAAAATTTATAAAATAAATTTTCAACAATTTATGAAAAAAATATTTTCAACATAATTTTCAAATTTCAATAAAAATTTTCAAAAAATTTTGTTTTCGAATATAAAAGTAAGATTAAAGTCAACTTGAGTTTTTTAAATAGCATCATATATTTTTCACAGCAATCTAGCTGATGTTAAGACAAGTTCAATGACCTTGTATACTATGATCTTGAGATAACCTTGGATTCAGAAATATGAAATCTAAAAACGGAGACGTTAATGTTAAAAACAACGTAATACAAGGTATGTTGATTTTTATTTTATCTATATTTCTTTTGTAATACGTTTGTAATTGTTGAGTTTTTTGTTATGATTTGATATAAAAAAATATTTAATGAAAATTATACTTAAACTTTGTGTTTCTGAATCTAAAATCACTTCACTTCAAGATCATAATCATTACATCAAGATCATACTGGATTGTTGAATTCGTCTTGACGTTATAGCAATAAAATAAAAATACACCTAAAAATGAAAAGATTAATTTTTGTTATTAAAAACAGAGATACAAAAAGAAAGGAAGGAAGAAAAGGAAAAAAGAGAAAAAGATTTTTATTTATATTATTAGAACTATTTACTTAAAAAATCATAATGAGAGTTATGAAAATCTTATATAAAGTTTCATTTAAAAAAGTATCAATGATCTTGGAATCAATTTAAAAAAGATGACTATAAAAAACAAATTTTTTTATCGTAACGTATAAACTTGTATTTTTCAAAAATCATTGCAGATTTCGAAAATTCTTTAAAATCATGTATTATTACATTTTTTTATAAATTTTTTTAAGAAATTTACGATAGATTTTATATTATTTATAATATAAAATATATAAATATATTTTATATTATAAAAATATAAAAATATATAATTTTAATAAATGCTATTGCATCAGTAATTCTTAATATTGCGTTAAATGTAAATTCGGATTTGTTATGAATAAATGCTAATAAAATATAATGAAATATTAATATATTATATGTTATATATAATATAATATATTATATAATGCTAATATTTAATATTAGTGACTTCAACATATTTAATTAAATATATTTAATATATTTAATATATAAATTAAGGATTAGTAGATTGTATTATAAAAAATAAGAATACAATTTCAATTATATTTTTGATTGCGAAAAAATTTTTAGATGTATTGTTTATTATCAATAAGATTTTAAATGGCCATTTTTTTTTAAATTAAGTTTTGTATTATTTTTAATACAATTATTCTCTTGTTTTTATATAAACATATTTTTTTATGTTACTATTAATTATGTTTTTTCATATCTTATATTCGAAAATTCAATGCATTTTTTTTTCAACTTCATTAATCACATATTGTACTATAACTTTAATATTTTAAAATATATCAACAACAGAATTATGAATTAATTTTTTTTTCTTAATAATTTCATAAATTGGATATTCATTTTTCATTCATATAATAACATATGATTTTTTTTTATTATTATTAAATTAATAATTTTCATTTTTTAAAGAAAGCATTTTGCAGTTTTTTTTATGTTTATTTTATCAGCGTCATATTCTGTTTTGAATATTGAGCCATTATTAAATAAAATAAAATATTGTTAGTAATCTCTTAGAATAACAATCTGAAAAAATTTAAATCTATCTATTTTTTGATCAGGCATTATATATTTAAATATAATCAATTTAATAATCGATCTATGCATATATTTAAATAATCGTTACAAAAATATTTTATTATTTAATTTTTTCGAAACGATTAATTGTTTGATAATTGTAGATATAGCTATATTATTTTGTTATATCATCATAACATAATAAGTAATACAATAAACAAATATTTTTTCTAATATAAACAGCATTTGCTTTAGAAATATATTTAGTAAATAATAAACAATAATAATAATTTATAATTTAATAATAAACAAATTACATTGATAATTTATATTTATAAATATAACAAAATAATTTGGTTGAGATATATAATTTGAAAATATCAACGAAAAATAATTTTTAATAAAATTAATTAATACAAGAATGTTTTAAGAAAAATTAATATCTATAAATTTTTTTTCTAAAAAAAATTATACATATAAAAAACAAATAATTTAATTTTGAATTAAAAAATAAATATATATGATTCTAAACAAATAAAATAAATATTAAATTTATTTGTTTTAAATTAATATTTAAAGCTTTTTGATTTAATATAATTCATAAATACATTTGCTGCCAGGATTTGAAAAAATTTTCTTGCTATTTTGTAATTTTTTTTCTGGTATATTATTTTTGTTTTAATGTCTTAAGCTTTAAATTGTATAAGAAGCAAGATCTTTTATAGATTAAATATTTTGTATTAGTATAACATTTATTTTTCTGTTTAATAAAATAAAAATAAAAGATTAAATAAATTAATTTTAACAAAACTAAATTAATTCAATATTAAAAAAGAAATATTAAAGGATAAAAAATAATATGATATTAAAAAAAATAAAATTGAATTTATAAATTTAATAAAATAAAATTGATTAATAAAATATTAATCTATCATTTTTAAATATTAAATTTATCTTTGAAATAAGTAATTTTACTAAATATGATTTAATATTTCTAATAGCAAATAATATATAAAAATATAATAAATTTTAAATATGTTTTATATAAAATTTTATTATAGAATTTTAAAGCATTAAGAAATTATTTAAAAATATCGGAAAAAGAAATAATAAACAGATGAAAAAATATAAGATTATATAATAATAAGATTATTATGAAGATATTTAACTGTATTAAAATTTATTATTAACTATTATTTTGTATTTAAATTAGATTATAATTTATATTATAAATTTGATGAATATTTACATTGTATTTTTTTTTATATAGGTGATACAAACTGTTTCACATACTGCAAGTCAACCACTTATTGTACAAACTATTCCAACTAGTACTGTTCAAAATTATCAACCTGATGTATCCAGCACAGTACAAGATACAGTCTTTCGAGAAAGGAATGCAACATATTTTAATACAGTGCCAGCAACTCTGCAAAATTTCTTACCACCTAATTTATCATATAACTTTTATAATATTTCTAATGTTACATATAAAGAATGATTTAATATAACATAATACAATCATGTTACTCAAATCAATTTAAAGAAATACATGTATAAGTTTGTTTAATCAATAAGTAACAGATATTTTTCTCTGATTTTAATTATTTAACATAATTTATACTTTATTTTAAAAATATAGAATTTCAAAGAATGTAAATAATTAAATAATTTATTTAAAAATAAGATTAAGAAATAATTGTTTTATAAAAATTGTTTTATATTTGTTTTATATTTTCATTGAAGTAGTTAATGAATAATCGCAACAAAAAAAATACTTTTTTCATTCATACAATATAATATTTTATATATAATATTTATCAATATTTTATTGATAATATATTTCGGAAATGTTAAAGTAAGAATAATGATAAAGAAGTTTTCTTTTTTATGACTTGAGTTGCTTAAGCTATGTACAAATAATATTTTACGAAGTCTATCTCACAAATTATATAAGATGTTAATATTCACAAGATAGTTTTGACTCAATTCTAAAAGCCAAAAATCGATATATCGTTTTAAGCAATTGAAATTTAACCAAGTAAAACGGAAATCGTTCTATTCTAATTATCCTGCCTTTCCCGCTTTATATAACTTGCTTAAACTTGTTTAAATTGCTTACAACTTAATACATATTTTAATAAATATTTTTATATTCCAATTTTTGTTTGTTTTAGCTTCTAGAATCATTAAAGATATGCCGCGAATTAACATTTTATATATTTATAGATAATTATCTTGATAAAAAAATCATCTATATGATGCTATATATAGACAAAATAATGACGGAATTTTTACCATTTTTAATAAAAAATAATGTATAAATATTCACAAAATACAATTTATTCATTTTTAACTCTAAAATATATATTTCGTTTTATATATTAATCTTTATTTTATTTCTATTTTAAATAATGCTTACAATCTTTTTGATGTGAAATTGTAATTTTGAAAAAAATTAAATTTTAATTTTTAAATATTGATAATATTTAATTTTTATCTTATATCTTATTTTAATTTAAAATAATAATAATAATAATACATAAATATTTTTAAAAAAATATTTATAATTATTAATTGCAAAAAAAAATAGTTTTTGTAAATTTTTTTTATGTAAGAATAAGATACAATATAATGCTTTAATGATATTTTTGTCATTTTTTTTATGATTTTTTATACACATTTATTTTATACACATGTTAATAATAATTATTTAAAAATTATTCACAAGCAAATACGTAATTTCATTTACATATTATTTAGTACCTTTTCATGTAGTATCTATTATTTTAAATTATCTTTTATCCACAAATAATATTGTATTTTCCCTGTTATTATTACTTCAATTTAATTCATGAATTCCTATATATGAACTCTATCTATAAGTATATATGATTTAAGATCTGAGAATAGTGCTATATTTAAAGATGGCTGCAATAAGGTTCGGTCCTCAGTTAAAGGAACTACGAATTCTTTTATGTCAAACGTCAAAATCTAGTCAGGGTGTCAGGTAACAAAAAAATTAATTATATAAAATTTAATATTTTTATATATTTATGTATTAATTCTAATTAATATATTATTTTAAATTATATTAAATATTTTCCATTTTTAACCTATTATTATTTTTAGAGATTTTATTGAAAAACAATATGTACCTCTTAAAAGAAGCAATCCACAATTTCCAATTTTAATTAGAGAATGTTCTTTAATAGAACCTATTTTGTATGCACGATATGGTAAATTTTACAATGAATGTTTTAATATTGAGTATATATTAAGATGTCTATTTAAAATTAACATATTATTCATTTATTTATAAATAAATGTTACATTTTAGAATTTGGAGTAGAACGATCTTTTTCTCTACAAAATCTACAATCTGAAGAAATACTTCAGAGGATTCGAGAAATAGCAATTAGCAAATCAAAATAATATTTTTGATATTTAGTACATATATTGTAATTTATTTAGATAAATAAATTAGTGATATAAAATAGTTTATTTAAGTTGTCAAATGATATCAAATTTATTTTAATATTATTATGTATTTTATTATATATATATATATATATATATAAATATATAAATATATAAATATAGTAAATATAGTATAAATATAGTATATAAATATATATAATCTAAAAATATTATTATAAAATATATCATACCTTATTATAATATATATACCTTATACCTTAATATCCTGTAGAGATGAATGTGATAAAAAAATATGATTGACGAAGATCCATATTTATATATAAATAATTTTTTCTTCTATATATTATGTATCAAAATAAATAATAAAAATATGAAACAATGTCCATTATATTGAGCAAACAAAATTTACTTGATTAATGAATTCATTTATTAAATATTTATTAATATAGCAAAATATCTTCTTATTTTTATAACTATATTTTAGTAATACTATTAATAAAAAGTTTTTATCTATTATATGTTTTTTAAAAACATTATTAGTATTTAATATATTAACTTGAATTTTTCAATTTTTTTAAACATTTGAATGCTATTTTAAAATAAAAAAAAAACATATAATTAAATTAGAACATATTTCAAAAATAAAGACATAAAAACAAAATCTTTAAATATTATAAAATGTTATTATATAATGTTATTATATATTATATAATATTATAAAAATGTGATTGAAATGAAGAACATTCGAAATATATTTTTTTTTAAAAAATCAAAATTATAAAAGAAATAGATTAGTTTAATGATTTGTTAATGATTAATTTGTTTATTAATATTTTAATATTTTTAAATTAATGCATACATATATATATATATATATATATATATATATATATATATATATATATATATATATATATATATATTTAGATCTATTTACTATCTTTTCATTTATAATAAAGAATTATATATATTATATTATAAATAGAATATACAGATTTTTAAATATTATGATAAACAATTACTTATTTTTATTAGGAATTCATGTACTTCATAATCACAATGATATATTATATTGTATCTATTTATACAAACTTATAATATATCATAACATTCATTATTAGTTAAATAAATAAATACTTTTTATTTCTTGGATAAATTTTTCAAATTTTTTTATTAATTCTTTGACCAATCAAAATAACTTTCAAAACAATATTATACAAATAAATAACAATTGGTATCTGTTGTAAATAAATTTGTTATGAGAAAATCATTTCTTAAAAAAATCTAATAGTAGAATTTTTAATATTATATATTTAATATTTATTTATTTATTAAAATAATTATATTTTTTTCAAAATGAATCTGATATTTTTTTTATTCTTAATGAAAAGCTTTCTATTTTTTTCTCTTTTTGTCATATTTTAAAAATCAATCTATGAGCAATATGCAATATATTTTCATAGTATTTGAATTTTATATATAAATATATACAATATATATGATGAAGATATAACAACATATTTATATATATCTTCATTTGAAATTTTATTTAAGAATCGCATTATTATTCATTTATTTTGACATTATTCCAGATATAATAAATTTGAATAGAATTTATTTTTAAAATATTAAAAATATTATCATCCTTGTAAAAAAAACATTGTAACAAAAATATCATTTTTATAAATATTATTGAAAGTCAGATCTAATATTTAAATGTAATTTTTCGATTGATTATATTTTTCTTAAACTAAATCTTTTTTTTTAATATCTCATACATTCTAAATTCTGTTCACATATTAGATCAAAAAAATATCTGATCTACAATCACAAAAAGTGATCACTATTTGTTGCTGTTGCTATCATTGTATATCTATATAATTATATAACTTATAAAATTTAAAGTTTTGATTTTTAATATGTAACATTATACTCTTATTTGGAAATAGTAAAAAAATAAAAACGTACTTGAACATTAATCATGATCGTTATTACAATTATTATATGAAAATATATCTTAAATTTATATGTTCATATATGTTCATAACATATATGTTCTAATAGGTAATAATAAAAATTATTATTTCCTTCCCAACTTTTCCTCCTTTATTATTTCTAAATAAGGGTATGACATTACATACTGAAAGAACTTTATCTGATAAATCTAGTAGACAATATAACAATTACATAGAATCATTTTTTTCTCCTTTCTTTAATTAACTTTTTTCTCTTCTATTATTCCCAATTAAAATGTGATCTCAAATTTTGTAAATTTAAAATCTACATCTGAATTTTATTTATAGTATTTTTTTGCTCCCTTTTTTTTGCATTCTTAATCATTCGATATTTATATGAATTAGCAATAAAAAAGTTTATCAATTATTAATTATGATAATATCTATTAATGTATATTATAACATACAATTTTTATATAAATGATTAACAAATATATAAACAACAGCACGTTATACGAATCATAAATTTATTATCAAATTACATATTTACTAATTAAATTCTTATAACTTCATTTTTTTGTGCGAATTACGTTTCTAGCAATCGAAAAATTATAATTTTTCTAATTTTACAATTTTTGTGATGCTGATGAGTGAATTTACATGAATCTCTCTGCGATCAAATGATTTATGTAATACTTAATTTTGGATATACTTATTTTTGAAAATATTAAATAATAACTCAAATACGTACAATATAATAAAATTACATAAAAGTAAAAATTCATTTTTAAGAATTATTTTTAAATGAATGAAAATTTATAAAAATTAAAGAAAAAAATACATATGAAAATTTAGAAAATTATTGTTTTAAAAAATATTTATTTGTACTAAAAAAATTAACTCGGACATAATAAAATATTTCAATAGTAAATATTTGGATCAATGAGATCCAAACCAATTGAGCTTATGATTAATTTATAAATTTATACAAAAAAGAAAATTTGAAAAGTTGAAATTTATATAAATCTTATTGATATAATAATCTTACTGCTTATGTCTCAAATGTATTTTGGGAATATTTTTTGCAATCGCGTGAAATCTTTAATAATTAAATTTGAATCTCTTTGATGATATCAAAATGTTATTTATTAAAATGTAATTTAATTTTTCAAAATAGAAAAAAATTACAAGATGACTTAAATTTAATAAAGTTGAAATGTAATCGTCATTTACTTCATTCATTCATATTACCGAGATTCAAATAATATATTACATAATTAAAAGAAAAAAATAATATTGCACTATTACATTAGAAGACTATTACAAAGAAAAAAATAAATTATATAGATATATAGATTTAGATTATATTATTAGAATATATTAATGAAACTTATATAAAATCATACTAAATAATAAATCATAAACTTAAAACATAATAAATTTGTTCACGTTTATTTTAAATAATAACATCTCAACATAATTCAAACTCTAATAACAAATATTATATCATAAATTTATAATTATACTACATCAATATTTTTATATTTATCAACTATAATTTTTTTTTCTATTATTTTTAAAAATTATTTATCTTTTTCATTTCGATTATATCTCACTCATATCATACTGATACATCACCTATATCATACAAATTTTATACTATAAGAACATTTGATGTTTTTAAACTTTCCCAATTTTTAGTATTTTTATATAATATATTAAACCAATTTTCTTTCAACCATTCTCAATTTGATATTATTATCTTAATTTATAGTAAAGAAAATTCGTATTATATTCATATTTATCTATATCACATATATCCATAAATATTTAACAATTATAAAATTCATTGCCAATAACACCCAATAAATACTTTTGAGACGTTATTTAACTTTTTCTGAATTAATCCAAACAGTAAACCTGATATAGCAGTCTTAATTATTATAAAATCTTATACTTTAAAATCTTCAATGCAATCTTCAATCTTTCAAATTTTTATATGCATATTGGCATGAAAATAATTTTTGTATAATATATGTAAGCATGTTTAAAACATGCTATATACATACACACACATATATATGTATATAATTTTACAGATGTATATTGTAATATGAATGTAATATTAAGTAAAAACAAAAACATAAAACATAAAAAATTACATTAAAAATTATGAATTATGTCAATATTAAGAAATTACAAAATATTTTCATTTTACATTAGAAATAAATTTATTTATACTTACAAGAGACTTAATATTCTAAATTTTCTAAAATTTCACGATACACAGATTATTTATGAACGATAAAAATATATTTGCTATTTATCAGTGTAACTGTTGATTATAAATCATAATTTGTCATTTCAGTAATGAATAGATTATTCTGAAATTTGAAAATTTAATATTTATTAATTTTGTTAATTTAAATATTACATCTATGTGTGTCATTTTATAAATGATAGTTGCAATTAATATTTTTCTAAATAGGATCAAATTCAAATCTTAAATAATAAAATATTTTTAGTATATAATATTTTTAAAATATTTAAAGTAAAATATGAAAAATATCTAATTAATTTTATAATCTTAATTGATGATTTAAATCTAATTAACAAATTAGCCATGTAACATTTTTTTTTAATAATTATAATATTATTATAATTATTATAATTATTATAATTATAGTATTATGATTTTAAAATTAAAAATTATAATAAATTATATTATTAAAAAAACTTACTAATAATAAAATATAATTTTTTTTTGAATTTGTAATTATTTGCATTTATAAAATCTTTACATTATTATTTTCCAAATAACTATTTTAAAAATAATATTATCCCTCATCATTAATACATATAATTTTTTAAATATAAAAATAATATTTTAAAGAAATCTATTTTAACTTTATTTCATGATTTATAACAAAGTATGCATGCATTTTAATATATATAAATGTATATATAAATAATACAAAATATATACAAAATATTAATATATATATTCATAGGATATCTTTGAAAGATCTAAAGATTCTAAAAAGCAAAAAAAATATTCTAAAAATATTTAATATATAAAAATATAATAATAAAATATAAAAATATTGATTAAGGTTTATTAAGTTATAAATTTATATAAAAAATTGAAGTGCATTAGACATATAAATGAGATTAATTTTTACATTTGTTTTGATTTATAGAAACTTTATTATCAAATAAGGTATCACACAAATATTCTAATATCCTGTGTTTAAGAAAGTTTTGTAAATCTAATTTTAAAAATTTATTTAAAAAAAAAATAATATTATTAATTTATATATGAATTTTAATTTGAATTGTGTCTTATTTAAAAAATTAATTGCAACATTAGTATGTTTTTTATAATATACCTTATTATATTATATATGACATCTGGTAATGTCACTTGAATTGTCACACATCAATTTGTATATCACTGTCTTCAGCTTCACTTTCAGTACTTATCATAGCATCTTCTCCTACTAACAAGGCAGCAGGTAGATTTTGTGGTACATTATCAATATCTAATCTTGGAGTTGAATAAACATTTAATACTTGAATTGTTGTTGGAGAAGTTGAGAGGCATTGTGATACTGATCCTAAAGGATCTGAATTTAATGCATCACAATCCAAAGAAGTAGATAATTGTAACTGTAAGTTATGTAATTCAGGTATATGTGGTCGAATCTAAAATATAATATAAATTACATTGCATAATAAAATTTGGAAAATTAATTTTATAAATTTAACTTTATGAAGAAAGAAATTTGAAGATAAATAGTGCAATTTGAAAATGAATATAAAACTAAATTATCATTATGATGATAATATATATATATATATATATATATATTATATATATATAATGAATTATCAATTATATTTATTTATCTTCCAACTCATATATATTAATACTCATATAAACTCATATATTAATACATATAAATATGTATATGTATTAATTATTTACAAAGAGTTAATTATAATTCCATAAATTCTACCTTTAAACCATCTGCTGTATGAGGATTTCTACAACCTCTGCATCTACATTCAACACAAGGTTTACTTTCAACATAACAAGGACAACGTTGACCACAACATGTTAATTTCCCAGGTATTGCTGTAGCGTTACCACATCTACATCCTTTTCTTTTACTTCGAGCAGAACTTGACCTTGGTTTTTTAAAAGCTGATGACTGTTTGAAGTAAAATATTTTTTTACTTTTAACTATTATAGAAAATTTGAATAAAATGAAGATTATAGATTAATGCAGAAATAAGTAAAATATTTAATATGTAAACAAAAATATAATATAATATAAAGTTGATAATATATCTGCATTAATCTTGGTATGGGACCTAGCAAAATATATATTCAAATTATTTAGATCTAATAGTGTTAGTATTGAAAGATATTAAAGAATGTTAATTAAATATGATCTACATTAAGTGTTATGCAAATCTAGAAATATGATTGTACCTTACAAGTAATATTAACGAGGATGGACATCATTTAGCATTTAAATAAAAGTTATAGTGCAATGTAAACTTCCTGTAAGGCATAAGATTAACCGAATATCTATTGAAATTACTTTGCTGCCCTTTGAAGATTTTTTCTGAGAAGGGGTCCCATATTTAAGGTGGGAAGATGGAATACATTTTACCCCTCCTACAGAGCTGTGTGGACTTCCATCCATATCCTGTTGTCCTACTTCTGTATCATCTGCAGCTGCTGCTTTCCGTTTTATTGTTATTTTGTTACCAGATCCAGCATACATCACAGAATATATTGAAGACCCATTTGATACAGTACGTATGGCAGGAGATTCTATACAATATATAAATAAATTTTATACAATAAAATTGCTTAATTATTTTTTTCTTTTTTCAATATATTTCTCATTTATTAACATGATCAATATGCAAATAAATTATATAATACATGAATCATATAATGTTATTCACTTCAAAATTTTATAATTTCTGAAGCATTTCATTAAAAAGTGAAACTTTTAATATAAAAATAATATTGAAGAAAATGCTATTTTATATTAAATTTAATATGTCTTAAAATTATTAATTGATTATAAATGTTTATAAAAGTATTGATACATTACTTACCTTACAGTATTTATTTAAATATTTAAAATGATATTTATTGGTTTCTATATATTTATAGATAATAAGAACAGAATTTACAATTTATCCACGTTATATCATTCAATATTTTGATTTTAATTTTTCTTTTTAATAATTACATAATAATTATATATTTTATTAGTAAGTATTAAATATAAAATATATATTTTAAATATTTACCATAACAATAAATAATAATACTATGAATAATTTTTGCAAATATCTTATTAATTATTAAATTTTAAAGAAATTAAATTAATATTTATAAAATTCATTTTTCTTTTAAACTTTTATATAAGACAATAAAAATTTTATTTAAATAATTCAAGATCATTTAATATATTGCAAATTTAATGAATATTATGTAGAGAAATTGTTTCAGCAATAATTCAATTTCTTATGAAGAAATTTTTATTTTTTCATTATGAAGATTTTATAAGAAATTTTTGTATATAATATATTTTATATTATTTAAAATATCCTCTATAATAAATAATATAAAAATAATTTTTAATAAAACAGAAATATATAAACATAATAATAAAAAACTAAATAAAATTTTCAATAAAAATTACAAAAAATTTATTATTAAAATATATTATTTTCATAATTAGTAAAATATATCATAATATATCATAATTAGTAAAATTTTATATAAATTATTTATATAAGCAATAAAAAAATGTAATGTATATCTTTATTATTTTTTGCAATGGAATAAAATTAAAATAAAAGTATGAATGATTATAGTTTAATACAATATAAAATTTCCACTAAATATTTGAAATATATTTAGTAAAAGCAGAAAGCATTAAATAAATTTTTCAAATCTTAATTTTATTAGTCTTAGCATGAGTTTAACCAATTCTTTTACAATATTAAAAGATTTGTATTTATGTACATTGATTAATACATACTATTTTAATAAAATATTTAAATTTTATATAATATCTTATTTCTTTATATGTATTTAATTATATAATTATTTTTATAATTAATAAATCATTTATTTTATCTATTATTTTGATTTTATAATTACACATTGTTGTGTTTGAAGCAAGTTCTTTTACATTATTCTTTAAAAAAAATTATTATTTAAATTAATATATTTTATTTAAAAATAATCATTTATATTATTTATATTACTTTTAATATGAAAAATTATAAAAAATATGAAAAAAATTATGAATTTTTATATATTGTTATTATTGTTAATTGTTTAAGATATAATATATAATTATTATTATTATAATTATATATTTACAAAAAATTAATAATTATTAAAAATTCATAATTAAATGAAAATGATGAATCATGAAAAATATATATATATTGATAATTATGAAAAAAATATATAATAATTTTTATAGAGTATTTCAAATCTTATATCTAAATAATCTCTATATTTAGTAGATATGACAAAACAAATGTTATATAAACTTTGGTCTTATAAAGCCTTACTAAAAAAATTTTTAATAAAAATATGAAATACAAAAAAAATATATACCTGTGATAATATATTGTCATAATTAGTAATATAATATAATATAAGTAATATATATAATATATATCAGTAATATATATAGATATATATATTAGTATAATACATATATCTATCAAATATTAATATATGTATATATATTAATATATTAAATAAACAAGAATATATTGATAATCAATACAATTACTAGCTATTATTGTGATATTTTAAAAATGATCATTTCTATCCTTAAGTATAAGGTTAGAAGAAGTAAAAAACTTTATTTAATAGTTTATAAAATTCATTCTAATTTTATATTATTGAATAAACATTAATTTATAATATCATTGTATATAATATACATATATTATATATAATTTTTTTTTTAAATTTCCTATACATAAAAATCTATTGAAAAGTTAAAATGTCTCTTTATATTTTATTATACATTATTGTATATTATATTTATAATATTTAATAAAATTTTAATTAATCTATATTTTTACATAACATTTTTCTTTTATTTTATATTTTTCTTTACTTATAAAATATAAATATATTACAGATTTAGATGAAAAAATTTGAAATTTGAAATAAATTTGAATATTTATAAAATTTTAATATTAATTCATTTACGTATCATATAAAAAATAAATAAAAATAATAGGAAAATGTAAAATATTAAAAAAATATATATATAATAAAATTTTTTTTTATTATATATATATTATATATATTATTTTTTATTATATACAGTATATTTTTAAATATTTTTAAATAAATTTTTTTTTAAATTATTTTTTCTAATTTTTCTAATTTTAATTTTCTAATTGTAATTATATATTAAAAAATATAATATGATCAATAAATTTATAGCTACAGTAAATATTATATACTATACCAGATATAGTTTGTGACACTGCTTCAGAATTTTGTATAGTATTTCCTTGAGTTTGAGTTGAGGTAGTACTTGTATAAACACATGGTAAAATACTATATGCAGATTTTGACAAGCCTGCAGTACTTTTAAATTCATCTTTAAACCCAGAACCCTCTTGGATAAGTTCCATAAGGCTACTAGCACCAATAGCTGATGCATTATTAGCTGTTTTATTAGAGGACACTGAAAGTATTAAACTTCGATAAATGTTTGTATTTGTCAAATATTCACATAACTTTTTATAACACTGTAACAATATTCGTAATTGAACATTTTCAATATATTTGTCATAATCTTTGCACCAACCACACGAAGGTTTCAATTTCTTACGTCCACCTCTACATCCACGACACACATGATGTTGACAATTAGTTTCAGTTGGTGTATGAGGTTCAATTAACAAATTTGAACACACAGTACAACTTAAACTTTGTCGCAAATACGGAACTAGCCTATATAAATCTGTCCATGAATTTGGATCATCAGCATCCGCTTGTAAAACTAACCGACACGTTGATACGTAAAGACTTGTGGCATTCATTCTTTCTTGAACTCTGAAGAGTTCCACAAGCAATACGTATAGTTATATCGGAAAGTTAATTAAACAAGATAATAGAACATAA
Organism: Apis cerana; assembly: GCF_029169275.1. NCBI lineage: Eukaryota > Metazoa > Arthropoda > Insecta > Hymenoptera > Apidae > Apis > Apis cerana. Next base: position 146,680 of record NC_083853.1, read on the forward strand.
TCACTACACACAAACAAAATATCCGCCATATTTAATTTTCTTTCATTTGTATTTACTATGATATTTATAGGGGGCTCTTGAATTACTTCAACTAAAACATTTTACTAGATAGGAAAGTCTCTAATGAAAAATTATTAAAAATATCAACAAATTAACAATTAAATGATTAAATATGAAACTTTCAAAATATACATTTTGAATTTCTAATGAATATTTTTAATTATGCAAACTTAATATAGTTTATAAAAAATATAAATTATTAATATGTATGTATTATAAATTATATAAAATATTTTTATTTTTATTATAAATAACATATTAATATATATAATATCATATTTATTTAAACTATTAATTAATTTTAAAATAAAATATTTTAGAAAAGATATCATTTAATTACATGAATATGTAATAGATTATTTTATTATATGACTTCAAAAGTAAAAAAGTGATGCATATCTTCTATCTTTATTATATATGATTATTCATATATCATATAGTTATCAAAGTGTGAGAAAAGGATATGTATGTAAATTATAATTATTTAATTCTTTAATGTAAAATGTCCTAAAATACATATATTTTTGGAAGTATAACAGTAAACTATATGTGATAATGAATTATAAAAACTTTTAAAAATATTTTTCAAGGACTCGTACAAGGTATAAATATTTCTTACTAATAACAATTCTTAATATTTTTTGAATAATATAAAATTTTTTAAATTTAATTATAAATTTTTTCATTAAATTTATCAAAAATTTCTTTATTTAAAAGTAAATAGTACATGTTTAATAGTTTTTAGAATTTTTAAATCATTATTATTTACTAGAATTATAAATTGTCAATGTTCTAGGTTAAATTATTTACAAATGGCAGATAAAGCTATTATGAAGGTAAAACTAAATAAATTTATCTTTATTTTAATAAAGATAAATTATCATAAATTTATCTTATATTTTACAATTCTATGATAATTGTTTTAAATAATGGTTACTTAAAATGTGTAGCAAATAGCAGAACAAAAACTTAAAGCATTTTCTATTGGCACAATGGGTAAAAGACCATTAAGTAAAAAAGAATTAGAAGAACAACGTAAGAAAGAACAAGAACAAGCTGCAGCTCAAGTATGTAATTTAACTTATTAAGAAATTATTATAAACATAAATAAAATTGTATAAATTCATACTTATTTATGATATATATAGGCATTTGAAGAATTTGTAGCAACTTTTCAAGAAACGCCTAATAAAACAACTAGTAAGGTTTGGGTAAAAGCAGGAACTTATGATGCAGGCAAACGACGTAAGTATCTATTTTATAACTAAATATTTTTTAATTATAAAATATACATCAATTATAACTTTCAAAATTAAATCAATTATCAGTTAAATAAGAAATATTATTGAATATTATTGAAGTACTTTTTTAAGAAATCTGTAATAAGTAATTTGTAATTTAAGTTGAATCGATTGCTTATCTTTATATAAAATGTGAATGTATTTATTTGATAGAGGAAGATACAAGAGAAAAAGGAAAACTTTATAAGCCACAATCAAAAATATCAGAGCTTGTTGATAGCAGATCATCAGCTGAACAAGCACAAGAATATGCAAGATTATTAGGATCTAATGAAAGAAAATTAGATAGATTAGGAAAAAAGAAGAAAGAAGGTGAAAAAAAGAAAAGTAACCTTGAATTATTCAAAGAGGAATTAAAAATGATACAAGAAGAACGAGAAGAAAGACATAAATATAAAGGTGTAGTGAAAAATGTTATTTCTACTCAATCAGAAGATCCAATGTTGGCAGCTTTAAAATGCGTTGAAGGTAATAATTTAATATTGATATATTTTATCATAATTTAATTATAATAATATTTTTAAGTTTTTTTTATAAATAAATCTGGTAAGAATTTACACTCTTTTATTTTATAATAAAAGTTATAGTGTAAATAGATATTTCTTTCTTTATATTAATAATTTAAATTTGTTATTAAAATACATTAGGTTGTACTTCCTCATATCCTGATTCACGAAAAAATAATCTACATAACCTTATTGATGATCCACGTCTCCTAGCCCTGATTTATGAGGGTAAACAATACCCATTTCTAGAATTTCCTTTATGTGCCTTTTTAATGTAAAAATTATATAAAAAATATAAAAACATTCTTTTTTGTAGATGGATCATTTGACAATGGAGATCCTAATACTACTAATCTATATTTGGGAAATTTAAATCCAAAGGTACAAGATCAAGTTTAAATATAATTTTATAATTTTTATATAGAATTAAATTTTTTTATTCTTGTAAATAATAGATTACAGAACAACAATTGATGGAAATATTTGGCAAATATGGTCCATTGGCTAGCATTAAAATTATGTGGCCACGCAGTGATGAAGAAAAAGCCAGACAAAGAAATTGTGGGTTTGTTGCATTTATGAGTCGTAAGGACGGAGAACGAGCATTAAAAAATCTGAATGGTAAGAAAATAATCATATTATAAAACTTATATAAAACATTTCTTTTATCCTATTATCTATATTTTTGATATGTAAATTTTTAATATATAAAAAACAAGAAAATATACAAAACAATATTTTTATTTTAATAAAATAAAATTTTAGATAGAAGAAAATAAATTTTTTCTATATAAAAAGTTTTCCAAAATTCAAATTAAAATATTTTCTAAAAATATTTTCATTTGTCATAATTTCACATAATAATGAGACTATAATTTTATTTATAATTTTTAACATATTTTAATATTTAATGTATGAAAACATATCATTAAGATGAAATCAATAATGTATAATATGAGGAATTAAAACATATAAAATTATAAATATGTTATAAATAAATATATAATATTAATATATAATATATAAAATTAAAAATATAATATTATAATTATATTAAATACATAAAAATTAAGTAAATATTTTGAAAATTTTATAACAAGTTTATTATTGAATATACAAAATTTTATTATCATATAATTTGTTATTTTTTGTTGTTTTTGTATATTAATATCTTTGAACTTTATATTGTTTAAATAAAAAAGTGTTAGAAATTGAATTTATTTCTGTAATATAATAATTTATTTGTTTCATATAATATTATTAATAATAATTACTTATAAATATAGTTGAAAAACATTTATAATCTCATTATAAAAATAATGATAAAATATCTATTTTAATTATAAAAATCTTATAATTTTATAATCTTATATATAGTATAAGTATATATATTATATATATAATATATTATATATATATATATAAAGATAGTAAAATTTATTTTTTTCTTAGAAATCTACTATATTTTATAAAAAAAAATTTTAAACATAAACAGTGAACATTCTATAACATTATAATATAACATTATATAATGTAAATTAGGTCGTGATATAATGCAGTATGAAATGAAATTGGGCTGGGGAAAAAGTGTTCCAATTCCACCTTATCCCATTTATATTCCACCTGCTTTAATGGAAATTACACAACCACCACCTCCATCTGGTCTTCCATTTAATGCTCAACCGCATCGCCGTGATAGACATAAGGTATATAAAGTTAATAAAATTTATGAAAATAATATATATAAAATGTATATAAATTAAAAAAATTAGAAAAATACAATAATTAGTATAAATATAGTATTGATAGATTTATAATATTATTCAATTGCTATAAAATTTATTTGTTTAATTATTTTAAAGTCGTATTTATTGTTATAATTTATAATTACTTATAATTATTAACTTATAACTTATAATTATTTATTCAAAATAATCTCATAAAGTGGAATCTTTAATTATGTTGTTAACTATAATTATTTTTTATTTTAATCTTTTTTATATATTTTATTATTAAATGAATTAAAAATATTATAAATCACTAATATTTATAAATATATATATATAAAAATATATATAAGTATATTTTATTAATATTATCTATCTAAGTGATTAATAATTATTATAATTACTATAATATATTATTACAATAATATAATTATTATCATAATGTAATAGAAATATATAACAAAAATAAATGTAAACTTGTATAATTTTATAAATTTGATTATAGATACCTCGTATTCGTAATCTTCAAACAGCAGATCCTCAGGAAAAAGAAAATTTTGAAAAGGTAATTTTCTTTCTATTGATAAAAAATTAAATTTTATTCAAAAATATTATAATTTCACAAATATTTTATCTAAAGTTGATATTAATATTTAAAATAATATATTAAACGAAATAATATTTAAAATAAAATGCATTTTATTTATTTTATTTGAAATTAAAATTGGACTTTTAAAATAAAATAATATATAATTTTTTTATATATTGTATATAGTATTTATAGTTTAAAAAATTAATATAGAAAATATAATAATTGAGTAAAAGTTATCATCATTATTTGGAAACAATTTGAATGTATTAAGTATTCCATGTATGATATTATTATTATATGAATTATCATATTATTATTTAAAAATAAAATTAAAAAAGACGAAAGATTTTTCAATAATTTAATAAGCTATTGTTGATAAAAATAATTAAATACAAATTAAAATATTTAAGAAAGTTATAATTATAATAAAAGTTATAATATATATTAAAATATTTAAGAAAGTATATTATACTATAACTATATATAGTCATATATATATATAGTTATAGTATAATATATGTATATTATATATATTATATCACTAATCTTACAGAAGTACAAAGACAATACAAAAAAATATTGATAACTTGTAAAGAGAATTTTATTTTTTTTTTTAGATTTTTTTTTTTTGCTAATTCTTACAAATATAATAATACATTTACAATTCTATTATTGAATTTTTAATATTTATTAATTTTTTATTTTAAAATTACATAAACTTATTTATAATTTTAGTTTATAATAATGTCAAAAAACAATTGCATTGACATATATTATTTTCCATATAAATATATTGCTTTTTATGTTCTCAAAATTTATAAATATACAAAAATAACACAGTAATCAAATATATTATTACATAATTCAAAAAATTGAAATTTAGATCATTTTTAATGTTATTTTTATTCTTTTTACAAAAAAATATTAATTTATTATCTAATAATAATAATAATATTTTCTGTTTTATTTACTCTTAATTTCTGTTATTAGTTTAAAAATAAATAATTAATAATTATTTTATTGATAATGTTTTATTAATTAAATATTATTACTTTTAAATATTAATCTCTATTAATATTATTATTATTTTTATTAATATTTATTAATTTAACATTATTATAAATAAATATAAAAATGTATAATATATACTATTTTTATTATATATATAAATAATTATATGTATATTAGCACTTTAAAATTTATTGTAATTTATTTGTTACAAATTACATTATACTGAATTGATGATAATTATACTTGGGATGAATCAATTTGGACTGAAATATTCGATTAACTGCTGCACTGTAATGAATATTATCATAGGTTTTACAAAATGCAGTTGTCAAAGTGGTTATTCCTACAGAAAGGTATATTTTCATTTTTATTAATTAAATATAAATATTAAACATATTGATTCTTATTAAATAATATATATTGATTTATAAAAATTAAAAATAAAATTTTATTTTATAGAAATTTAGTAATGTTAATACATAGAATGGTAGAATTTGTAATTCGAGAAGGTCCTATGTTTGAAGCAATGATCATGAATAGAGAATTAAATAATCCAATGTTTAGGTTTGTATAATTTCATGTAATTATAAAATGTTTCTAATATATTATATTTAAATAATAATTTTTTAATTGTAGATTTTTATTTGAAAATTATTCTCCAGCGCATATTTATTATCGATGGAAATTATATTCTATATTACAAGGAGATGGACAAAAAGAATGGCGCACTGAAGATTTTAGAATGTTTAAAGGTGGAAGTGTGTGGAGACCCCCTCCTATTAATCCATGGACACAAGGAATGCCTGATGAATTGATTGAAATGGAAGAAAGACAAGAACCTAGAAGGGGTAGTTTATCAAACAGGTATAAATAACTATTATATTTATATTGTATTTTTAATAATCTTTTATTTATTAATATTTAAAATAAAAATAAAAATTAAAAATATAAAAATTATTTTTAAAATTGATACTTATAGCCAACGAGATCGATTAGAAGATTTATTACGAAACATATCACCTGAAAGAATAAAAGTTGCAGAAGCAATGGTATTTTGTATAGAACATGCTGAAGCAGCAGAAGAAATTTGTGACTGTATTTCGGAATCATTATCAATATTACAAACTCCTGTTAATAAAAAAATTGCAAGATTATATCTTATATCCGATATATTACATAACTGTGGCGTAAAAGTAAATAATGCTACAATTTATCGTAAAGCGTAAGTTAATAGATTAGAATATAACAAACTTAAATAACAAAATTATATGATATATTATTTATATATATTTAAATGTATAATTAATATAAATTTCATTGATTTTTTAATATTTATTAACAAATGTATTTCTAATGCAGATTTGAAACTCGACTTTTGGATATATTTAATGAAGTTCATCAAGCTTATAAACAATTTGATAGTAGATTAAAAGCAGAAGGATTTAAAGTTCGTGTAATGAGAATGTTTAGAGCATGGGAAGATTGGGCAGTTTATCCACGAGATTTTCTTGTTAAATTACAAAACACTTTTCTCGGGCTTGTTTTAGTAAATTTAATCCTTTTATAAAAAACATAGAAAAAAAATAAAAATAAAAAATAATAATAAAAAGTAATTTTATTTTTATAGGTAGATGAACCAGAACCTGAAAATGATGAAGATATTGATGGAGCACCTTTATCAGATGTAGATGGAGATGGTACAGAAGATTTAGATGGAGTACCATTAGATGGTGCAGCTCTTCTTAAAGGTGCTATGAAACATGGTTTAACACCACAAACAACTAATTATGATGACATTGATGGTGTACCTAGTAAGAATATATATATTTAAATATATATATTTTACATATTTATTCTTAATCATTTTATAAAATTTACTAAATAGTGTATTTACATATAACTTGTTACAGTTAAATTCAACATGATATTCTATATTTATATATATATTTTTATATATTTACTGTTTTTTTATAATATTATATATTATATATTTTATTATTTTCAGTGGATGAAGATATCGATGGTGTTCCTATGGATGAAGATGATTCTTCAAATGTACAAAGTAAAGAAGATGATAAAAAACCATCTATTCCTGCAGGATTTGTACCATCTCGTTGGGAAACTGTTGATCCTGATCAGGTTAAAATAATTAATTTATAAGAAAACCTTCCAATCTTTAAGGATGGATTGGATTCAAGTTATAATTATCAATGACAATAAAAAAAATATAAAAATTAAAATTTATATAAATATTATTCACATAAATATAAATTTTAATAGTTTTAAACAATAATAAATTAATTTCTTTAATAATATATATTATATGACTTTTGTATTTTTCTTTGTTTTATAAAATAGTTTATTTTGTTATATTAGGTTGAAGCACAAGCTATGACAACTAGCAAATGGGAAGAATTAGGTCAAAATGATGATTCGAATTCTCAAGATACTAGTATGGATTCTAGGTAATATATATATACATATATATATATTTAATAAACATATATTTATTTTTTCAACATAAACATGTTAATTAAATCAAATATATAAAATCTTTATATATTTCTTTATATTTCATTTTTCAATTTGATAGTGGTAGGGATTATAATGAAGAAAGACGAAGTCGACTACGTGAAATTGAAGTTAAAATAATGCAATATCAAGATGAATTAGAAAGTGGTAGAAGAACATTAAAATCTGGTATGACAATTCAAGGACAAGTAGAACATTATAGAAAGAAACTCATAAGAAAGGTAAAATTTTTTTATTATAATAATTTTAAAATCTGAAAAAATTATATCATAAGTTATTTTTATTAGAGTGAAAGAGAGATGAAAGATGTAAAAAGTGAAGAACGTGATGATGAACGACGAAGAGAAAAAAAGCGAAGCACAACTCCAGAATCTCCAAACCATTATAGAGATCGAAGACGAAATTCAACAAGTCCATCTTCTAAAAGTAATAGATATAGGTAAATATTTTTAATAATAATTATTGTTTTTTTAAATAGATAATTGTATACATATATAATATTATATAATATTGTTTTCTTAAACTCATGGATTTCAATATTTTAAAATAATATTCTTTATTATCTCTGATTACAGACATTTTTGTTTTAAAGACGTATGGTATTACAAATATCATAAAAATATTTTAAATGTCTTATATTAAAAACCATTTTTCACATTTTGATACTATATTTTTACAATATAATAAAATATAATATTAATAATAAAATTCTATCAATTGCCTTTTAAAATAATTCTTAAAATATTAAAAAAAAAGTTGTTAAATGTCATCATGCAGTAAATTGTTTGAATTTACTGAATAAAAATTATAATTAGAATTACAATTATACTTTACTATACTATAAAAATTAGATAAAAATATTTAAAATATTATAAAAATTATATATATTATATTATATTATACTATAAAATTATATTATATATAATTTTTATTATATAATTATTATAATAACATAATAAAATTTATATAATAATTTTATGTAATAATTATATATAAATTATATAATTTTTATAATATTTATATAATATTGTATTGTAAAAATAATTATTTATAAAATATTATAACATCGTTTGATTATTTCATAAAAATGTCTTTAAAAAATATCTTTAAAACATTCATAAAAATTATTCATAAAAATTTTCCATTTTTTGCAATAAAATATTTCTTCCAATTTATATATTTAATTTTAATGAAATTCTTTGTATTTGAATATTTTATATTTACATTATATTATATTATAATATATCATTAAGTAATTTTTAAATGATACTTCAGATATAAATTATATAATTTTAAAATTACATGTAATAATATAATATATCATATTTATATTATGTCATTAAATTTGTTTCATTATATTATTTTAATTTATTATATTATATATTATAAGAATATAAAATTAAACATATGTTATTTAAAAAAATATAAAATAATTAAAATCATGAAAAAAAATACTTAATATTATTAATATTAATTATTAACATGTATATACTTAAAATATTATTTTTATGAAATTATCAGAATTAATTCAAATATAACAACCAATTTATAACAATCAATTTATAGATCAGTAATTTATAAAATAATTAAAAAAATTAATAGATTATTATAAAATGTTAGTTTATAAATTTTAAATTTAGATATAAAAAATATTATTTATTATAATTATAAATATTATATTATATTATATTATATTATATTATATTATATTATATTATATTATATTATATTATATTATATTATATTATATCATATTATAAAATAAATTTCAGATCACGTAGTAGATCACCGCGAGGTAAACGTAGATCACGATCACCATATAAAAAACGGGTTCCAGTGACACCATCACCACCACGTATTCGACGAACACCTTCGCCTTCCTTTTCATCCAGAGTATCTCGTAGATCGCCTACTAATGAACGAAATGACAGAAAAAGAAGGGGTAGATCACCATCATTGTCACCACCACCTCCACCACGTACTTCAAAACATAGAGCTAATAGTCCTCCTTCTCCATCACCACGCAAATATAGGCATAAGCATAAATATTAAATTATTTTACATTATATTTTCTACATTATGAGAAATACATGTCAATAGAATTAAAAAACAAATAGCGTTATAAAAATAATGTTATTGTTATAAAAAATTAGTTATTGCAATACTAATTCGATGATACAAAATACTTTTATGTTTTTTTAAATATTTAGATACTCTTTTTTTCAATTTTCCTTAAATTAATTCACTTTATATGTATAATTGTTTATATATACAATGATATGTGACAAATACATGGAAAAATATACTGATTCTTAATTATAATAAAAAAATAATTCTATTTATATATATAATTTTTTGTATTATAGTAGTTTAATTATTATTAATTCATATGAATGAACTTAAAATATCTACAAAATATCTAACATGTCACAAGAATTGATCTATTGTAAAATTAAGATCATTTCAAACATGATCAAATATTTTTATTGCTAGATTTTAAATAATATTTCTTGGAATGTAAATATAATATAAGATTAGAAATTTATATAATTGTATATATATATTCAATATTAGATAAAGCACGATTAATAGTGGGGGAATCATCATATTAATGATAGGAGTCGTAAATAAATAGCAAGGAAGTTGTATGATCTAATTCAAATCTGGACTAAATTATAGTCAGAATTAGAATATTATTGCCAAAATTACTTTCATTATGGTTTGTGATCTCATCTCCACGTGGATCTTATAATTCCTAAAAATTAATTTGCATCCCCGTTATTTTGAAATATTTGTTTTATGTAATATATTTTTATGGCAATACAATAAAATAATTATAATGCACAATAATATAATAAGTTTTTTTTAATAAGTTAATTATTGAAATTGATGCTATAAATTTAACTGCGAAAGTTAAGAGAATTAAAATATTGCCGGATTTTTATCTTTTTATGAGTAATAATTAATTCTAATAAACTATATATAATATTATAAAAAATAATATAAATAAATAAATTCTAATATAAATGTAATATTAATATATAGTTACTTCTTTCTAATCATCTGAAAAAAATTAATATTCACTTATCAATCAAGTATTCTTTTTATTTTCAAATCGAAAAATAAATAATTATTTTTTATTAAAGAATTAATTAAAATTAAATTCAGAAAAGTTTTCATTATTTTTTATTTTCTTTTATTTTTTTTTATGTACATTATTCTTAATAGCTATACAAAATTTTTTTAAGTATTTTTTTTATTAATAATTTTCAAAATAACATTATAAAGGTAAAATTTTAGAAAATAATTTTACCTCATATATAATATAAGTTACCATAATTAAAAAAGCTATGTATCCATTACTTGCACCTGGTTCATAAACCTAAAAAATTTAATTAATATCGGCATCGAACACTTTACGAATATTACTTATTCGTAAAAAATTTTTAAATATTTATATGCATAATACATAATACAAAACTTAATTGATTATTTAATATATATTTTCTTTATTTAAGACTGTAAAAAAATTATTGCAAAATCCTCCATGCTCATGTAATTTCATCTATACTTTCTTACATATTTATATATATTATTTAGTTTCTATAAATACACATTTATTGTTTTAATTAATTATATTTAATTTATTTTATATTAAGAAAATATTATGTATTATTTTTTATATAATAAAAAAACATTCAAAATTCATTATCATATTAAATATAAATTGTTTATACAGAAATAAATTTTGCAATTTTAATAATACTAAAATTTTTTCACATTAAAATATATATATACAATATAATAGATTATTTTTTATTTTTTGATATTATTGAACTATTGGTTTTTTCTTGTTTTTACTTCTTTTTCACTATCTTCTTCATTATCATTTTATATAATTTGTAGTTTTCCATAGCTAGCTTCTAGTTTTGCAATCAATTCAGTATCATCAAAATCTCCAATTTCTTTTTCTTCTTTTAATATTGTTTTTTATTCAATTCCTATTTGATTTTTTTGCTTCATTTCATCAATATTTTTATTTTCTTTATGTTTTCTCTTCCATTTTTCATTTCATTCATATTTTTATCAATTCCTTCTTTTCCTCAAATTTATTCCAATTCCTCCTCCTCCTTATTTTTATCAATTCCGCCTCCTCCTTATTTTTATCAATTCCTCCTCTTCCTTATTTTTATCAATTCCTCCTCCTCCTTATTTTTATCAATTCCTCCTTCTCCATATTTTTATCAATTCCTCCTCCTCCTTATTTTTATCAATTCCTCCTCCTCCTTATTTTTATCAATTCCTCCTCCTCCTTATTTTTATCAATTCCTCCTCCTCCTTATTTTTATCAATTCCTCCTCCTTATTTTTATCAATTCCTCCTCCTCCTTATTTTTATCAATTCCTCCTCCTCCTTATTTTTATCAATTCCTCCCCCTCCTTATTTTTATCAATTCCTCCCCCTCCTTATTTTTATCAATTCCTCCCCCTCCTTATTTTTATCAATTCCTCCCCTCCTTATTTTTATCAATTCCTCCCCTCCTTATTTTTATCAATTCCTCCCCTCCTTATTTTTATCAATTCCTCCCCCTCCTTATTTTTATCAATTCCTCCCCCTCCTTATTTTTATCAATTCCTCCTCCTCCTTATTTTTATCAATTCCTCCTCCTCCTTATTTTTATCAATTCCCCCTCCTCCTTATTTTTATCAATTCCTCCTCCTCCTTATTTTTATCAATTCCCCCTCCTCCTTATTTTTATCAATTCCCCCTCTTCCTTATTTTTATCAATTCCTCCTCCTCCTTATTTTTATCAATTCCTCCTCCTCCTTATTTTTATCAATTCCTCCTCTTCCTTATTTTTATCAATTCCTCCTCCTCCTTATTTTTATCAATTCCTCCTCCTCCATATTTTTATCAATTCCTCCTCCTCCTTATTTTTATCAATTCCTCCTCTTCCTTATTTTTATCAATTCCTCCTCCTCCTTATTTTTATCAATTCCCCCTATTCCTTATTTTTATCAATTCCTCCTCCTCCTTATTTTTATCAATTCCTCCTCCTCCTTATTTTTATCAATTCCTCCTCCTCCTTATTTTTATCAATTCCCCCTCCTCCTTATTTTTATCAATTCCTCCTCTTCCTTATTTTTATCAATTCCTCCTCCTCCTTATTTTTATCAATTCCTCCTCTTCCTTATTTTTATCAATTCCTCCTCTTCCTTATTTTTATCAATTCCTCCTCCTCCTTATTTTTATCAATTCCTCCTCCTCCTTATTTTTATCAATTCCTTCTCCTCTTTACTTTTATCAATTCCTTCTCCTCTTTACTTTTATCAATTCCCCCTCTTCCTTATTTTTATCAATTCCCCCTCCTTATTTTTATCAATTCCTCCCTCCTTATTTTTATCAATTCCTCCGCCTCCTTATTTTTATCAATTCCTCCTCTTCCTTATTTTTATCAATTCCTCCGCCTCCTTATTTTTATCAATTCCTCCTCTTCCTTATTTTTATCAATTGCTCCTCTTCTTCAAATTTATCAATTACTTTTCCTTCGCAAATTTATGAACTTCTCCTTCTCCTTATTTTTATCAATTTTTCATTTTCTACTTCTAATATTCTTCTTTGTTCTTTTATCATCTGTTATCATATTTTCCATAGGTTTTATATTTATCTTCTTTCTCTTCTTCATCTTTAACTTCTTCTTCTTCTTCCTCTTCTGCCTCTTCATCTTCCTCTTCTTCATCTTTCACTTCTTCTTCTTCTTTTTGTTTTTTCTCTTCCTTCTCCTCTTTCTTTCTCCTCTTCTTCCTCCTCATCTTCAATCTTATCATTTTGTTGTAAACTAATCTGTTCTTTTATTATTTCTATTTTTCTTTTTAAATATTTATATGCATAATATATAATACAAAACTTAATTGATTATTTAATATATATTTTCTTTATGTAAGACTATAAAAAAATTATTGCAAAATCCTCCATGCTCATGTAATTTCATCTATACTTTCTTACATATTTATTTATATTATTTAGTTTTTATAAATACACATTTATTGTTTTCAATCAATTATATGTATTGTAATCAATTATATTTAATTTATTTTATATTAAGAAAATATTATGTATTATTTTTTATACAATAAAAAACATTCAAAATTCATTATCATATTAAATTGTAATAAAATATTAAATTATCATCATATAATAATATAAATTGATTATACAGAAATAAATTCTGCAATTTTAATAATACTAAAATTTTTTCACATTAAAATATATATATACAATATAATAGATTATTTTTTATTTTTTGATATTATTGAACTACTGGTTTTTTCTTGTTTTAATTTCTTTTTCATGTTCACTATCTTCTTCTATTATCATTTTATATAATTTGTAGTTTTCCATAGCTAGCCTCCAGTTTTGCAATCAATTCAGAATCATCAAAATCTTCAATTTCTTTTTCTTCTATTTCTTTTTTTTTTAATATTGTTTTTTATTCAATTCCTACTTGATTTTTTCTACTTCATTTCATCAATGTTTTTATTTTCTTTATGTTTTCTCTTCCATTTTTCATTTCATTAATATTTTTATTAATTCTTTCTCTTCCTCAAATTTATCAATTTCTCTTCCTTCTCAAATTTATGAACTCCTCCTTCTCCTTATTTTTATCAATTTTTCATTTTCTATTTCTAATATTCTTCTTTGTTCTTTTTCTTTATCATCTATTTTGTCATATTTTTCATTGGTTTTATATTTATCTTCTTCCTCTTCTTTCTCTTCATCTTCCTCTTCTTCATCTTTCACTTCTTCTTCTTCCTCTTCCTCTTCCTCTTCTTCTTCTTCTTCCTCTTCTTCTTCTTCTTCCTCTTCTTCTTCCTCTTCTTCTTCCTCTTCCTCTTCCATTAATTCTTTCTCCTCTTCTTCTTCTCTCTCATCTTTATCTTCTATTTCTTCTTCTTCCTCATCTTCAATCTTATCATTTTGTTGTAAACTAATTTGTTCTTTTATTATTTCTATTTTTCTTTTTTCTTCCTTTGTTTCTATTTTTTTATTTTTATTTTGTTCTCCTGTTTCATATTCTTCTACTTGAATAATCAGTTTATTTTTCGGAGTTACTTTTTCTTCCACATCTTTTTTCTCAGATGAAATTAATTTTGATTGATTTTGAACAAAGATAACTTCTAAACATCAAAAAAAAAATGATTAATCTCTATATTAACAGGTATAAAATAAAGCATGGATTATATGATTAAATTAAATATAAAGTATATTATACAATTGTTTAGAAATATTTATAATAATAATTTTTTCTTTATTTATATATTCTTGTATAATTTTTAATAAATAATGTAATATTTCTAAAATTAAATCACAAAATTAACATATTTTTAAAATGAATTTTAATTTATTGAGGTGTATTAAAATTTAAAATTGATATTATATTATTATATTAAAGATAATTTAATAAAAATTGTATAATCTTTATTAAATCTTTACCATTATAAAAATAGTAATTAAAAAAATTAAATTTAAATCAAAATTTTATATACCTGCAAATATAATATAATTTGTAAAACAAAAATATTACAACATTTACCATTATTCCACCGTTTCACAAGGACAAAATGTGCAGCAACAATAAGTGCCACACCAACTCCAAACTTCATAGCCACTGTAATCATCAGATGTTATTTTTCATTGAAATTTGAAAATTAAAATAAAGAAAATTTAGAAATTACAATAATTTTTCATATGTTATATTTATATATTAAAATATATAAGAGCATGGAGGAATTTTACAATATTAGAAAATTATAAATAATTCAATTTTATTATAACAATATTTTACATACCATTAGCAGATTCTTCTTCTATTTCTTCTATTTCTGGCTTTACATCTATATCATTAACATATTCTTCAGGTTCTATATTTTCTACCTAATATAAAAACAATGTTAATACAAATAATGTTATATGACACTTTAAAAAATTTCAAAAATTATAGAATAAAAAATTTAAATACATGATGTAATAAAAAAATATATAAATATTTTTAAATATTTTCCATGTAATCTTCATGTAAAAAAATATTAAAAAATAAAAATTAATTAAAAATGTGTAATAATTTAATTTTCCATTTTATAATAAGTATAATATAATAAGTATTTTTTATTTTAATTTAAAAAAATTATGATTTCTATTTAAAAGAAAATAAAATAAAATGAAATTATAAAATTTTATATTATAAATGATAAATATTATAATTAAAATTATAATATACAGAATAAATCTTATAGTATACATAATCGATACTTCTATTGTTTGTTAAATAAATTTATTTGATTTAATGAAAAATATTTAAAATATGTAAAAATAAATATTTTCAGAAAAAATTTAATATAAATTATTAAGAATATGATATAAATTAATAAATAATAAAAGATATTATACATATATGTATGTAAAGTGTTCCATATAAAATATTAACTTAATTTTTGTTATTATTATTATTTAAAGCAACGAATGTTTAGATGGAAATTGGTTCCAAAAAATATATATTTTGATGCTTTTTTACGAATGAAAAAAGTGAAGATTTTATGAATTATTTTTTCAAATTTAATCATATTTTTTAATATATGTTTATTGTATATAATTTATTTGATTTAGTTTGATTTATTTTATAAAAAAATATTAATAAATATAATAAAATAATTAATTACAAAAATTATTAATTATTAATTAAGATATATATATCATAATTTTAAATGAAATACTTTGCATAGAAAGAAATAATATTTTATTAATTTTACCTCTTCTAAAGGTTCTAAATTGTCATCATTAATTTCATTAATACCAGGAATATCCAAAAAATTTTCAAATTTTTCATCTTCATTTCTTGTCATTTTTATTATTTTATCAAATTGACTATCTGTTTCATATAAAATATTTTTTTCATCTGAAAATTTTTCTGTACTAATACTGTATATTTCTTCTAACACATTAATATTATCAAATTCTTCTGGTGTAATATCTTCTTCCAATATATCTTCTTGTTGTTCCCTGTCTTCATATTCACTTT
The DNA here is from genome assembly GCF_029169275.1 of Apis cerana. Lineage (NCBI taxonomy): Eukaryota > Metazoa > Arthropoda > Insecta > Hymenoptera > Apidae > Apis > Apis cerana. Next base: position 163,485 of record NC_083853.1, read on the forward strand.
CATGACTTAATTCTTCTATTTATATATAATTTTTATTAAAACTTGTATTATATTTAAAAATTGTAAAAATATTTTAAGTTTGAATTAATTATATTTTGATACCTTCTTTACTTTGAAAAATATTTTGCTCTTCATTTGATTCATTTTCATTTATTGTTTCTTTTTCTTCCTCTGTATGTTCATTTGATATTTCATCTTCTTGAATTTCTTCTTCATTAGAAATTTTAATTTCTGTAATTTCTTTATTATCTTCATCATTTTTTGTTTCCTTTTTTATTTCTTTAGTTTCTTGTTCATTATCATGTGATTCTTCATTAGATAATAATGCAGAGTCATCAACCCATCCTTCAAATATAAAAGCCCAACGAGAAGATTCTAATGGAGTACTGACTTATAACATGAAATATATAATAACATTATATAAAGAAAAATAATATTTGTATATTACAAATATATATATAACACTTACTATCTGTAGTACCCCTATGCTCAAAGATAACTATACCAATTAGACCCATAAGCATTGTTAAAATGATAAAGAATATAATTCGAGCACACCAATGTCCTCCTGTAGTACTTTCTTTATAAATATGTATAGTTACATTATCTGTTAAATTTTCATTAATATTTCCCAGAGTAGGTGATGGTATAATGTTATCTTCTTCATCTAAATATGATGATATATTATATAATTTAATAATAATAAATACTTAATATAAGTATTTATATATTATATATTATAATACAATAAAAAAATTATTAAAAATTATAAATTATTGCATACTATATGTACATAAATTATAATTAATATTCTGATATTAATTGAAAATTAAAAAATAATCTAATAAATTTTTAATTTTATGCTATAAAAATAAAAAAAATAAAGGAAATTTTCTTTTTTATTTTTATTTTATTAAATTAGTAAAAATAATTTAAAAAAATCAAATAATCAATAAAAATATCTAAAAGTGTTTTGTTTTATTATACATTTGTTTAATACATTTTTAATATATATTTATATATAATAATATTATATAATAATTAATAAGCGTATATAATATTTTGTATATAGATTTACATATATGTACATATTTGTTAAATATTTCATACAAAAGCGATAGAAATGCGATGTTAATAATAATTATTATTTATTATTATTTATAACATTATTTTTATAAATTATTATTTCTTCTAGAAAAAGTTCTTTTTTTACAATAAAATTTGTGATATAATGAAACAATTTAAATTTGAAAATAATATAAATACTAAGTATTATTTTTTTAATTTATGATACAATTTTTTTATATTTTTTTATATATAATATTATATTATACATTTATAAAAAATATATATTATATATTGATATAATGTTATTAATATATACACATATATTATCATATTTATTATGATAATTTTTTATTTTCTATATATTATTATGTGTTGCTATATAATAAAAGTGATAATTATATATTTCATATATTTAATAATCAAATTCAAAATATAAATATTTTTATCATAAATTGCAATATTTTAAAAATACGTAAAATATATAAATAAATTAGCGGAAAATGTTTTCGGACTGGATAATACAGATCTATTTTTGAAAGTCAAAAGCTAGGCTGATCAAACTTCTAAGACCCTGTATTTTCTAATTTCAGCAACATTGCCAAATATGCCTCAAAATATCTAAGACTTTGCATGCAATTCAGTATTGCATTATAGTAATAATATTTTTACAATATAATAATTAATTTGAAATATAACTTTTTAAAATATGAAAATATATTATTTTGTATTGAAAAACAATTTTAAATAAAAATTAATAATTTTATATTTTCAAATAAAAATAAATAAAAAATTATATAACAAATTATATTATTATAATTTTATAAAAAACTATAAAACTCACGAATCTTCTTAAAATTCATTAATTTGTATAATAATAAATAAATTATATAATATTATTGATATTTAACTATTTCGGATTATTTTTTATTATTAAATATAAATATTAAAATAATTCGTAAAATCTTTCAACAATTGTGCAATAGTTAATAATTGTCAGATAATTATTAAAGCAATTGTTTAATATTTAAAATATATTATGAAATATGATATGTCATGTAAATTATATATATATATATATTATATTAAGAAAGATTATTAATAAGATATCTATTATATAATATTTAATTATTTAAATTGTAAAAAAAATTATACAAATATATTATATAAATTATTTAATATTTGCCCATAAATAAAAATAAATTTTTATTAAAATAAAAATAATCTATATTATATAAATACTAAAGATACTCTAAATAATTTCTCTCTCTCTCTCTCTCTCTCTCTCTCTCTCTCTCTCTCTCTATATATATATATATATATATATATATATATATATATATATATATGAATATATGTATTTAATGTGATTTATATATTTTGAAAAAAAATAAAAAGAGAAAGAAATTTAATATATATAATTTTTAATATATAATTTTTTTTTACAATTTAAAAAAATTAATAAAAGTACTGTCCGTTTCTTGGATTAATAAATACGAAAGTTAAATTATAATTTTCTCACACTTTCAGTAGCCTATTTTTTTACCCTTTTTACGTTTTTTCTCTTTCCGTTTTCTTGCTTGAACATCACCAGACATCTTCTGCACCAGAAAATAAACTTATACTTTTTATAATTGAGTAAACAGAAAAGTTAACTTTTTAAAAAGTCGAACACAGAACCGCCTCTATAATAATTTGATTTGTAATGATTTCAACAAGTGTTGACATAATACGAAAATCCCTAGTAAAAGAACTATGAGTGAAAAGAAGAAAATCCCACTTGAATATTTCTTTGATCTAAGTTTTAAGTTCTATTTTCCTTTCTCATGTTTGAAATTTTAAAAAATATGTAATAAAATATTTATATAAGAAAAACTACATAATATGAATTAATTATTTCATATTCATATGAATATAATATGTTTACAATGTTAATTATGATTTAATTTATGAAAATATTAACAATAAGTAATTTTTATATGCTTAGTAAAAAATAATTTACAAACTTCTAATTTTTCTATATAATATATATATACATATATATACATATATATATATATGTTTATATAAACACATATTTTATTAAATATATAATATTTATCAAAAAGTTAGATATACTGTAATTATTAAATTAAATTTTATTTGATCAAAAATAAATTTTATATTATAACTGTATTAGATATTTTTTTATTAGATAGATTTTCATATATATATATATAATCTAATATATATTTATAACGAGATGAAACACTATATGTAAATGAAATGTATTATGTGACACATATTATAGATCGTAAGTTTAGTTATTGCTTAGTAAATTATTAATGTGAATTAGTAATATTTGTATCATTTTATAAAATGTGTTAACATTTTTAGAGATAATTAATGTTGCTATTTATTTATTTTTATGAAAATGAATTATATGAAGTTATACGATATAAATTTTTAACTTTTTATGAAATTGAATTCACTTTCTTTTTTATTTTGATCTAGAAGGTTAAACATATTCTATTATACAATTAATAAACAATTTTTTATATAGAAACTTTATAATATTTTTGGAATTTGATTATATTTCCTCAAATTTGATCACGATTTTATTTATATTCAAAAATTCATGTTGTTAAGCATAAATTACAAATCATAAATCATAAATCTGTTTAAATATTAAGAATATTAAAATGAATATAATATTATTAAATATTTAACGTGATAATATATCCAACATATAATATTATGAAACATATTAAAAATTTTAATTTATCATTCATTCATCATTTTAATAATTAAAAATAATTAATGAAAGAAATATATAACACAAATAATATTGTTTATATCAAGAATTAATATATACTACATCAATAAAAAATACAAAACAAATATTTTTGTATAATATTGATTTTTATAATAAATAAATTTTTTTATAATTTGTTCTATTTTTGATTTCATTATATTTATATTCTTATATAAAAAGTATATATATTTGTAATATGTACATTATGTTTAAAATATTTATATTCTACATATAAAAAATTTTATTTTCGAAAAAAATTTGTGATTTTTATTATGAAAATTTTTTAAATTTTTAAAAATCTATAAATTTATTGTAATATAACTAATTCATATATATATATATTTAAAAATTCATTATTCTATTTATACTTAAAGACATTGCATTGATATATATATATATTTATATTTACATATATGAATATGAATGTATAATATTTTATAATTATTTCATAATTTAATTGTAATTTAATAGTACATTATATATTGAAATAATGAGAAATTCAATAATAATTCTATTTACAATAATATTAAATTAGAGAATATTTTATACTATAAAATAAAATATATAAATTGTAATTTATGTTATATTGTGTGTGTGGATGAGTGTGGATGTGTATGTGTACGCGCGCGCGTGTATTGTATCATAAATTATTTATATTTAATATGTAATTTTAAAAAATTCTGAATGTGCTTCATACATATAAAAAATACTATCAATATATTTAAAATATACATTAGGAAATTATTAATTTATTTAAATAGATTATTTTATTTATTAAACTATTGCAAAAAATACATATTTTTTTCTCTTTCTTGCACTTTTTTGCTCGCTCTTTTCCTCTTTTCTATTTGGTTAATTTTTAGTTTATTTTATAAAATATTTTATTAATTTTATAAAAATATTATATATGATATATTTTATATGAATATATGAATATAAAATATTTTATATGACAGTAAGCAATTATTATTGCATATATGTTTTTGAAAAGAAAATTGTTATCAATTTCTGATATATAATAAATTTTGAAAATAACTTATAAATATAAAAGATAAAATTTGTAATAAAAAAATTGACTATAAGTTTTGCAGCCTCAAAAAATTAAATTATATAAAATTATTATATATAATAATTATATATGTATGTATTTTTTATAATAATGAATAATATTAGTTACTAATTTTTATAGTGAGTGAATTTTTATAGTAATATTCAACAAATAATTAAATAAAACATAAATAAAATTTTATTAAAGAGCAGTCTTATCTATATTCATAAGATTATTTCGAAATAATAATCAAGTTAACTTAGAATAAGTATTCAAAAACAATCAAAACAAAAACAAAATTACAAATTATAATTTGTTTAAATGTTAAAATATAATGATATCTATTTACAAATATATTATATTAAAAATAAAATCACGTATATTTAAAAATATTTAAATAAATATATTTAAACAAATTTTTTATTTTTTTTGTGAAATAAATAATATATATTCATTTGGAATCAGACCTGATATATCCTTCGAGAAAATATAAATAAAGATACACATAATATATATTCATTTCAATATTTTCAATGTTCATTTCAAAGATTTTCAATAAATGCAACTCAATAGATATATATATCTGGTTTATAAATCAGTACACAATTAAAAGAATGGAATAAAAATAAAAATAAATTAGATGAAAATTTTATGAAGTTTAACATAAAAAGTTAATATAATTATATATATATATATATATAATTTATAATTTTATACACATTTTTTTTCTGTAAATTACATTAAAACATACAAATTTGAAAACCATTGTTAAAACAATATTTATCATGCTACTATTTACAAATTAAATATTATTTATATTGATTTTGTATTTATATTGTATTATTTGATTTCAGCGTATAAAAATTATTATAATTAATATTATATTTTTCTAATATTCAAACTACTATACAATGTATAGTATGTATTTTGCTTCTTTTTACAAACATCTAAAAATTAGAATTATATAAATATTACTAATTATTAATTAATAAAAATATAATATTAAATAGAAGTACTATAATCTTATAAAAATATAAATGAAACAATAATTTGATTAAAAATGTATTGTACATTAAATATGTAATATGTTTTAATGAATATTGATTATAATATATTTATCTAATAATGAGATTGCTAATTTAATCTATTGATAATATAATTCATTATTATACTTATATATATATCTTTTAAATCTTATATTTTAGAATAAAATATAAATAAATAAATAGAAAAGATTTTATTGCAATGAAATATATTTTAATATGATAACTAAAAATATTTGAATTATTTCCTAAAACATTGCGCATTGTATATTTTTTATTATATGTAATGAACTTATGCAATTAAAAAGCTATTAATTTAATAAAAATATGCATAAATAAATGAAAACTCCTCATTAAAGGAGAGTCAACAATATATACAAAAAAATTGCACAGTATATTTAGTTTAAGTGTTGTAATTTGTATAATAACAATTTTTGTATATTTATTTTATTATTAATTTTATTCATTTAAGAAAAAAAAAATTTATTTTATGCCTGATGTTAATTATTAATTCTAATTATTATTATAAAAATTATTATAAAAATATTTCATTCATGTTATTATATAATATTAAAAATAATATTTAAATATTATTGTAATTAATAAAATAAAATTACATGTTAGTACAAACTTTATTATTTTTATATTATTTACTGTGGAATTATTTGTAACTATTCATATAGATTTATTCACATAAAATAGAAAATTGAAAATATAATAAAGAAAAAAACAAATATAAAAATTAATATGCAAAAATAGTGAAGTTTATTTTTTAAATTATTTAAAAAATTTAATTTTGTGTGGTAGTGATTTTATCTTTCAAAAATAAAATCGATTCCATTATATTTCGTTTCATTCATTCAATCCAAAATTAAATGCGACATGATTTAAAAAATAAACTTGAATGAACATTTTTGCGTATAAACTTTTGTATTTATTTTAATTTCTTAATCATCTCTTAAATTTTTACCTACTTTGTTTGAACATTTTGTATTTAAAATTATTATATTTATTAAATATTTATATTATAATGTTTTTGGTTTTAATAAACACATTAAATATATTATTAAACATATAGTGAGTTATTTATAATTAAAAATAAATAGTTTTGTTATAGTTTTATATATATTTATATATATGAACAATTTGATTATAAGATTCAAATATATTAATAAAAATTCTATTTCCAATTTCTTTTTTATGTTTAAGATTTCAATTTTTGAAATTATTTTTATTTATAGTTTTTTTTTAAATAAAGTAATATATATGTTTTTGTTATCATATTTGTTATTGTTATATTTGTTATCATAATTGATAAAAAAAATAAATTCAATCCTATAATGAATGATATGATTCATTGATGTACAAATATTTTTAAGAAACATAATTATAAAAATGTTTTAATTTTATTCTATTTTATTTAATATCTCTATTCTTTAATAAATATTTGTTTTCTATAATATAAATACATTTATGTACTCAAATAATATTAATTGATTGATTATTGAAAAATTTAACTTATAATGTTTCTTTCTGAAGTTATATAGTATATATTATTGATATGATTGTTTTATTGTTATTTAATTTCATAAATTCATAATATAATAAAATATATAATAAAATTCAATATTTCAAAATTTATTTATGATGAAATATATTGTGATGTAATATCAAGTTTTTGTAAATAAATAACATAAAAATTAATGATGAATAACAGTGCATTTATTAGCTTAGCAAAGAAAAATACATATTTGTGATGATTTTATTTTAATTATATTTCAATAAAAAACATTAAATGATGTTTTTTGATTTTAATAAAATTTTTAATATTTTTAATGTAGATAATATAGATATTTTTAATGTTTAATATAGATAAATATAAATAGATATAATTTGTGCCTATGAAAAGAAAAAAATTTTCATTATTAAAGAAAATTAAATTTAATATATTAAAGAAAATTTTTATTATGAGTAATTTTGTGGAAATTGTTGATCACAAATTTTATAATATAAAAAATCGAAATGAATCAGAAACATTATAAGTTTTATTAACATTTTAAAAATTTAATACTGTTAAAATGGAAAATTTAATAAATAAGATAAAAGAGAGCTTTATATTCATAATATTATCTAAATAAATGAAAGTTTAAAGAAATTAAAAAAAAAATATATTAAAAGTATATAAAATATACTTATATAAATATATAAAAGTATATTAAATATATTAAAAATATATATATTATATTTTTTTTTTACAAAAAAAAATTAACATTTGACAAAATATTTTGATTTAAAATGAGATTTATAAAAATCTAAATAAAAATAAGTCAAGTGTAATATATAGATTTATATTATATATAAATACTAATATTTTTATTATAAAAAATGAATACAAGTTGTTATACAAGTTATATTTACAAAGTCTCTACTTAATTTAAAATGAATAATATTATGCTCTTTAAAAATTACTATACTTTATTGGCATGAAAAAAAACTATAAAGAAATTAAAAAATTGTCATAGACAATTTTTACTTGATAATGATTTGAATTCTAGATTGTTTGTAATAATTTTGTATTCAGATACAAAAATCTTCTATATCATTTACACAATACTATAAATTTTTACCTTTGGTAACAATGTTTATTATAAAATTTAATAATTTGGAATGAAATGAAATTTTAAAAAAAATTTTATTACATTTGTGAGGTTTATGTACTCTCTTTAATAGACAAATAATGACATTTAAATAATGTCCATAAATAAAATTAAAAAATTTTTTAAGTTCTATATTATTAATGACATATTTATTAATAATTATAATTTTACTTCTAAATATTTTTTAAAAATGTTTATTAAATTAAAATGTTTTTAATTTATTAATTTAAAAGTTACTTTAATTTTAGTATTTAATTCTTTTGATGTACAATTATAATTTTATATAAATTATTTTTATTTATTTATTTTTTATTATTTTCATATTAATTTATTTTATTATTTATTTCATATTATATTTATATATTTTTAATTAATAATTATTTAGAATATATTTTATTATTATATATATATTTCTAACTAACATTATTTATAAATATTCATAAATAAAATCACTATTATGTTAATGTAAAAAATACTAGTTTACAAAATGCTTGCATTATTTATTATATACATTTTTATTTTTTTTTATGTGTATAATTCAGCTTTTATTTTCTTAATTTTGATTTTGATTCTTTGTTTCAAAACATTAATTTCAATTCAATAATTTGACAATTTTAAACAAATTCGATTGTTAAAACTTTCCACTTTACTTGTTTATTTTATTTATTTCGTTTATTTTTTACATTTATATCAGCAACAATAATTTTAAAAATTTAGATAAATAATATAAATATATAAATGTCTATTATTATATTTTTTTATATATTAAGAAAAAATCAAAACAACTTAATGATTTCAAAATAAAAATCAATTATAGACATTTATTTAATTGCATTATTGACACTTATTGTTGTTATTAGCTACCAATGCGATTTATAATAATTACAAATATTTTTTTAAATTTTATTTGTTTAACATGCTTAATTTTATTTATAAAATAAAAATTTTTTTATATATAAATATATAATCAGATAGTTGATTATATAATTTAGAAGTAACTTTTAAATCAATAGATTAAAAACAAATAATTTTTTTTATTGAAAATAAATTGCATCTTTAAAAAAATTAATTTCTAACAAATATAAATTATATTAAATTTTTATCTATAATTGTTCTTTAATTTTGTTTTTTTTTATAATGCATTAATGTAATATTAGAGATTTGATTCAATGTAATAAAAATATGTTAAAAAATTTTAACATTTTTTTATAAATAAATGATAAATGTTATAAAATTTTCTTGAATTAATTTTAAAAAATGAATAAAGGAATATAATGATGAGAAGTAAAATGTTAAAGCTAATTTAAATTATTTAAGAAAATAACAATGATTTAAGAGATTATACAAAAAAGAAATGGAAATCAAAATGGAATCAAATAAGAGTTTAAATAATTTAATCACAGTTTTCTGATAAAAATATAAGAGAAAATGAGAATGGGAAGATTGAATACATAAAATGAAGATACTTTTAAATAAAGATGAATTTAATTAATATTGAGTAAACTATCTTTTCAATCGATCTTTTATATTCAGAATATAAGCAAATTATATTTAAGTAGAAACATATCAAAATATATAAACTTCTTTATCCCAATTAGAATATTTTTTTATCAGGAATTTTTAACAAAATTTTGAAATTATTTTTCAAAGCGATAAATTTGAAAAAAGATTTCAATGAAATTTGATCTGTATACAAATTTGTTATGCAACAAAATATATATATATGAAGATAAATAACATAAGATTTAAGAACCTGAGAATTAAATTTAAATGGAAATTAAATAATTAAAGTAAAAAAAAAATAAAGATTATTATTATTAATTAAATTTCATTTTGGCGAGCATAAAATTTTTGGTTTTTTTTTTTATATTTAAAAGATATAATCTAATAAAAATTTTAATTGTATAAAAAATTATAAACATAATTATAAATATTTTATGTCTTATTTTAACTAGTCGTATATGATATGTATTATTATATTTCATTCAATCTATATATTGAATCATTATTCATATTAAAAAATAGTATTAGTGAAAAAAATAGTATTAGTAATATAAATAGATTAGATTTTTAATGAAAGCATTACACAATATTTCATAAAAGAAAATTTAATCTAATTAAATACATGTTAAATGTTCCAATTCAAACAAGGTATATGTACAATATATGTACATTAACAAATGTAATAAATTTTGATGTAATGATTTTTGCACAATATATATATTATATAATATATTTAATTTATTATATATTATATTTAGCATTAGGATGCTTAACAAATATTATAAGATAATATAAAAATAAAAAATTTTATGTTCACCAAAAAAAAGTTTAACCAAAATAAATAATTAAACAATTTTAATTATATATAAATTAAGATTTTAAAGATTTTATATATATGAGAATTCATTGAATACGTTCATATACATATATATTTATAGAATAATTTCATTACTAATTAACTCAGTGCTATGAATTATAATTGCACTGTGTTTGTATATAAATTTGTAATTAGCCATTATATTATTAATAACTGCGATATGATGATAATATATTTTGCATATCTGTGAAATAAAAACAGAATCAAAATAAGAATAAAAAAAAAAGAAATTGATTCTCTTTATTTCACAAATATATATTTTTCCAATCTGAACAATATTGAGATCTGATATTACATTAATACAATTTTGTTATCATGAAAAAATTAATGATTAATTGCCTTCAGTTAGCGAGAAGATCATCTTGTAGAAGATTTTATTTTTAGCTCAAATTAATTTATCTTTAGCATGAATTAATTCAATTAATCATTGATATTAACATATTATTTTTAGCAATTCTGTAAAAATAATTTTTGAAGACTTTTTAATATTTGTTATTGACTTTTTAATATTTAAAGCAAATAATTTCTTTTAATCACATTTTATCTAATTATCAAAAAAGAAAAAAGAGACAATATAAAATCTATCAAAATGATTAATGATAACAATATATAATGAACTAATAATAAACATTTAAACTATTATAGTTTTCAACAATAGCAATGTATAACATGTGACTATATCTTTTTATGTTATTGATTAATATATGTATATACATTGTATTATTTTTGCTATCAAATATTTTATATACCAATTTTGAACTTTGCAGAAATACGTTTTTAAGTAGTATCATTTTTATTTCATTTAAATATTTATTCTTTAAAATGTATTCGACATTTGAAAATTTTTTTATTCATATAATGACTTATTGTTGAAAGATTAATAAAATTATACTATATCTATATAAAATCTTAATTTTTTTTTTAAATAATATCTTTTCATATAGATAGTTTTTTATATTTCAAATTAAATATAATTCAGTTTGAATTATATTTGATACATACACTTAAACCATATATACTGTATATATCTGCAAGAAATAATCGTTACAATCTTGAATAATATGAATATATAATATAAATGAAATAATATCTTAAAAATTTTTATAGGAACATATTTTCATTTTCAAAGTTTAATTGAATTAATTAGTATGATCATTTATAGAATTACAAGATATATCAGATTTACCACCTTTAAACTTTGTTACTGTACATTCATTTAATATTTTAGTATGGTCATAGCTATTGAATTTTCTTGAGTGTAATGTACTAGAAATATTAATTTCATCTATTGCTAAAACATTTGAATTATCTAAAATTTTATTGTTTTCTAAATTTACATTTTTTTCAGAATTATCTGTTCTAAACGTATTATTTAGACTATGATCAAATGTTTTGAGATCATTCTGAATACTTTTAATAATTTCGGTATTATTTTCATATCGTCGTAGTATATTATTTTCGTTTTCATACCTACGATGTATTGAACCAGAATCTAGACGTTTTCTAAATGTTTCATCATATGACTGTTGATCCTCTATTCGTCTAGAAAGTCCACTGTCATAACAATGATCTGATTCTATATAGTGATTTAGATTATCTATTTCATAAGCACGTTTTGTTAATTGGCCTTCAAATCCAGCTCTTGCAGCTAAATGAAGGTAATTGTCATCTCCAATTGGAGCTTGCCTATAATAGTAATAATGTTTTAGATATTTTATACTATATATTAAGTATAATTCAATTATAGCTATGAGATTATAGTTAAAAGATATATTAGTTTGTTTTAATTAACTTACTTGCTTCCATATTTAGTATCACGTGCTAATCTCCTAAAATAAGCTCTATGTTCATGCTGTAAAGCATATGCAGCTTCTCTTAATGCAGTTAAAGTTTTAAAACAAGATGGCACATCTTCTATAGGAGATCCACCACCCGGTATAATACACATATCATTAGCCCCATAAACAGCTTGACACTCACACGCACTCATTAAAGTTTCGAGACGTGGCATATTTGTAAATATTAGAGAATGTATTCGTTGCAAATCTCGATCTGGATCTAGAACCATACGCAATCCAGCTTCTACTCCCGGTGATACTTCACTACACCCTGGAGCAATTTCTGCTACTGCTTTACAACTATAAGCAATATTTATTATGAATTTGAAAGATATATCAATTAAAATAATGCTAAATAACATACCAAAGCCAATGGCCATTAATATATGCACTTGGATGATATTTTTCTAATCGATTACTATTTGTACGACAAATTTTTGTTAAAATATCAATCCATTCCTTTTCTTCTACACAATTTCCTGCTTGAACATACAATGCCCTCTGTGATTGAATAATTTGAAATATATTTTTCATTTTAAAAGAATCTTCATGAAGTTTTTCAACTGCCAATATTTCTTCAAGTGGTATTTTACATAAAGGTTCCTTGCCTATGAAATGTAATGTCAAATGTATAATTCTTTAAAATTATAAAATTAATTTTAAAAATATTTTTAAAAATCAATCTATTATTTAAAAATATAAAATATAAGATTTATTTGTTATATACCTTTTGTTTTTGAATAAGACAAATCCTGTGTAGTAAGCTTAAAATATCTTTGTTTAAAATTTTTCCGACCAAAGCGTTTTCTACCTTGTGCCCTTTTAATCATTACTCTATAATCAAATAATAATAATGATAATATATATTTATAGAATTTTAAAATTAAAAATAAGTATTATTACAAACCTCTTCTTACAATCAGCAGTATGCATGAAGAGAAAATATATTCTATTATAAATGCTTTTTATTAGCAATAATTATATTTATTTATGAATAAAACTATTTTAATTTGATTTAATTAATTTAATAGTTAAATAATAAAGAAATATATAACATAATATAATATAATTATAATTAAATAAAATATTTTTAAATTTTAATTTATTATAATCATTGCAATTATTTAAAACCCAATGTAAACGAGCAAGTTTAATTGCGGGAATATCTTTTTATAGCTATTACTTCGCAAATCGCCATGGATTTGGCCGTTTGTTTACAGTTTTTTATTTAAATTCAAAATTACTAAATGTGCGAAAAATAATTACATAATAAAACTTGCTCATCTATATCGACGAGCTTGTTGTTTATTTTGTTTATTATAATAATTATTATGAAATAAAAAAAAATAGAAATATAATAAAGATACATTAATATAATATGCTAACATAATTATTAGACATACCCTTCTTTTAATACAATTGGTTGTTCTTGTTGAGTATTTGTTCGTTGTTTTGCAATATTACTATTACTACTAGTTGATATTAATTCTAAAAATTGTTTAACTGCTTGTATATGCTTTTCTGTATAAAACTCTCTGAAAAAGTAATATTTATATAATGCTAATATATAAATATACATAATCTATTTATTTATAAACCAAGTTTCAAAACAATATTTATTTCTTTATACCTGTACACGCATTCCATATATTCTTCTTTACAAACACTACCTGCTCCTCCTCTACAACTTACTAAATTTCCTAGACTTTGAATTGTTTTAGAAATTAATGTTAAAGTTCTATTAGTCTGAGAATCCTAAAATAAATAATAATGTATTTCAATTTCACTATAAATTATCAATATTATTTTTTTTTTCAATATTAGCCTTACAATTTGTTCAGTAGTAATATCAAATAATCTTGGACCCAATATTGCAGGAGCAAAAAATCGTAAAAAAATAAATCCACTGATGACTGAATATCTTACTTCTTTATTTTTTGGAAAATGCATTGCTGCAAGTTCTTTTAAACACCAAAACATTTCACACATTAATGATGGACATCGTACACCAGATGTTGTAATAGCAGTAAATACTCTCTCAACATATTCCTATTAAATCATATAAGTATATAGTTAAACTATTCAACATAATAATAAGATTACAAGCAAATATTTCTTTAAATTTTGCATACCTTTAAATTTGTTAAATTAGTTTGAATCGTATTTGCATCCTTTACTCTTGTTGGATCTATTTCACATGATTTTTTTTCTAAAAAGACTTGTTTCATAGCTGGTCGAAGAGTACTATGTAAATAATGGAGACCTGCTAATCTCATACCTTCATCCATCATCTTACTTACTAATGTATTGCCACGAAATATTGTTGTTGGATCACTTTAATAAAAATCACAATTATATTGTATATATGTATAAATAATATTTAATAATACACACACACATACATATACATAATCATTATATTACAAATTTTTATAATGATCATTCTATATATATCATAGTAAATACAAAATTTAAAAATAATATTATTTACTTACGTTAATTTAGAAATTTCATGACTAGCTAAAGCTCTCATTACAGAAACCAATTGACCGTAATGTACTAATACCCTAACTAATGGTTGAGCTGCTTCCATTTTACTTGATACAATTTCTCCCAAAATATAAACAGCAGAAGATGTTATTGGTTGAATATTAACACTTTGTAATAACAAATTTCTAAGTCTATCATACATTGCTGATGGAAAAACATGATCAGCTGTATAATGTATTTTTAATCGCAGAGATCCTAAACCTGGAAGTACACCAGGTGACGTGGAACTATTTGAAATTTTATTTGGACGATGTTTTACTGCTCTAGGTTGTAAAAAATACCTATTAATAATAAAATATGATAACAATTAAATTTATTTTTTGTAATTAAATTTTTATATGCCAATAAAAATATTAATAATTCCTTCCAATTTTATTATATTATAACATTTTTAAATAATTTAAAATATTTGAAAAACAGAAATTACCATGCAGTTGTTGAATTAGTTGATTGTTTTTGTAGACCTCTTAAAGTAACTCTAACTTCCCCAAGAAAAGCTGGTTGTTCTCCCATTCCTGAAGATGCATGCCATAAACCTACAACTACTTCATTCACTTCTCCATGTTCAAGAGAATAATGGGAAATATCTTTTTCTTTAGATTCTGTTATTTCTGGCTATAAATAAAATTTCATATAAATAAATCAAATAATTGTATAGGAAATATTGTTTTATATAAATCAAAATTTTATATAAAACATAATTTGACTATAATGATATATAAATATTTTTTAAATTAGTTTATTTAATTTTACCTCAAAAATAAATGTTTCATTAAAATATGGAGATACTGTTTTTTTTTTAATTTTTGTGCGTTTTAATACTTGTTTGCCATTACTATAGATGACTGTAACAATTGCAAATGGATCACAGCCACCATTTTTAATAGTTAATTCACTACATTCTATCACCCTATAAAAATCAATCATGATTATCTATTAGAAATATGTTTTTAATAAAGATGGTATTTTTAATAAAAATAGTTTTAATGTTTCGTAAAATGATTTATTTTATCTCAAATATTAAATAATATTATATATATATGTGCATGTATATAAATAATATTTATATATTCAATATAATACTATTTCATAATTGTTTTATAATTCATTTATATTTATTTTATAATTATTTATTAAATCGAATTACCTTACTGTAAGCTTAGATTGAGCATGTCCAATTTGAGATTGGAGAGAAAGTTCCAAATGTGCTTTACCTTGCACTTCAGAATCAGCATCAACTGGTCTCAATGGAAACCAATGTTCTTTATTATGGTATGTTGTCAAATCTTCTCTTTTTATTGCTACTTTACCCAAAATTTTATCTTGTTTTAAATGTCTATCGCGATCATAAACATAAATTCCAAGATAACGAAATTTTCTAGGCACTTCAAATTGAAATTCTTCTCCAAAAAATGGACTATATTAAAAAAAAGAAACATTTTATGTATTTACATTTTTAAGAATATATAACATCTTATAACATCTTATAATATAAATAAAATTAAAAATTAAAAATTACTTGAGAGTTCTTTCCATTGTTGTTGTTCTAAATATTTCTTCTTGATCAAGAGATAATACACAATATACATCTCTTGCACCAGGAGATCCATGATTTCTGCTTTGTAAATTTTTTACCTCACCTAAATGCAATTTATTAAACTTTTTTATAAATGAATATTTCATATTTATAAAAAATTATATTAATTAACTAATTTTTCACTTACAAATTAAATGGAATTTTGTATTTTATCCCATAAAAACAAAAAATATAAACTACTGAAATATCAAAAATCTTTTCTTATAAAATTGATTTATAAAAATCTTACAAAATTAATAATTAATGAGAAAATATTTTAACTAATTAAATATTAATAAATTTAGAATGTTTTAATAAAATTTTAACAAATAATAATAAAATTTATAAAAAATATTTAATTAGAAAAGTAATAATACTGAATTTTTTTAATAATATTTAATTTATATATTTTATAACATAAATCAGTTTTATAATATTTTATTTTAAAAATTATATAAAACTTAAAAAAATATAGATAAATTATTAACAAGATTATTAATTATAGATTAAAAACATATATAAAAAAAATCTAATACAAAAAATATTATTTTTGTATTCATAAAATTTATTCTGTCATACTAATGTGTATAAAACTATATCAGAAGCAAAACAAATTCTTGATACATTTATGATTAAAATAATAAAAGAAAGAAACATGTAATTATTAATTGTGACAAATTTAATTAATATTAAATAATAATTTTCTATTACATTAATGAAAATAATCAATTCTTTTTAGTATTAACTAACGAGAAGCATATATTTGTATAGAGACAATGATGCGTAGGAGTCGAAAATGTACGCTTACGTGTTGATCACGTAAAATTTAACATAAATATCATTCTCATATAATTGTATAATAAATTTGTCAAATATATATAAGAAATTATAAAATGACTTATAAAATAGAATTTTCCATTTAAATAATAAAATCAAAGAAATCAAATTTAGTGACATCCCACATGAAACCCAAACAAGTAGCACGCGTATAAGAACACATTGCATTTTTTTAAATAACAACATTTTGTGATATTAACACATCATATAATTTTTGGAAGTTTCACGTTCTTAATAAACGATGTTTTTAATAAATTTTCGTACCAATTTTTATTTTTAATCTTTCTTCAACGCGAACTAGGCGCGTCTCTTCGGCCATGTTACCTCCATGACACTACTGAGTGAGTACATGAACAGAATACAAGGCGGTACGTTCATTCTGTGAATGGATTTTAAACAGGACCGTATTAAGTTATATATGCACCCAATCTTAAGTAATATGCATAATATGGATTTTTAAAAAAATTTAATAACGTTTGATTTATAATTAATTAAAACAGAAACAATTATTATATATTATAATTATATATAATTTTAATAATTTGTCATTAATTTATCAATTATTTAAAATAATTTCAAATATTTATTCATAATTATTTTTTCGTAAAAATAATAAATGTGAAATAACAATAAGATGAATATCTATAATACTTTAATAATAAAATATATAAATCAATACATTGTATTATAATACATTATATTTTTTTTGTTCTCACAATGAATGAATTTAATTATTAGAATTTTATTCATATATCTTATTTATAAACATTATTGTATATATATATATATATAAAATATATTTAAATCGTAATTATTGAATGAAATATAATGAATATTTAATAATTTAAAATCATTCATTATTGAAAAATCATTATATATTTAATGATTATTAATATATATATAATTATATATATCTTCATATATAATTATACAATATCAATATCTTTTCCATAACAATGATTCTATAACAAAATTAAAATTAAATATTTTATATTTTTTATAAAAAATATATAAATATTATAAATTATGGATATAATTGAGGCTTCATGCTACTTAATATTATTTGCTAAATTTAGTTACTTATATTAAAATATAGTGAATTTAGTAACTTAGGTTAAAATATTTTGCTATAAATTTAATCTACAAAATAGATTACAAAATAGATTTTGGTATCCTTAATTTTGATTAAAAATGTCAGATTGTTTTAATTAATAATATTTTTTCAATTTTTATTTTTTAATTGTGAATAATAAAAAAAATATATAAATGAAAGAATGAAAAATGAAGAAATGAGCAAATGAAGAAATTAAAAAATGAAAGAATGAATGAATAAATCTATGAATTTAAAAAAGAAATTAAAAATAAATAAATAAATAAATGTATATATAAATGGATAAACAACATGAAAATTATGAAATGAAAAGAAAAACGAATTTTATAATATTAGTAAAATTTATATATTAGTGCATTTACATATTAATAAAATCATGTATAGACTTTATGAATATTAGAATTAAGTAATATTAGTTTTGATTGTAAATGTATTTTTTGGATAATTAATATTCATATATATCAGGATAAAATTACTAATCCTATGATTTCCTGTTCTTTTCATCACTCTTAACTATCTATATTCTATCTTTATTTCAATGCGTTAAGTTTGTCTGCCTGTCGTAGAATGAGAACAAACCTCTATGTTAGAGTATAGTTAACTATACTCGTGTAAGTGGTGAGCCACTTCCTGATGGCGCAATAGCCCGTTTCCTCTCCTCTGCGTTTCTCTTTGCTCCTCACTCTTTGTAGAACTCTATAAACTATATTGGCTTTCCCTTATTCTTTTATATCATTCTTCTTTTTTTAAGTCTTTTTTACTAATGTTTCGTTATCCTATTATTATCATTATATAAACATAATGAAATAATCATAATGAGATTTAATATATATATGTAAAAAATAAAAAACTGTTATAATGAATTAATCCCTGTATTTTTTCATGAATATAAAATGAAGAATGATATGTTAAAAAAATAAATGACGATAATGTTAGTAAATGGAGAAATTGATATTTAATATATAATTTCAATACAATAAAAATGACAATAATTTAAATTTATGAATGATTTTATTAATACATAACGAATAATATTATTATATTATAATTATATAAAAAAATGAAATATTTTTTTGTAATACATGATTATTTTATTCAATATTCTTTTTATAAATAAAATTCAAAAGAAAAAAAAAGAGAATGATATTAAAATACAATGATAATATTCATAAAAATACAAATGATTTTATCACAATACAATAGGATCTCAATTATCCAAATTTTCATTTTATCAAATTATCAATTTAACTATATTTTAATTTTAATTATAATATAAATTATATAAATATATAATATTCGCATAAAAATATTTCTGCATTATTTGAATTTATATTAAAATTTATCATGTCTGTTAATTCATTTATGTAAAAATTCTATTTAATCAATCAATAAATAATATATTATTACCAATTTACTAATTTTGTTACAAACTTTCTCCTACTAATTAATAACATAATATAATATAATATACATATATATACATATATGTATACACATATCTATATTTATAATGTTCTTTAAAATTAAAATATATTTTTGATTTTAATTTAAATAGATAATATTTAATTTAAATAATTTTAATTTAAATTGAATATAATAATTCATTATTTTATAATAATTTATCATATCATTGATTGTTCATAAAAATAATATGATTATTGATAAAAATAATAGAACATTCTAATTTTATTATTCATAAATACGAAGAAAATTTACTATAATATGTAATACATATGCAATATGGAATTCAATTATATAATAAAATAAGAATTATATAGTTATATTTAATAAATATTGAAAAGTTCCTATATTTTGAATTAAAGCAAATCTGTATATATATACTTATATTTTGATAATTGTTTTGATTTCAAAGTTAATGTTATTAAACCAATAGTAATGAATAAAAGAATCATTCTATCATTATTAGTATATGATTTTTGAAAATTTTTGAAAATTTTTGAAAATCAATTTTTATATAAATTTAAAAAAGAAAAATTTTTATAACATAATTTTCGAAAAAGATATTTATTTATACAATGTTGATATCAATATTAATGAGATAAAATCAATTTTCCAATTTTCTAATTACAATTAAATAATTTAATTTTTCAAACACTATATATTGAAATATTCATAAATATATTAACATATATTTTAATAAAAAATTCAATAATTTAAGCAGGTTTTATTTTAATTTATACTTTTTTATTATGTACTTATCAGATTTGCTTTACAGATTTGGTTTAATTCAAAATATCATATATTTCTTAAATTTGTTTATTAAATATCAACTTATATTTAAGTTATAGAGAAAATTTCGTAAAATCTTGTCTAAAAATATTAATATTTTGCAAAAAAAATACAGAAATAATACTTAGACTATTTGTTAAGAGATAGGATATAATAAATCATATTACTTAAAAATAGTAAAATTATATTCAAACATAAAAAAAATTAATTTTTTTTGAAATATTAATAATTCTTTGTATATAGTATCTACTTGAATTAAACTTGAGTTAAAAAAAATTGAATTAGTTAAAATTGAATTAGTTAAAAAATGTATATAAATATATATATTATTTCATATACATGCTAAAAGATAACAAATAATTTTTTTTTAAAAATTAAGAAAAAAATAGAATTTTAATATTTGACGAGTATATAATAGACATATAATTTTATTGAAATAAACATTTTTTTATAAGTTATAAATAGATAAAAATAATGATCTATTAAAATCTGCTTTATGATAATTTTATATTTATTTGTATCTTTAATATCTAATTTACATTTATATTTTTAATATCTAAATCTTGCTTAGTAATTATCAATAAAATACTTTCTTAAAAGTAATACAATAATAGATTTATTCCAAAATATATTTAATTAAATCCTTTTTTTTAAATCTTCGTTACAAATATAAATATATAAAAATATATAAAATAGATGAGAGTATTATTTAAAAAACATAAAACAATATTTTGAATTTTTATATTTTTTTTTTCAAAATATCTAATAACACTGAATTTTATTTCAAAGATATAATAACAAATAATTTTATTGCGAAGATTGATCTATTAATAAAATAATCTATTCTATTAATTCTATTAATAAAATAAATAAAATTCAATAAAATCGATGTTATAATATTGGTATATAAAATATTATAAATTTATTTACATTTTCGAAAATAGAAAACTATGCTTTTTGAAATTAATATTGAGAAATAAATAAATATATGTATATTTCGATTTTGTCTTTTCATAGTTAGTATAATAAAATAATAAGTGATATAA
The DNA here is from genome assembly GCF_029169275.1 of Apis cerana. NCBI lineage: Eukaryota > Metazoa > Arthropoda > Insecta > Hymenoptera > Apidae > Apis > Apis cerana. The sequence goes on from NC_083853.1 coordinate 185,680, forward strand.
TTAAATGACAGTTGAAATACGATATATATAGTATGTCTGACAATGGTCATGGATAGTTGGAGAATTTAGAAATGTATAATTAGTACAAAAAACAAAAATTAGTACACAAAAATATCAATTAGTATACATTCTTTAAAAACGGTTTAAATTCAAAAATTATATTCTCTTTATCATTTAAATTTTCAGTTGTCAAGTCAATTAAATAATAAAAAAATTCTTAAATTACATATTGATTGACTTCTAAATTCTCCAATTAATATCCGTAAATTTTAGTAAAAATAATTAGTAATTATCAGTCAATTTACTTACATGTAAGTAAATGTATCACTTTCATATTTGAAATAATATCAATTACGTATTTTTATACATAATTTATTATGTATCTTTTATTATGTTTAGAAATAGATTTTTGATACGTATATACATTAAGAATTCTTAAAATTTTTTAAAAAATTATTAATCTAGCATAAATATCTCATTTTAAATTCTGCCACATAATACGTATAATATACACATATTGTATAATCTACTATCCGTGATTTCAGTTATTCACTATATTAAAATATTACAAAGGAATATTATTACGTATCATATAAATATGTAATAAATTAATATAACTTTTAATTACTCAATAAATATAATAATAAAAAAAAAGATTTTAAAAAACTTTAAAAAAATAATATTTTTAAATATTTCAAAAACTACATTTGTCAAAGAATTAAAAAAATTATTTTAATATTTAAGCTTTCATATTATAATATATAAAAAAATTTTATTAATTGTATTAAATTATATTAAAAATTATATAATTTCTTTTAAAAAGTTAATCTTTTATATTCTATCCTATAATCTCTATATTTTTTTACAAAGTTATTAATATTGCATATTAGTATTATATTATTTCTTATATGAAATGAATTTTGTAAGAATATATTTTTTTCATAATATTATGTTCTTAAAAGACATTTTATTATATTTAAATAAAATAAATATCTTATATATATAAATACCTTATAATACGGATATACTAATAATACAAAATTAATACAAAATACAAAAAATTGTATAGACTTTTATATTTTATTTTTATATTTTATTCTAAATTATAAATTCTTTCGATCTATGTTTATTTATAATTTTTTATCATTTAATTTTTCAACTACCATTAACGCTAAAATATTATTCTCTGATGAACCGATACGTACGTGATATAAAAATGGTAAGCAAATTGTTCCCATGAAATTTAAATTGTAAAGAAAAAATAATCATCTGGAAAATATAATACTGTAGAAAGAATAAGTAAAGAGAGAATAGCTTGAATTCATTGGTGGGGAGCAAACTTGTATTATGAAGTCTGATTATTGAAGAGTGGGAAAAAATAATAGTAGTAAATTAGAAATGGAAATAGAGAAATAGTGTGAGTGTGCTTACTCTGAAAATACAATGAATAAATAAATAAAACATTTGTTTCCTCATTTCTATTTCAATTCTATTATTATTATTTTTTTTTCACTTTTCCAATGATCAGATTTTTCATAGGAATTTTGAGTGGAATTTGAAAATTAATGACGAGTTATGTATCGAGATAATTATATAATTGTACATGTATATAAATAAAATATATAATAAATAATTCATACATATAAAAATCTTATTAAGAATAACATTAATTTTCGCATAATATGATTAAACCATATTGATATGTACAATCTTATGTGATTTCACAATATTGTATACTGTAATATCTTATCTTGATTTTATACGAGATCAGAACTGGATAATTTACATTAATTTGAAATATGAATTTTAAAAGATAAAATATTTTAAATTATATTATAAAGTAAAAAAATTATATAAAAAATTGTTATTTGTAATAATAGTCAATAATCATAGTCAATAATCATAAAATTCATCTTATGATTGAAATTGTCTGTTAACAATATCGAACTGTTTTAATTTTTTAATATTAAAAGACATAAATATTTTGATATTTATTATAATATTATAATAAATTGATAATTGATAAAAATTGATTTGTAAAAAAATATTTAAAATATCAAAAAATAATAGAATTTATTTATTGTAAAATCATATTTCGAAATATATAGAATATTAATATGTTCAGATATCTTCGAAGAATTGATTGTAAGAATCAAAATAAATGCAAAAATCAATATACAAAAACTTACTTATTAAGTTATAAGCATTTAAATTTATGAGAACAATAGAATAGAAAACAAAATGAATTTAATCTATTTTTCTCTAACTTCATTTAATGCAAGATTAATTATTACTATATTATTCTTGATAAAAGAAATGATATCATTTTAAAATCGAACAAAAATTATATTTCTATTTTTATATTTTCAAAAATAAGAAATTTTGAAGAAAATCAGTATCTTATTATTTCATAAATTTAATCTTCTATAAAATGTTCTGCTTTTTTAAATTTATAATAATATAAAATAATATTATAACATAATAAAATTAACTTTTAATGATATAATTAATGTTTTATTCACATGTTCAAAATTTGCAATATTTTCCTTTTTTCTTAATTTATATATACATTTATTTTTAAAAATTTACATTATTATTTAATGAAAATCCTAACGAATGAATTCAAAATCATAAGCATATTGATTTCATTTTATTTCTAAAATATTAAATTTTTACTAAAATATTACATTTGTGAATCATTGAAAATAAAGAATAAAGATAAAATAATGTATATTTTGATTATAAAGAGATTCAATAAATATAGAGATTTCTCTATTTATTAAAAAGTGAAATTATTTGTTTTTATATACAATTATAAGACATAATAAATAATAGTAATTTATCTTCTCAATTTTTGCAAAAATTATAAAAGAATTTTGTAAATTAATATATATATATAGTATTTAATTTAAATTATGTTCTATTTTCAAAAATATTGTTATATTTTTAAAAATATATTAAATACCAGTATTAAATACCAGTATTAATCATTATGCTATTTTAGCATTAAGATCTTATGAATTAATTTATTATAACATTGTCTTTTAACACAATTTAGTGTTTATAATTTATTTTTCTTGTGAATTAAATTATTAATTATTCTCGCTTATATGTCTATTTAAATCCTTTTGTTTAATGTTAAAAATTTTATTTTTTTTTTACTTCTATTAACTTAGACGTTTGATTAACATTTTAAAAAATTGTAATTTCATTTACAAAATTATTTATTTTACTTTACACTAATATTTGTTTAAATCAAATTTGTAATTTTAAGTAAATTTAAAAAATTTTTTAAATGTAAACAATATAACCTTAAATTTAAGTTCATATATATCTTCATATATTGTTTATATATTATTTTTATTTATTTATAATATTTATACATTATTTATATATGATTATTAAAAAAATTATATATTTTATATACATGTATATTTCAGCTAATTTTATAATTATATTTGTTTTTCCATTTATCACCATAGTAAATAGAATTCACACTTCAATGTTGCCAAGTTTTATATTATAGCTACCAAGAATTGTCATTTTGAAGTAAAGTTCGAAGAAAAATTTACTATTGTAATCAGTGTATTTATGATATGATTATACTGTGGAAATAGAAATTATTATATAGATATAAAATATAGAAGTAGAGAATGATAGTGGAAATGATATGAAATATGAAGTAGTCATGTAATATTATTTTTTCAAGAAAGAATTTTTATTGCAATTTTACTTATCAAATAATACTGTATTTGTAATAAACTATGTTTTTTTTATAGTAGGGAATTGTTTGAGCAATATTGGCCAATATAAAAATATAAAAAAAAATATAAAAAAAAATATTGCATGAAAGAAGTCTATATCTTATTTAAAAGTATGTTAGTATTATACATATACTTATATTGATTATAATTAGTAGTGTCTGGTACCCGAAATTCCACTTGGATCGAACCAAGAAAAAATCGAACGGGGTTGACCGGTATTTGTTGATACTATGTCGATATATATATATACTTTATTGTCCTTTATTGTTAATAAATACTTTAATTGTCCGAGATTTTCAGGATAATCTTTAGTAATTTCCATTTCCAATTTTTTGAAAAATAATTACTTTTCATCTTTAATCAGCTCAACGTAATATATTGTATACATAATACATAAATATAATAGTGTTCGAATAAAAATCATGATTTCTAAATCAATTTTTTAAGATTTCTAATATTTTTTTTTTTAAAGAAAATATAGGGATCCATCAATTTGTATATTAAAAAAAATATAATTACATAGAAAAGAGATACTACAAAAAAACTTTTAATATATAACTAAATTCATTATAATACATTTATAATTTAATAAATAATATATAATTCATATAATAATATATAATTGTAATTCGCATTGAAAATCATTTAAAAAATATATTAATAATTATTGGCTTTTAAACCATGTAATGGTTTTTTATTCAATGGTCAATATTCAAATTTAAATTTAATTTACAATTTTAATAGACAGAATTAAATAGCATATATTTAAGAGATTAAAAATCTCATATTTTATATTCTATTTGATATTATAAAGATTTTGTTTAAAAATTTTGTTTTTTCATTCAATAAATAATTTATAATAATAATATGAGATGGCAGAAATAATTGATTATATATATATTAAATTGTAATAATTAATATATTACAAATATAAATGGTTATTCTTAAAATATGTAATAATTTTATTTATTTAGTCATTTATTTAGTCATTGAATTGCTTAAGTTCAAATAATTTGACTTTGTATTTATAGAAGTTTGATTGAAAATTATAGATATAAAAATATATAAAAATATATTGATATATAAAATCTGACATATAAAAATAATATTTACTTAAAAATCTAACCTTTTATTGAAAAAAAAAGTTTTTATTATTGTAATTTGTTGTAAATTGAATACTGATTAATTTTTGTTCAAAACTTCTTCATCAGCAAAAAGACTTTTTTGAAAAATCTTGGCAATTATTATAATAAACATAAATATTATATATAATATACAATATAATATTACATATATATGTAATATATATATATATATATATATATATATATGCTTTATTATAAATATTTTCAACCTTAAAAATTTGATGTCTAAATAATTTTCTTGATTAAAAACTTAAATTTATTAAATTTTGACTTAAATTTTGTATTTCAAAATAATAATTAAACATAGAAATATCAATTTAGAATATGTAAAATAATCAAAATGATACATGATAACATAAAATATAGAAACAAAGTGAAAAATACAAAGATATAAAAATATAAAAAATAAGAAAATAAATAAAAAATATAAAATTTTTTTATAAATTAATCAAAAATTATTTTGATTATATTGATTTTAATGAGTGATGTATAATTTATTAATTTATATTATTCAATGATTAAATTATTTATTATTAAATAAATTGAAAAATATAATTTTTCAATTATTATAAAAGATATATTATTAAACATTGCTTATAACACAATTAACTTGTTTTAAAAAATATTTTTTTAAAATAATTATTTGTTAAAATAATTATTACATATTTCAAATAATTTATAATCTGTAGCAAAATATTTTAAGAACTATTTTAAGTTAATTTTCCTGTCATAATTAAAAAATTTACAATGAGTATTATTGCTGTATTATTATTATTATTATTGTATTATTATTGTATTATTATTATTATTATTATTAAAGATTATGAAAGATTAAAATTATAATGATTATTATTACTATAAAAGATATTTGTTTAGTTTTTATAATTAAGATTTTAATATTAAATTGTATTAAAAATATTATAATTAGAAAAATGAAAAATTGATAAATTATTTTGTTTGATTTTGATATTAATAATTTGATTTTGATAATTATCTTATTTTAAATATTTAAATTATTTTATTATTAATAAAACACTATTTTTATATTTATTAAATTTTTAAATTTGAACTTTTTTTAATTGTTTAAAAAAAATTGTTTTTAAAATTTTCTTTATTTTGTTATTAAAAAGTATATATATTTTTATTACATGCTTTTTATTTTATCAAACAAGTTTTTAATATCAGTTTATTAAAAGCAAAAATTTTTGATACACATTTATAAGAAAACAATTGAATTTAATATTGAATTTTTATATATATAAGAAAAAAAAAAAGAAAGAGAGAAAAAATGTTTATATAAAATCAATAATTATTATATATGTTATATATTATTATATATGTTAATATATAATATTAAAATTACATATTATATTTTGAACAAAACCATTTAAATAAATAAAATTTATTTATAATTTTTTTCCCACATATATTTAATTACGTAATATTCATAATGTTACTAATTGTAAAATTAATTTATATATATATCTAGTATTTATATAAAAATTATTCTTTTAAAAAATATCTTAAAAATATTTCAAAAATATTTTTTAAATATATTTAAATTATATAAATTTAAAATATAAAATTATATAACATTCTAATATTTAAGATTGATTGCTAATAAAATATGTGATATTATTGACTTTTACTATAAAAATACTACAAAAATATTATTTTTATTTTATTAATCATATTTGCGTTAAACATGGTATCAACTGATCATTTTCTTCCATTTTCGAAATGTCAAAAAGATCAATCCCATGTATAGATGGCATTTACATCGATATTCGTCAACTGAGACGACGCAAGATTTATTTTGGTTTAGAAATTAGTCAACGATCGTAAAGAGGAAAGGTGTGTGGACGTGCTTTTTCGCGTCATTCAATCAGGGCCAAACTTTTAAGTACTTGCTTATCGGAGGTCAAGAACTGAAAGAATGACCCGTAAGTAATTTATATTATTGTTTTGATAAAAGTGCATGAAATAAGCACGATATAATAGAAATCTTGGAATAATGTGTATTTCGTGTCTGCCATTTGTGAATAATTTAAACATCGAAAATTATAATATTTAATTGTAAATATATTGATTATTTATATTTATATTATTTATTTATAAAAAAAATGAGTTCTATTAAATATAATTTTGTTTTTATAATTTTATATATTTTCACGATTAAATAATTCGTAATTTGTCTTTTATAATTTTCTTGCTATTTATATTTTTTGTATTGCATTTTTTATATTTTATATTTTTTTATTTTAATAATTTTTTTTATATTTTTATACAAATGTATTTTGTAGAATATACATTATAATTTTATTTCGATAACTAGATTTTGGAACTTTAAACTGATACTTCTAGAAAATTCTTAATGTGATTTTTATCTGAAATATAATTTCATATTTTATATTTATTATGATATCTATTTGTCATGAATTTATTTTTGTTATAATTTTGAATAGATTTTTTTATATTAATATTATATTTCAAAATATTTCTATTTTCATTATTTAAATCTTTTATAAATAAGTTTTATTGGTTAGAATAACTGTTATTCATAATTAGTATAATTATGAATAACATGATACATTGATTGATTATTTTGGAGTGTAAAATATTATTTATTTTTATTGTTTCATTTTGATATTTAAATTAATATAAAATATTTTATTTTTTATATTCAAATTAATTTTTAATATATTCTTTTGAATAATTTTAAAAATATATTTCATTGACATAGGTGGAAATCAGCGAGAGCTAGCACGTGCCAAAAATATGAAAAAAACTGTTAGAAAATCAGCAGCTGAACAAGAAAGTAATAAGGGTCTTTCATTGGAACAACGGAAAGCACGGTAATAATATTTAATACATTTAATTTATTTTTTTACATTTTCATATATGTTACTATTTTTAAAATGTTATTATTTTTAAATTGTTGTATATAATATATATAATATAAATATAAACAAAATTTTTAGATTTTAAGTTATGAATTAGTACAAAATGATATAAATAATTTACGTATATTCAATTTACATATACTTTTTTTATTTTTAATAATATTAAATTGATCTTAATAGAATTTTAGAAAAATAATAATATTTAGATTTCTAAATAATTAATTTAATTATTTAATATATATTATATTATATGAAATAAATGATTTTTGTTTTTTAGGGATGCAGAACGAATGAGAGAAAAACAATTAAAGAAACAACAAGAACAACAAGAAAAAGTTAAGCAAGGTGCAAGATAATTTTTTCTATTATAAAACATGTATATTGTTTGACTGAATTCAAAAATAAAATTTTAAGTATGTTTTTACAAATCTTGATTATAAAGCATCAAAGCTATATTTAATGTGAGTGCATAAAGAATTCATAGTGTTTTTTAATTATAGCAAATGTCTTCAAATTGTGTAATGCTGTACACATTACAAAAGTAGGTTCAAATAATCATGTTATAATGTTATATAACAATAATCATGTTTACAAAATATTAATAGTGTGTATAAAAATGTTATCTCTACTGTAATGGTTGGAAAAAATGCGTATTTGACTGGTTCATCTAGATATAAGAGTATTAATTAATTAAATATAAGGGTATTTATAGTACTAATTTTTAATTTGTAAATTCAAGAATTGAGTTATTTAATATGATATATAAGCAGCTATTACAAACTATATTATGTAAAAAAGATATGTAAGTACCTTTGTCATTCTCTTTGTCTTATAATAAATTGTTCAATTTTAGAATAAATGTGTTAGGTTTCCTTATTTATTTTCATGTTAAATTAATATTGTATTACTATTGTATTAGTAACAAGAACGAAGTATGTACATGTATTAATATACTAAATATGGAAATCATATCAAATGTTAGATAATTTTATTTATTTATATTTAATATGTTAAATTATATAGTAAATTATATTCAAATAATTAATATTAACATTGACAAGTATTTAGATATACATTTTTATTTATTTGCATATTTTTTTACATTTATGATAATTTTATAATAAAAAGAAATTACATTTTATTATGAGAAATGAAATTTTTCATATGTTTAGGAAAAAATATATATAATATTTATTAAAAAAAATTTTTTTTAATTGATCATTACTTAAACTTTATTGCACTTTTTTAAAGTAAATTTGTAATATATTCATTTATTATTTATAAAAACTTGATATAAATTATAAATATCAAGAATAGATATTTATTTAAAATTAAAAGAAAATTTTATAATTGGCTTATAATGTTTGGAAAATAAAATTTTAATAAAACATAAGAAAAGTTATATACTATAAAATAAATTATATAGCTTTTAAAGATTACAATTTTTGTAAATTATGTTTATAATAATTTGACTTATTTCTAAAAGAGATAAAAAAAATAAAAAATTCTCTATTTATATTTTACCACTTATATTAAATTGTATGTAATAATTTTTTAATATATTTATAAACAAAGGATTTTCTTGTATTAATTAATATTAAATATATAAAAATTTCATATAAATAAGGAACAATATTATAAATTAAGCATATATTTAATTATATTATATATATGTTCTAGATATAATTATGAAATTTCATCTGATCCAAATATAAAAAAAATAATAATAAAATGAAATTATATTAAAAATTATTAAGATTTGTAATAGTATGAAATATTTGTTTAGACAAAGATTGTAAATATAAATATTACATTATCTTTTTTCTTCAAAATTTTTTTAAAAATTGTAATTAATTAAAAAAAAAATATATATATATTAAAAAAAATATCTTATCAAATAATTTCTCTTTTTGTATAAAATAAAGATTTTGTCAATGAATAAATTACATTTTTATAGTAAAATAGGTAGTAAAAAATCTATCACACAAATATGTTTACCCAAAAATATAATATTACAAAGAATGTATTATAATATTATCATTAAATCAAATATTAGAATCTACATATTTATATTAATGATATTTTAATATGCAATATTGAATTTATTATTTTTAATGAATATAGAAATTAATTATAATAGATATATAAATTCTTTTCATTTCAATATTTAAATTTTCTAAATCCAATATAAAAATATAAATTATTTCAGGATTAGATGATATTAACTTAAATATTTTTTAATAATTATTAAATATAAATTGCATTTTTGTTTCATAAATAGTTGAACATTTCTATAATTTGTGATAGCTAATTAAGAAAATATAGTATTAATTTTTATATAATGTTTAATCGATTAAATATTACTTTATCATTTATATTATTAATTAAAAAAATATTTATAATTACTAAAAAATTACTGTGCATATATTCAATATTTAAGTTTAAATTATGTAATTTATCAAATCATAATAATTAAATATTGTTAATTAATTTCTTTGTTTATAAATGGTTAAAAAATAATTAAAATTAATAAAAATTATAATTAATCAAATAGTAATTATATATCTTATCAAATTATACAGAAATATATATTAAAAAAAAAGGATTAATTTTCATATATTTAAGACTGTATTAATGTAATAGTACTTTCTTTCGTACTATATTAAATGTTATATTTAAGAATTATAATTATAAATTTTAACATATTGATTGTATTTTATATAAGAGAGAAACATGGAGAGAATATCTTAATAATATAATGCAAAACATTAGATTATTAGATATATTATATAATAAAATAATGATTTCTAATTAAATTTTTTAAATGCATTTTCTAATAAAAATATGAAAGAGTAACAACAATTTAATAAGTTATTTTTAAATTTTATTTGACTAATAAAAGTGTAAAAAAATTTTAAATTATACATTTACAAAAAAAAAAAAATAAAAAATAAATTTTAAAAATACATAAAAAAATTAATTTTTAAAAATATTAAAGTATTTTTTTATTTATTATTTATTATTAAAAAATTAAAAATGTGATGTAATATATATGTATATATGTAAATTGAATATGAAATTATAATATTTAATCATTTATATTTAAGAATAAAATATACAATATAATCAAAAATGTATGTTCTGCATTAAATTATTGTGATATTCTTTGTATACTATAGACTTTGTTAACAATTTAAATATCTTAGGACTTAATTGTAGATACAGTTATATAGAATTGTATTTTTGTAAATACAGTTTAAAATCCTTTTTCTAAAGAGTTAATTACTGAATATAACATAGACATTGTAATATTTTTACAAATATTTAATACATACATGGAATTACTTTATACTAAGAATACTTAATATCTTACGATATAAATATTTTGTTTACATCTATTTCAATGAGATATTATTACAGTATGTTTTTCTTAATTTTGCACAATATAAAATGTACATATAAAAAGTACATAATATACCTGAAAACTTCACAAAAGTTTACCTCTGTATTAAAATTACAATAATAATAAATGTTAATTGAGCTTTTTATTATTGGAATAATATACTATTAAAATAAATCTTTAACATTAGCACCAATATAGTTTTGTAGATGAGTTGTGAACTTGAGGCTAATATAATTAAATTGAATTTATTATTTATGCTTTTGAAATATTATAAATTAAAACACAACTATTGTAAGTTAGTAGTGTTTTCAAAATTGCACATTATATAAAATTTCATAAATATATAATAAAATTTAAGATAATAAAACAACTATAATAATACAAATACTATAATAAAACAAATAAACAAACAAATAAATTGGTACATAAGATATTTAAGATAAAAGTATCCTATTATATAGAAATGAAATTATGGTTTATTTTAAAGGAAATGTAAATATTAAAATCAGATGTAAATATTAAATTATGGAATGTTTTAAAATATTAGCACAACTCCAATATTAGAATATAAATTTTTTAAAAAATACATATTAATGTATTTATAATTTTATTATTGTTAAATGATACATGTATATCACTTTGTATATCTATTTGTAATATATAGAAATAGTATATTAGTTAGAAATATTCAAAATTTTGTTTATAAATAAAGTATTGGAGTTATTAGGAAGTTATTTAAAACATTACTTTCTAAGCATTGATAAACATTATATATCTGTACTACAACTTTATTATATTAATATATATAAGAAACATGAAATTACATAATGTCATATTTTAAACAAAAAAAAAATATTTTTATTATTTGAAAAAAGATATATTATGAAAGGAAGCTCAAAAATTTATGTACATATTTTATAAATGATATAGTTTAAAAAAAACTGATATATAAGATATATGCTTTTTTAAAATCACAGTTGATAATATTTCTTCTTTTCGTTTGTTTAAACATTGAGCTTTTTGTCGAATAAATTAAATAAGATCAAAAAATGATATTTGATTTTTTTTTCATTTGCAAAACTACAATGTATAACATATAGCAATGTAGGAACATTTACCCACTATATCAGTATTAAAAATTGGTAAATGTAATTCTTCAGCATGATATTCTTCTTAATTGTAATAATAATGTAAAAAGTAACTTTTCTTTTCTTACCAAAGCAAATGTGGAAAAGTAAAAATAATTTATAATTATTTGAAACTTTTAATTTTGTGCATCATATATAAAAAAAATAACTTTATCAATAAATTTTCAGTTTTAAATTATTTGCTCTTATATGTATCTTAATATATTATTATATTAAGTTATCCAAAAGTTCTTTTTATTATTTGCATGCACAGTTTTCATTTTGATTAAGATTTGAAAAATACACAGTTTTTATTATAATAAAACATTCAGTTTTCTTTTGATTTTCTAACATTTATTAAGTATTCTCTCTATTTTCTTTTATAAAATTTATTATATAATAATATTAGAAAATTATCAAATAATAAATTAATTATATTATAGACTACTTTTTATAATTACATTAAATGAAATAATCAAATGATTCTGTTTAAAAAAAAATTGATTAGATGATGATATTAAGAGCTACCTTGAACATTTCGCAAATGAGTCAAAATTATTTTGAAAAAAATGGAATAATACAAGTTACATAGAGATAATACATGGATACCTACTACTAGAATAGTTATTTTATATATAAATTTATATTACTTGTATATAAAATTTTATAAATGATAAAATATTGAATTATTATAAATATATTTCATTTCAGTATTGTAGAAAGATAAAATCCTAAAAAATCTAATTGAAAAAATCTATATGGTAAAAAAAAAAAAAAAACTTTTGAGACAACTTAATATATAATAATTCATTTTGTTTAAATTCAATTTTATCAAATTTCATCAATATTATTGAATTATTATTATAATAAAAAGTGAATATTAATATATTATGAAATGATAATTTTTACGATTATGATTTTTAATGTTAAAAATGTCTATATAAAAATATTGTAGAGCTAGTGAATGAAAGCAATTAAAGATAAGATAAGCGTCTTTCTTAAACTTGACTTTTCAGAATATTATTTTAAAGATTAAGAGAGCATATAGTGCAAGTTTGAGCGATACAATGACCATGTAAACGCGATGAATGTGTCGAAGGAGTTGATGATGGTGGAGGTGGTGGTGGCGGTGGTGGAGGAGGTGGTGGTGGCATATATAACCATCCACTACTAGTTGGCCAAACGGTACCTGATGTAGAGGAAACCGGAAGTAACGAATTCGTATTATTTCCGGCTGTTACATGCGACGTTGGTCCACCCTCTACTCACATTACCTGAAATATAAAAATAATGTAATGAATATTTATAATATATAAATAATATTATATAAATATATACAATATAATATATAAATAGATATTTATTCAAAGTTATATATATATATATATGTATATATTTACTTTTCTTAAATATATAATGTAAATTTATATAATATATAATATTTTTTTTATATAATATTATTGCTAATAAAATAAATAATATTATTTTGAAAAGTAAAATTATTATTTTAAAAATTATTTAACTATTTATTTAAAAATTCTTCAACAGTATATAAAATTAATATAAACATATTGTATAATAAGTAATATATATATAAGTAATAAAATATCCATTAATTTGAATATTTTATATATTTTGCTTACTTTTTATTTTTATATTTATATTATTTTTATCATATGAAAAAATGTTAGGAGAAAAAAAATTTGCAAAGATAAATATGATGATAGGAAAAATTTATTTAAGATCATTTTTTTTTTCGAAATTTCAAGGCCATTAAAATTTTTTTAAATGAGATTGCATATTTTCGTCATTACAAAATGATAGCTATTATGAAATCATAATGTGAATCCAATGTGACTTATAATATTATAATTTCATATGATATCGAATACAAAAAATTCATTCAAATTTAATAATTAATGCAAATAGTGAAATTAAAAAAAAAATTATTATTTTTTATTTATTTATTTATTTTTTTTTATAATCTATTTTAATAAGTTTAAAATGATATTCATTAATACTTCTATAAACGATTCACCAACCATTTGAAAACTAAAATCATTTTTTATTCTCAAAACATAAAAATTAGAAGTCTTTTTAAAACTTAACGGCATTTAATGCCGTAATGCTGGATATTAGCTATATTAAAATACTATCAATTAGCTATATTAAAATACTATCTTTTTTGTATAAATTGTAAAATAAACAAAATAAACATCAATCTTTTATCGACATGTTCTAATCGCACTTGCATAACTAAGAAGATCAATTGTATAGCTAAGAAGATTAATTGTTGCGCTTGCCGAAAAGTTTGTGTATCATATGAATTATCTATCGTATCCATTAATTTTTATGATCAAAAGACATATGAGTTGTGTTATTACATCTTTTGATTATTTTTTTTAATTATTTTTATATTTTATAACATTGATTTTCATAAAAAAAATTTTTTTAATAAATTCATTCTTCTTTAATCCCGAACAGAACATTGTTTCTTATTATTGATATGTGTTCTTATTTGCATTAATGTTTAGACTATTATAATATTTTTAAAATTTACGAAATCCGTGAAATTTCTTGTGATTTTTAATATTAGTTCATTCCATTAAAAGAAATAATAGGCTAACAAGAGAACGATTAAAGCTGCTAAAAATGAACTTACGAAATTTATGCGGATATTTTCGAGTTTTTGACTATATTTGCAATTGTACTATAAATTATATTAAAATTTATGTTAAAAACTTTTATTATGTTCAATGTTAAGTGTCACTTTCTGATCTTTTAAAATTTTATATCAAAATTTAATATTAATTTGAAGTAATTATTACGATAAATTTGATTATGTTATTGTTTTATTTTGATTTCTAATATTATTACGTTATAAATAAAGCAAATATAAAAAAAAATTATATTTTTCTATTTATTTAGAATTTTCTATTAAAAAAATATTAATATTACATACAAAAATTGTTAATTGGAAAACTTAATAAATAAGTTTTTTATTAGATCAAATGAGACGATGATAGCATCTATCTTCATTTAATGCAATTTGGATAATAATGGATGTGTTTTTATTTGTTTGTCTTATAGAATCGATCTTATTTATAGAAAAAATCGATTTTAGAAACAAATATAATAAAAAAATAAAACGAATATTTGTTTATAATTATTAAAATAAATATTTCTTGAATTAATAATTTTTCAATATAAGTCTTAAACTGCATTTATTATGTAACCTACATTGTACAATATAATTCTTCATCATTGGTTCATTCAGTTTCAAATGATAATCAAGAGATAGATAAGGTTATGTTTGCGTTTCGTGATACAAATAACGTGTCTCGGTACGCAAAGATGTCCAAAATTTGTTCAATAGATAACATATTATTTTAAAATAGATCATTTTTTCGAATAAAATAGATCATTTCATTAGAATAGGCCAAAATAACAAGTCATAATACGAAATGATAGGAAACTAAAAATTTGTTATTATATTGGTTAACAGAGTATGGTGTATAATGCAGTTTTAATATACAGCTTCTTTTTTGCAGACAATGACTATATACATTAAAGATTTTTTGGAAATTCTATCTAATTAAGGATTTTAAAAATATGTTCTTAGATATTAATGCATTAGATTTTTATATTATTGTTTTATCACACATATATTTAAATATATATATTTAAATGTATGTTATATTATAAAATACCTGTAAGATTTGACTGGCTTCGAAAGCTGTTCCAGGGAGTAGGATCACTGGACTGCTAACGTGTCCACTTTCTACGCATATCATATTTGGAAATTCGTCATCTCCAAAATCTGGTATATCACGAGCTTTTTCCTGCCACGGATTCCAAACCACTGTATCGGGAAAATTATATTTTTGTACTCGCATTTTTCTACCAGATACAACATTGGTAATAATGTGTTCTGGTTGTGTATTCTGATAAATTCTATCTGTCCATTCACATACAGTTACTACATCGCGACCTTCTTGAAAAATTTGGTTATCTCTTGTCTATAAAGAAAAATTTTCTTTAGTAAATATTTATTAACAGAAATTTATTTTTTATTTAAAAGATGTATGATCAATTTGATATGATTATGATAATAATACCTTGTCGATAAATGTGCATCCATGAAGACCAGTAATCTGGCATCTTCTAACATCTGGCACTTTGAAATATGTATGTAACAACAAATTAAAACTAAAAGTATGATCTTTACTAGGATTGTATACGCCAATATTGAAATGTAATTCCTTCTCCCGAAGAATTAATCTATACGTTAATTTAAATGGATAATTCCACATAGAACGAGTGAATTCACTGTCCATAATAGAGAAAATTGCTTCGACATCACCACTTGGTAAACGTTCAGGAGATTTTTCCACATTCCAACGAACGATTCTCGCGAAACCATGAGGCGGTCCAAATGTCCATGCTCCAAATTGTGCTGAATTAAATTGAAGGACATATGTAACATTTTAACTTTTACATTTTTTTTCAAGTGTTACAAGTGATTATTTTAATAAATTATTCCATTTCGTTTATATACTTACGAAAAACGAAAGGAATGCCTCCTCTAATAGCTTTCTTTCCATCAAATACAGCTTGCTTACTGAAATATAAAAAAATTTTCTGCTAATTAAATATTAATAAAAAAGAAATTATTTTTAAAAAATTATTAAAATTAAATAATATTTCGAAATTATTATAAAAATAAATATTATATGAAATACTTTTAAATTTAAACGCATTAAAATTTTTTTATTATTTATTACAATATTTTAAAATAATAAATTTTAAAATAATAAAAATTTATTATAGATTGGTTTAATAAAAGTAAATTATATTTTTAATATAATTTAAAATATGATAATTATGTAATTTATAATTGTAATTTAATTAGATATAAATTATGTAATTTATATCTAATTTATAATTATAGATAATTATTGTAATTATTATATAATTATAAATTTTATTTTAAAGTGGTTAAAAATTATAAACGAAAAATATAATAGTATTTGATATTTAAAAATTGTATTAAAAAATTTGATAAATTTAAAAATTTTAAACCTACTAGATAATATATTTTTTCATATAATTTATTAATTTCATTATTTATGTTTTTTATATTAAAATATATAAGCAAAAAATTTAATGCAAAAAAAAATTATATATATAAAAATTAAAAAATTTTTTAATTAACTTTTATTATTCATAATATAATCGGATAGAATGATTATTTATTTATTATAAAAGAATAACTTGTAATAACGAATACAATTTTTTTATTTAAGATTTTATTTTTAGAATATCTTTAAATATAAATGAAATTGGCTAATTTCTCGATTACATATAAATGAATAATTAAAAAAAAAAAAAAAATATTATATGTAAAAATGAGCAAAATATGAATAAATTTTTTTCATTTAAAAATTAATTTCTGAGAATATTTGAAAATTCATTGATTAGTTAACTATATATATATTTATTTTCTCGAAAACAAAAATTTAAGACTTATTTTAAAAATATTATTTTTTACTTACATTTTCATATGAAAATAATTTATAGTCAATAGTCAATATTATTCGTTCAATTAGAATTAGCTAGGAAATTTTATGCTTAATTGAAAACAAGATCTCGATGAAAAAATTTTCTTCTTTCTTTTCAAATTATTTTTTCATTCATTTATTTTATTTTGAGAGATTATTTTCTTCTCAATTATACTACAAATAAAACGATATCTTAAATATTTTTAAAGTTTTGTATTTGAGAAAATTGACTTTGATAAATTATCTATGTAAATAATATATCTGTATAAATTTGATTGATCATTTTTTGAGTTAAATTTCAATAATGTATACTATTTATTAAATATGTTAAAAATCTTGTCAAAATGAAAAAAAATTAATTACTTTCAAATATCAAGAACAGAAATGTTTGCAATGTTAATAAATTGATTAAAGGTAAATTGATTTCAAAGTCACAAATTTCTATCTAGTAACAAGAAGAGGGGAGGATAATGATTTTTATAATTAAGAAAATAATACATTCATATACTAATTAAAATTTATTTAAAATATATTATTGCTACTGATTTTTTTAATTTTATTATATTATTATATTTATATTATATTGATTATATTTTTAATACATTGAACTAGTTCTTACTCAAGTTTTATTTAAATCTTGAAATAAAAGAATATTTAAGTCTTGAATAAAATAAACTTTATAATTTTATATTTCTTATTTATAATGTTTAGAATATATTTATTCAGTATATAAATATATTATATAGATTTAGCATTACTCAATTTATTTATTCGATTTGTTACTAGACAATACAATATGTTTTTCTTTTTCATTTTTTTTTTATTTTTTTATATTTGTTAGAATATAAAAAATTTCTTGTTTTTGATTTCTTTTCAACATCTAATAAATAAGTTGAATTAATTAAACGAATGAGTTATTTAGAAACATTATTATATTTTACTTTTATATATATATATATTGTTGTTATACTTAAAAAAGTATAATATAGAGAAAAATAATATATTAAGAGCAAAAATAAAATGGATATTTTGATATATTTTTGAATAATATTTTTAAATAATATTTATTTGAAAAAATTAAAAAATATATTAATTTCTTTATCAGAAATATTGAAATACATTTATATATTATTTCATACCACTTTTTTCAAAAGAAATAAATCATTTTATAAAAAAAAAAAAAAATGAACGAAAGAAGATAAAAATTTAATTCATATTAACACAAAGAGAGAATAAAATCACATTTTTCAAAATATTAAAATAAGAACTTAAAATAAGAATTTAGAAATATTAAAATAAGAACAAAATTTTAATTCCATTATATTATTCATTATGGTGGTATAAAATAAAAAAAAAATATTATTATATTTTCTTCAACATAACAATGTTATTTAGTATTCTGGATGCGTAAATCATGAACGTTAAAAGTAATTTTTATCTGTTTATACGATTTCTCGAAGTGGACACAGAATATACAAAGAGAAGGATGGAAGAGTATGCGCGCGCAAAACAGAGAAAGAGATAGGACTTGATATAAGGAAAGAGAAAGAACGCAGAGAGAAAAGAGAAGGACGCAGAAACGAATCAGAAAGTGAGAAGGAGAAGGGAGTAGAAGGAACGATGTACCACCACGAAGTACGACGCGGCGCGGTGGTAGGAACGCGGCTGACGCCAAGCAAAAACGATCGGCGCTGTCTGCCGTGCTTTTTGCAGGCATCACAGTTTCAACCTCTCCTCCTCGTCGTTTCTAGCTGCTGTTACCCTCCATTGCTACTGCTACTTCTCCTCTGCTGCTTGTGAGTGGCACGCAATTTCTGACGCAGTTAACCCTGATATTCTTTATCGAATATCCTTTTGCCTGATTAAATCAAATCAATTTTGAAGAGAAAAGAAACTTTTGACATCTCAAAACTTTGACATTTTCGGAATCACAGTCGTTTAGCATGAAAGAAATAAGATTAACGTACTGTATTGAATTGAATATGTGAAAAAATATATATATATATATATATATTTATTTATTGCAATTAAAAAAATTATGGAGAAGATAATGTATTTTGAACTAGAAGAATTAAATATACGTATATGTAATTCACATGTTTTGAACTGAATGGTTTGTATAAAATGTTATAAGCTATATTTTCTCGAAAACTATTATAGATTATAATAAAATTTATATTGATATAATAATAATAATTTAATATTTTAATAGTTTAATTCTTTTAATTCAAAAGTTATTTTATCGAATAAATGGAGCATCATTTATCTTTTTCTGAAATATATAGGAGAAAAACATTTTTTTTCGTTTTTGTTTTGTTTTTAGTCGCAATTAATATGGTTTATTGCATTTCACGATAATTTATTAAAAAATAAACATAATTTGTTTCTAATATTTTTTTTGAATAAATAAATAATTTATATTTCTAGAATTTTAATTTTATTTTAATAAAATATAATTAAATTTAATAAAATTTAATAAAAAAATATTGTTTATATATTTTTCAATTTATGTTTTCATAAATAGATTTGCTGGACATGACATATCTTTTAGAAAATATGACATATCTTCTTTATTAAAGATATTTCTTATTTTTTTATTATAAAAATCAATAATTATATCACATATAATGATTTCACAACTCATGATATGTTGACGTTATTGAAGATTTTCAGAAGATAAATATATAAATATTAATTTAATTACAATATATAAATATTAAATCGTAATTTGATATTTATTAAATTATTACTAATTATTTTTATCAATAATAATTATTAAGTTTTATAATAATATTAGTATTATAATCTAAAGTTTTATAATTGTGTTCATGAAATTCAAATTCGAAATTTGTAAATTTGTGTTTTCGAAAAAACACAAATTTAGAATATTTAATTTTTTTTTTATTTGTTTGAAAAAATATTATTTATCAAGAATTAAAATCTTAATAAATTTTTATATAATAATAACAATAGTTATTCTTTTAGTTTTTTTAAAAAATTATATGAAATTTTATGATTTATTTTTTTCCACATGAATTATTTTCATATAAATTAAAATAAATCAAAAGTTTAATAAAATAAATTCATTTCGATTATTATTAATTAAATAAAAATAAATACACAAATTGACATATAAAAATGTTAATTGAAGCTTGTTATTTATTAAATTATGAACATTTGAAGTGCATTAAATAAAGAGAAACAGAAACAAAATGAAATGGTGACGTGATAAAGATAGAATGAAATAATTGTTTATTGTTTAATATAAATTTCAATTGTTTATAATCTAATAAATAATATTCAAGCGACATTTGTATAAATCAATTTTTATATTTAATTTAGCAATTTTTCAATAATATATTAATTATGTTCCTTGAATATATTAACATTCTATATATATGTATATATATATATATATATATGTATATATATATATATATATACATATATTAATATTACTTCTTTCAAAATAATAATAATAATCTTTTGATTTATTCATAGTTTCAAGATGATACATATATTTAGAAGAAGATTTATGTTTTTAATTTTTGGAAATATAAGAAGTTTGTATGGATTCGTTAGATAAGTAGAATAATTGGTATCATATCAGCCAGGAGAATATTTTTTAAAAATATCGTAAATTCTTTATAATTTGATTTAATTACTAAGGGGGAAAAAACGATAAATATTTTTGAAATATAAACAGATATCGAAAAAATCGATATTATAAAATTTTATGACTTTTTAAAAAAAGTCATGTTTTAAAAAAATTAAATATTAAAATAGTTAAAATATATAATAAAAATATATAATATAGAGATAATATATTTAAATTTAAATATATTATGAACACATTTTTATTTTATATCTTAATGTCAACATTTTTTCGTATTCGAAGAACTTTATCTAGAATTCAATCTATGAAAAAGGTTTGATATCGATTCCAAACGTCATAGACCTAACTATATAACGAGATATATTCCTATATTTCTATATTTTTGAAACTTAATAATAGAAACATTCTAAACGAAATATATCAAAACTGTCTTACATTCTTCATATACATCTACTATATTTATATATATACATTTATATATCTACTATAAAATATACCAAGAAGAAAAAAATTATCCAAAACATATGATGAAGTATAAATAAAACAAAAACTAAAAGAAAAATATCTTCTTTTCATAAAATAAGAAATAAATATATAGCATATCATGCTTTAACAGTAATTTTCATTTTACGATATAGAAGTCAAAAAACGACACCCGTTGTATATCGAAGATACTTGTTCGAAGCTCTGACGAAGCTGCTAGTTTTTGCGTTTCCCCGTTTTCAATGGTTAGAAGCGGTAACAGCAGCAACAGCAGCGATAGTAGAGCAGAGGCAGCAGCAATAGCAGTACTAAGAGAAGCTGCGGGATTGGTAACGCTCTCTCCTCCCGAACCTCGCCTTCCCAATGCTTCCTGGCTCGGTGGAACTTTGTTTAACTAAGGCTAGCAAGAAGTAAACCTATTTATACTAGGTCGGACACGTTTACGCCAATGTGCCTGTACCATGACCACTTCTACTCTCTCTCTCTCTCTCTCTCTCGCGAGTTGCCCTTACCCTGGAACGATCGTGTGAAACTAAGTACAGTCCTGAAAGCTGCTGATAAACGAGAATATTCTTAACAAAAAATTCTACTGCTAACAGAACTTTCCGTCGTCATTATGCTAATAAAAGTGACAACACGAATGACACCGATGAATGTTTTAATGTCCGAAAAAATAATGTTTTGGATAATTTTATATAATAACTTTTATAATAGGACTATTAAAATGAACTGTTAAAAAGAACTATTAAAAAGGACTATTAGACTATTACATTATATTGTTATAATAAATATTTGTTAAATAATTTTTCTTTTGAAATAGGATTTAAAGAATGGAATTAACAATAGGAAATGATATTAGAAATAGATTAAAGTAATTAATACGATTATTTAATATTAAGTTTAATGAAAATTGAGTTTCAATGAATAAAATATATATTAGTTTAATTAATTATATATAATTAATTATTCAAAATATTGTTAAAATACAATAATTTGATTTTTTCTTTTTGTTTTTATTCTATTTTAATTGTCCAAATTTTATATTAACATATCTCAAATCAATGTAAATAAATGTAAAGTGCGTACAAAAATTTTGATAAGTTTCATTCTAAGGAAATAGATTGAATTATTCTAGAAAATAATTTATTTAGTCAATTTATATAACATAATAACTATCATTATTTTTTAAACTCTTTCTATTGTTCTGATAATAGTTAAACTTCTTTATTATAAATTTATTATAAAAATTATTTTATTTTTTTTATCAAAGTATGCAATTTCAAAGTTTGCAAGAATACAATTTTTTGTTTCTTATATAAGTTATTGTGACACAAGTAACTAATTATTAAAATATTCTTAATAATCGAAAAAGCTAAAAAAAATCAATATAAGAACGTTTTAATTCAAAAAAATCCAATATTTTTTATAATAATGGAATTTGATGGCTATTATAACAATAAGAAAAAATTATTAAAAACAATTGATTGATTTTTTTGTAAAAAGAAATGATTTAATCATATATATATATATATCTGTACGTATGTATATTTAATATATAGAATATCTGATAGTTGATAGTACAAGTGAACAAAAAATAATATTAATTTAGAATATCACATATTATCATTAATGTAAAACATTTCACTTTATATTAATTATATATTTCATTTTTTTTATTTTTATATTATTTTTGATCATTAAAGAAATTTACCTAAAATAATATAATATAATAATATAATTTTATAATAATATTATTTTGATTATTATACACTAGAATAAATGCAAAAATTTTGATAGTTTTTGTTATAGAATGTCTAGTAACTGATATAAGTTATTAGATTGTTTGATACAATCAGACAGATGATTTTACATGCAAAAATTAATTGAAAAGAAAATAAAGAAAAAGATTAAAATATTTTCATTTAAAACTTCATTTTACCAATGAATTATCTGAATATTATTCTTGTACATAAATAAGAGAAATATATTAATTAAATTTATTCTTTTAAAAATTAGCTTTTGAGAAAATCATTCATTATTTGATACAAAAGAAATCATAATAAGATGTTTTATCATTTTGCATGGAATAAAAGTTTATCGATAATTATTATGTTATAATATTATAAAAAGTATCTTCTATATTAATAATTTATCAGTATTATGCAAGTCGTGATGAAAGTAAAATCATATTATTTAAATGATTTGAAAAATTTTTATATGATGTAAACATATTTTCATAACTCAATAATTAATAAGGAAATATATTAATAATTTGAAAAATTCGTAATAAAATTAAAACAAATATGGTTATATTTTTAATAAAATTAATATTTTATTTAATAAATAATACGTGTACATTTTATTTTATCAATTTTATTATTTTTATTAATTATATACCTAACTTACGTTATATTAAGTTATATTGCAAAATAAATGTCGATGATAGTTTAATAAATAGAATGAATAAAGTTGAACATATCAATTAAGAGTTAATTTTTATTAATTCTTATTATCGATGCTTAATATTGATTTAAAATATGATTAATTTGATATTTTGAACAATTTTAAATATATTTTGAATTTCTTCATTTATTGTTTGATTCGAAATAAAGAAACATCTTCTCGAACTCAATACTTTTATTATTCGATAAAAATTGTTAATAAATTATATAATAAATAAATATTTGAAGAATTTATTAAATTTATTAATGGTAATTTTAAGAATTTATTAAATGCTTAGAAGAAATAAAAAATAATATTACATTATTATGAAATAAAAATATCATTGAAAATGTCATTGATTTGTAATATTCGTAATATTCATGTTTGTCTGCAAATATTTTATCTTATCTCATAATATAATACTAATTATTGATATCATATCTGCAGATATGCAAATGAAGGAAAAATTTATACTTTTCGAATAAGAATATAATTTTTAATATACCTCTTGAAAAATAAAGTTGAGTTATTTACAAAATCTTTCTTTTTATGAAAATAACTTATTTAAATCGAAATGAAAATTAGATAATAAAATGAAAATTAATATTAATAGTTTTAATATAATATTTAAATTGAATATTAAAGATACATAAAATATTTTTATGTATGTATATGTAAAAGTTTCTATTTGGAATCACGATTTTTGATTACTTATGTAAATATTTGTATACAATTTTTATAGATATCCATGAATAAAAATCAAGAAACTATTAATATTTTTTAAAATATGAACATAAAATATACGTACATAGATAATTAACATATTTTATTAGTAGATATGGCATGCAAACTATTACTATATTTTATTGTCGATTTATTTGTAAAAAATTGTTTATAAATTTGAATGAGAAAATAGTAAAATTAATTTAAATATAATATATAGAAAGTGTTAAAATTTCTGATAAAGATTTACGAGAGTAAATTGTAACTAACACATATTATTTATAATGATTTATTATATTTAATTTATCAACAATTCAATAATCGCTATAGATAATACGTTACATATATTAATTACATATGTTTCTATCTGATTTTTAGTATCTGTTCATGTCATTATTTAATTTTTTCACATTAAGCTTTAATTTATGTATTTATAGATTTTAATATAATAATAATTAAATAATTATAATAATAATAATAATAATAATAATAATTAAATAATATATTATATTATATGAATACATAGAAATAGAAAAGAAATTATAATTTTAAAGAATATAAATTATATAAAAATATATTAAAAATTTTATCAATATTTAATATTTTTATTTAATATTAATTATTTTTAAAATTATTTGTGTGTGTGTGTGTGTGTGTGTGTATAAATTAATTTAGATGATATTATTGATAAAAAATATTCGATAGAAATATATCTTTAAATATCTAATTAATTATAAATATTAAAATTCGAAATTTATCTATAATATTTTACTTTATTATAGATTTATATACTGTTATTAGATGTAATTATAATGTTTTTTTGCGAATTATAAGTACTTTATAATCTTACTTGAAAATAATTGTTAATCGAATTAGAAAAAATTAATTAATAGAAATCTTTTAACACATATATTTATTATAAATTATTATTTCTTCGAGCAATAAATTACCCAAAACTATCGAGCGATTTGCATTATTTATTTTTATTTTTTAATATAAATAAAACATAAATATTCATATTAATACAAATCAGTGTATGAAATAAGTATATTTGTATGCAATATTTTAAATTATTCGTTATCCATATGCGTTGCATATGCAAAATGATTTAGGTATATTAATATTTAATGTAACATGATCTACAAATTGTAAATATTTCTTTATAATGAAATGTATAAAATTTATTTTATAAAAAATATTCTATAATTCTTTAAATATAAAAATTAAATTTTTAGATGTTCCCTCCTTCTTTTTATTTCTTTTTCTTTAATATTATAAATAAAAATTATAAATAATTATGTCAACATCTGCATATAATAGAAATATATTTTTATATTAAATATTAAGATTGATTTGAAAACAAGATATATATCAAAAACAATTTAAACTATTTTTATATATTATATTATCATTATTATTAAGTTTTTATTTACAATTAGATATTATTTTTTTGAAATTACGTACATAATATATATATAATTATAATATACAAAAAAGATAGACAAATAGATTTTTTTCTTTTTTTTTGTAATATTTTTTTAATTTTAAATATGAGAGTTTAATTAGATAGAAGTTATTTTAAATATAAGGAACAGATATAATATATAGACATTAATTTTAGATGTATATAAAATGATTTATGTAACTATTAACAAATTATTTTCTTTCCTTTCTTGTTGAAATTAAGAAAAAATTTTAAAAGAAAAAAAATGAATAATTTAATGATTTGTCTTTAAATTAATTTTTAATTTTCGATTATTATTATGCAATTTAATCCTATTTAAAATTTACTTTTTTATAACTTTCACGAGATTTAAAATATATTTCATTTTTTAAATAACATTGAGAAAAAAAGATTTAAAGAGTTCAAATCAGACGAACATAATGGTCACATTAACGAGCACTGAAGTATTTATTAAAACATTTATTATTAATTATTTATATATTATTATGTATTGTATAATGACTGCAATCAATTTTATATTTGAACATTATAAAAAAGAGTAAAAAATATTCATTATAAAACATGTAGATATGATTCATTAGAATTTATTCTAATCTCAATAAAATTTCATTAGAATGTTCTAAGTATGTAATAAACTACTATGTTATCTTAATATCTTTTTACGTAGAATGATAACAAGATTCAATGTGTAATATATGCAAAATAAGAGAAGGTTTTTATAAAAATTAATGGATTTGCAATGAATATGCAGAAAAAATATGATCATAAATATGTAGTTTACCTCGAACTCATCTTTTTTTTCTTTTCTATTCATTTTTTTTCTAATTTCAACAAAAAAAGAAAAGATAAAATTTGTTGCATAATTACTCTGTATATCAACATATCTAAAATTTTTTCATATATTATTGTAATAATATTATGCGTATCAGTTCATGATATTAATTCGACTAAATATGAACGATACATACTGATTAGATTAGATTTTTTAAATTTTGTAATTGCTAATTTCTTAAAAAATTCAAAATTTTCAACAAATATTTCAAAAATAAATATTTTTTTATTGTGAAAATTATATTATTTGCAATATCATTAATATTATATTAATATTTTGATATAAACATTTTGATCCAAATGAAATAATTAATTAAATGTCTATTTTGTATTTACATCTATTTTAATATTAAATACAAAATCGAGAAAAATGTCAGATTGTAATATATAACGATTATATACGTAGAATGAAATGTAATATTAATGATAAATAAAAAAAAAAAAAATAAAAAGAAAAACATCACATCAAAGTTTTTTCATTGAAAATCTATCGAATACTCTCAAATTAGCGAGTGACAGATTACGAATTATTGTAAAGATAGATTGAATCTTATATCACGTGAGAATGTTATTATTACGGTTTATTTAAGAAAAATATTTTTCATTCGCGTGATTATTTTTTTTCTAATATAACTGTATATGTTATGAAATATTACAAGAAACACGAGAATACTGATTGAAATATATTACAATTTTTTCTGAATAAATATACTTGCAATATTGAAAATTTTAAAATATTTCGTGATTTAAGTCTGGAAGATTTGGAAAAAAAATTACATAGAAAAATTGAAAAATATTTATGAAAATAATATCTATGGATAAATATTACGCATAACGAATTGGAACAATTTTTATGATTTTTAGAAAAAAAAAATATAAAAAATATAAATATAATATAATACAGGATACAATATCGCAAAAGTATATAAAATTACCAGAGAAGAATTTCTTAACATTCTTATATGTTAAAATTATTTTATTTGCCATTATTATTTCAGATTTATCAGCAAAAAGATTTTTAGAGCATGTTTAAGAAATTATATACGATACCAGAAGAAAAATTAAGTGGGCAAAAGAGAACAAGAGCATTAAATAACAACGTTGCAAAAATAATCGGTAAATTTGTAAAAAGAAAATCGAAAAGGTTTATTTATTTTATAAACTTATTTTTTTTTTATAAATTTTACATATACAGCATGTTAATATATCTTTGAAATATATGAGTTAAAATAAAAATGCAAAGAATTATATAAAAATACATAAAAATACCGATTAAAATTTATTAAATTATAAGCAAGATTCATACTCGCGATTCATGATTAAAAGAAAATTTTCGTTGATGAAAAGAAAATAGAATTGTCTGATTTTTTTGGTTCATTCAAATTTAAATAATTTAAAAAATAAGCTTCAACCGATATTTTATATTAATTTTTTTTTATTTGGCCTTTAAAAGAATCAACTCTCTAAAGATTCCCATGATATATTAATACTATGTATATATCTATTATATATCTTATTTCGATTTCAATTGTACGTTTTATATTATTATTATATTTAAAAAAAGAGAAATTAAAATTAATTGAATTTTATATTTTATATTATTCTTTTTCTTTTAAAAGCAAGGAATTTTACTCATTTTGTTATATCCATTAATAGTTGATATACATACGATATGTGCACGATTATCAAAGAATACATAAATGGATATAAAATGTATCGTAATATTAAATGCGATTATAAGCATAACACTGATTTGATTATAAAAATCTATATTGCGATTGAAATTAACATTTATACATTTATTCATTCTAAATTAATTTTCATAATGAAATATTGAATAGAATTTTTGAATTGAATAATTCAAATTATTAGATTATTAAAGTGCTTTAAATGAATAATTAATGGATTAAAGTGAGGGAGTGATTTAACTCACGCGTATGTAGGCAATGGAGAGAAAGAATAGTACAACGAATGATATGTCGGTTTTCTTTGGATTACAACTGCACAAGTTAGACTAAATGGACGAGTAGGCTGTGAATGAGCAAATTCTTCAAGAATTCTTCAACAATGATACCGTTATATCTTGTTGTCTTTTTCGATATTGGAATTTTAAACTTTTTTCAAATATTTTACTTTTTATTATAACTAACCAAATATCTTGAATCATATTTATTCATAGTGAACATTTATATCACATTTATATCGCATTAATTGATAAAAAGTAAAAACAATTTTAAACTTAGAAAAGTAATTTTCATTGATTTTGTATTTTTAACTTTGTACTTTTCACGTAATATGGAATAAATAATAAATAATTGCCTCTAGAAACGACGAATAAGTATAATTTGCTTCATTATAATATAATGTATATTGTAATGCAGATAATATATATTGATTTTGTTTTTTTTTATAAAATAATCGAATAAAAAATAAAAGTAAAAAAATTTAACAAATGAAAATAATAACCGAAGAATTATTGAACATAAATATTTAAAATTATTAAAAATTAAAAAAATTAAAAAATTTTTATTTTTCCTTTTTGATTTATTTTGAGATATTCTGTATTTAATAAGCAAATTGTAATTAAAATTACAAATGATATATGAAGCACATTAAAGATAATCGAATTATAGAAGAATTAATTAATCATTATATAGAATAAATTAAAGTGAATAGTAATAGAAAATATATTGTAAAAGTGATTAAAAAACATGTATATAGGATATTGTATTTATATATAATTTTATAAATCAATTTTAAAAGCCAAATGTAACTTGAAATTTATTTATTAAGTTACAAGCAATTTAAATACGCGTTAAAAGTAAGGAAAGAATGTGAGAGTATGACAGTAGTATAACTGAGATAGAATGGTCTTATTCTACTTCTATCTTGCTTCGTCTAAAGCAAACTTTAATTAGTTTATAAATAAATTATAGATTTTTTAATGAATATAATTAAAAAAATTTAATTTAAATAAATCTTTTTCATTTCTTAAATATCATAATATTTACATATATATATTTTTGAGTCTTTTTGCATGTCAAATGCATTCTGCAAATTTTTCTATATATTTAAAAATAAATATTCACATAAGTTTCAATTGATTATGTATCAATTTTAATATTTATTTTGGCCTTTAAAATCGACTTTTCAAAGATTTTCAAAGATTATTATAATTACATTAATATTTCATACATACGTGTAATTTTTATTATTTATAATTAATATAATAGTAGAGATCAGTTTGCAACTAAATTATTTCTTACACTTAATTTCAAATTTTCATGCTAAGTACTGAAATTTTTCAATTGATTACACTTTGTAATTTTTATTTATTTTTTTCAATCTTTCCTTGAACTAATAATGGCAATATTAAAAAATGTTTTAACATTTCAGATTAATTTTTTTTTAAAATAATAATAGATTCAATTCTATCAAAATTTGTAGAAATTGCGTAGAGCATAATTGTTCATTAATGACTATAGTAGAAAAAATTTTACCTTCGTATTCAATTTTTTATTAACATGTTATTATCGAATTATTGATCACTATGAAAGTAATTATAAGTAATTATAAAAGATTACAAGTAATTTTTTAAGATTATTTAGACAAATAATATTACTATATTAATATGTCAATATCATCTTTAATTATTTAATACACATTTTTTTTTAAATGTTCAATTAAAGGATATCATTAAGCATCATTTGCAATATTTCAAAGATGGTGAAAATTTGAGGTCAAGTGTAATAAATTGATTTATTACGCAAGCAACCGACTTGTATGCATAGAATATAAAAAACCTAATATCTAGGCGTGCTCCAGCTGCATAAAGAAAAATGGCGCATATAAAGAAATATAATATACATATGCAAATAAGTTTTTTATTACAATATACTTTGTTTAATATAAATATTCTGTTTTTTTTTTTAATAATAAATAGATACATATTGCGTTTACGTTGTAGAATGTAGAATGCTATAATGTTATGTTTCTTAATAACATTCGATGTTACAATATTTGAATAAATTTGCATATATCAATTTATTTGTTTTAGTGTAGAAAAAGTAATGTATTATTGAACATTATATTTTACAAAATATTCCTTGTAAAATAAATATAAAGATATATTAAAAAAAATAATACTTTGGATAACTACTTATTTATTTTTTCTATTTAAAAAATGTTATAAAAATATTATTCAAACCAGATATATATAAATACATAAATATAAAACATAATATAATACATAATACATAAGAGTTTATCAAAGTTTCAAATAATTGACTTTCTAACGTTATTCTAAATAAAAATAATAAAGAAAAAGAAACTATTAATGGAACTACTTTTTATCAGAAATAATATTGCACGTTTCTATCATGAGATTTAATTAAAAATGATTACAATTTGCTTTCAATTTATCATAATACATAGCATGTGTTAACCATTGCACTTTTCTTCGATAAATATTCCAAATTTCTTTGCAAATAATAACAAAAAATAAAATATAATGCCAAACTTTATTTTATGTTATTTTTTTTTGAACTTATGAAATTACTTGCATACGAGTGAAAATGAAAATACTCTTTTATTTTCTAAATTAACGAAATTTTCTGATTTAAGTGAAATAATTTAATCTGACTGAGACAATTTACTCGAATTTTACTTCACCCGGTATAATACCACGTTGGGTTATAAGCTTGGTTGTAGACTAATGATCTCGAGGTCTGCGGTTTTTGCCGACATTCTACAACATTCCCATTCGACTGGATTCTGCTCCGGAGACTCCATGATATTATTTTCTGTCTACATAGCATTGTGAAGCTCACATTACTCAAGTTTCAAAATTTAAGCTATATATAAAATCATCATTCAAAATAATCATCATTCTTTCGATTTTTGTTACTGCTCAATATCTTTGATTTAAAATTATTTATCTTATCTCGCATTGGATCGTGTGCACTTATCGTAAAGAGAATATATATCAATTTCAAGTGCATGGATTATAAAACTTCGAAATTTGTAATTGTAGAATGAAAATAAGATATATTATAGCTTAGAATTTTTAATTTATTCAATCATGTTGCAAAGAAAAATTCGTGATTTCTAAATTTTTTTAAATATATTTGAAACGTTTAAATTTAATAGAAATGATTAATTTAGGATGATTATAGGATATATAGGAGATTTCTTTAATTATTATGTATTATTATTATGTTATAATATTGTTCATAGAGATTCAATAAAGTGATCTATTGATTGCAAGTGATAGCATATCTAAAAATTATATATTAAGATTAAGATTGGTCCTTACTTCCTTTTTCATCATTATTTGACTTTTATAATTTTTTTTTTCAAAATTGAGTGTAAAAGAAAAAGTAACATTTTAAGAATTAAAAAAGAGAAGCAATCTGAAATGTTGTCTGATATTAAAAATAATTTTTAAAGAAGTAAGTATTTACCTATCAATAATTAATATGAATAGTCATAAATTATATTCATAATATATTTATTTGCTCTTCGAACTTCTAATACCAATAAAAAGACCTGATTTCAATATTCGAATAATGTTTCAGAAAATTGTTTATTTTTTACTCTCTATTATTTATCATTTTTTTATTTTTATGAATTATGAAAAAAATTTGTTTGTTATCTTAAGATTTGAAATTTCTAATTAAATCCCTGTTTCACTTTCTAAAAGAAACGCATGAAAATTAACTATATATATTTAAGAATTTATAAAGTTATAAAATTTAAGTTTAAGAAAATAAAAATTGGTCATATACTTTTTGATTGACAAATCTATAGAATTATTTTTTTTATGTGGAATTATTTTCAATATTACATAATAATTTAATATTAGATAATAAAATAATAAATAATAGAAAAATTATTAAATTATTTTGATTATATCATGACCAAATATTTCATAACAAGAAAATTAGAATTTCTGAAATAAAAAATTATTACTTGAAATATAAATTGAAACAATGCTTTTAACTCATATATATTTGTAGAATATTTAAAAAAAAGAAACACGATACTAATTGACAATATAATACAAACAATAATTCATTTATTAAAATAAAAAATGAGATGACTTCTATTTGTTAAAATTAGCTTATCTAAACTTATCTCAATTTCGTCATTAACATGCATTATGATATATTGCCAGATATGATATCAAGCCAGAAATACAATATGCAATACGAAGAATAAAGTTTCAAAACAACTCGTTTAAAAATTTCACTTCACTCAAACTCATTATCATTATCAAATATTTATTACCACTTCATTAATTGAAATAAAAAGACCATACCAATGCATAATTTGTAATTTCTTTTCAACATTCGATCATTAATTTTTATTTTTATTAGAAAGACTCTCTTTTATGAAAAAGAAATGAAAAAAAGAAAAAATTAAAGAAGATAAACAAGCGAATATAAAGTGTCGTGATCATGATCGATTTTAAAATTAAGGATTTTTTTTATAAGAGCTTAATAAGAAGGAGGATACTATTACGTAAAATTCAAAATGAAATTCAATTGAATATTTGATTTGCTTGCTACTTTGATATTTTCACTCTTTTTTTTTTTTTGACAAAATACCAAATTCCATATTTCCCTTCTATTTCATTTTATTTTTTTGTTTCGGTATCATAAACAAATATATACTCAGTTTTCATATTTTAATTACTCAAGAAAACAAATTTGAAAAGTTCGTATCTCTAATATTTTATATTTTATAACATATCTGAAGAAAATTGCAATTTTTGAACATAACAGTTTAATACAGATTTCAAATACTTCAGAAACTTACTCCTTAATACTTAAGAAATTGAAACAATTGATAATTGTTCTTTCTTTAAGTGCTAATAAAAGAAAAATTAAACAATAAAGAGAATATACATAACATTATATAATAATATAACTTTAACAAAAAAGCAAGTATTCTGAAAATTTCATCATCAAATCTTATGTAACTATCTTTTCAATAATATTAAATAATTATATACAATAGTTTTCAATTATTTTATAAATGTGTATTATAAATACATAATAATAATTAATAGTATAGAAATTAGTAAACAATAATTTGTGAATAATAATTAATGGAAAAAAATAAATCGAAATATAAATACTTTTAAATTATTCTTAAAAATATTTTATTAATGAAATATTAATGAATATAATCTCAAATATTACAATTAATAGAGTTTTCGAAAAATAATAAAATGAAATTTTTTAAAGATACCTTAGTTTTTTGAGACATAAAATATTATAAATATAAAATACATTGGAATGTTATATCGATTTAATATAAAATAATTGCAAAAAGAAATTTCAACTTTTATTTATTTTCAAGAAAAGAGAAACAATGATTGGATAATTTAGATTAATTTGGATTAATAATTTCAATGATATGAATAAAGGTAATCATACATGACATACGTGAAAATATTACAAAATATTAAGCATTTAAAAAATAATGTTTATTTTTTTTATAGAGAATAAAAACAGAATAAAAATAGAATAAAAAGAATAAAAACATGTATAATAATAATCAATATTTTTTTCCAGATTTCTATCAGCTAAATTTTGTTCCAACTATCATTTTGTTTTTGTTTTTTCTCTTTTACAAAAAAGTTAAATTATTTATTATTTTTATTTATTATTATTTTATACTAAATTGATTTTAATATTTCCATATTGATATTTATACTTATTATAACATTTTAAAAATTATATTAAATATATTAAACATTGTTGCATTTACTCAACAATTTTTTTTTAGGAATAGTGTGAAACAATGTTCATAATTGGAAATTTTATTTTAATTAAAGTAGTAATAATTTTGTATAATTATATAGAATATAATAATTGTATTCAAAATTATAAATTCTTAATTTCTTCATTTTCTTTTGTTTGTGTGCGCATATTTATGTTATCCATATTTACGTTTTCTAAATTTTATTATTTAAATTTATTATTTAAAAATCCACTAGCATTTAATATTAATATCAATAATAAATTATAAATTATTTATTATTTATTATTTGATAGAAATGTGGTTTTAATTGAGTAGTCGGTATGGAATAATAAAATGCAAATAAGCAATATTTTGATGATAATATTAGACATTAATAAATTTTTAATAGTAAATAAATATAAAAATAATTGTTTAATATTGAAATAATAAATCTTGAATAGTTATCTCGAACTAAAAAATATTGTTTCAGTGATTTCAATATTCAATGATTTGCAATTTTAAAAAAAGATATAATATTTATTATAATTTAATTGGTTCGCTTTTAATGTATTAAAATATTTGTTGTAGTTAGTTGAAATTTAAATTTACTTACTTACTTAATACATATAGTTTTCATAATAATAACGATAAATTAAATAATAATAAAAATTAACATTCAAAATATAATTGAATACTTAATAAACTTAGTTGAAAATAACAATTTTTTATAAAAATTATTGTATTTGATATTCTCTTTTTTGTATGATATGTTTTAAGCAATTCAATTAATATTAAAAATTATTTTTTCTTGATGAAATGAACTTTATATTTATTTTTATTTTATTTCTATTTATCATTATTCTTATATATAATATTATTATTTTTACATATTCAATGATTCAATTTATTACGAAAAAATTGTCTTCAAACTATATGAATCCAACTATATAATATTTATTATCTTAATTTAATAATATTGCAATGTATTTGATTATTTCTAGAACTTAAAATTATATAGAATAAGCATTTTTCTTTTTTTCATTTTTTATTATATATATTATTATATATTGAATATAATATTACGATGAAATATGTAAATAATAAATTGAAAAATTAATTGATTTGATAATTTGTACTAAATATGATTTAACTGCATTTTTTTTTAATAATTAATTTTATTTGCAATGTTATATATTAATAAATCCAATATAATCAAATTTATTAAAATATAATTTAAGATAAATATATAGATTAATATATTTGTGAGATATCTTGGAAAATCGATTCTAAAATCCAAAATGTAAAAATTGGTATATAGAAATATAAATTGGAATTTTATTAAACTTTATATAAATAATTGAATTTTGTTAAAAAATTGTTAATTGTAAACGTTTATACATACGTATATATTATGTTGAAATAAATACATAAATAATATAAAATATAAAAATAAATATATAACAATTTAATTTTCAATAAATTATTTTTGTGGATTAAAATTGAGGAACCGTTTACATTACGTGTGTGTGTGTGTGTGTGTAAACTTGTAATATTTGTATAAATATTGAGAATAGAGCGACAAGAGGTTTATTTGTAACTCTTGTTTATTAAATAAATTACAATAAATTTACATGTAAGTTAAAAATAATATAAATAAGTTTATATTTCTTAATTAAAGAAATTAATATTTGCTAAAATTAAAAATTAAAATAGTTCTCATTATTAATTTTAAAATAATAATATATATAATATACACGTTTCTTAATAGATGTATAATCTTATTCACATTCATAGGATAAAACTGGATTACTTTCAAAAATAGATATTTTCAAAAAATCCTGTTTTCATGTGAAATAATTTTTTCAATGAATAACTTTAATTATAAATTGTAGATTCAATTAAAATTTTTGATACAAAATCTTTTTTTGCCATTTAATTTTCACTAGCAAAAAATACATTTCTCTAGTATTATTTCTTCTCTATATTTTGTATTTTTTTTTGTAATTTTCTAATTAAGCATAAATAATCTACATTTCATTTAAGAAAAAAGAAAGAGATTTAAATTAAATATCCATGTTGATACGGAATATATATTTAGATACTTTCATTTAAAAGAGAAAGAAAAAAATAAATATCTATATATTATATTTATATAAAGTGTTATTTATAATACAACTGGACAGAGCATAATTTCTCATGAAAAAATAAGTTGATATAAAATAAGTTTCGTTTTTAAGAAGATTAAATTTAAAAATTTTTCAAGTATAAATATAAATGAGACAATGACAATTAATAAGGAAATAATAACATTGCTCATGTTTATGAGTACAAACATGAACAGGAATAGAAATCGAAATTTGAAATTTACAGTTGATACATGTTATAAATATTTAACAAATTGTAAAATTCTATTTTCTTGAGAATAAAGCTTCATACGTAAAGATTTTATTCTATACTTCCAACTTATTCTTTCTTGAAAAAAGTAATTACTTTTTGTATCTATTTCTATTTCGTATACGATTATAGAAATACTCTGTATTGATATTTGATAAAAGTTTCAGATAAAATTAATTTTTCCTTATCTAGTTTTACTTGAATCGATTCAATCGTCACATTTAAAATTTATAATACTATATATATTTATAATAAACTATATAATATATAGTTTATCATAAAAGAAAATCTGATTAAATGAAGATAAAAATAAAAAAAATAAAATAAATTATTCAATTGGATTGAAATTATGTTTGATATTGTTTATATATTTATTACGAAAATATTTTTTATGAAAAATAATGATTTCAATGAATAAGTTTAAAATAAAAAATTAAATAATCATGTTATCAAATAATATTTTATATAATGTTCAATAAATATTATTTGAATATATGTATATATTATTTGCTTTTTAAGTATTATAATTATATCTCTTTTAATTTGATCAATGAGCATTATGAATAAATATTTATATCTTATTTTATATATTTTATATATATTATAAATATATGTATGTATATATAATTTGATATATAATTTTAGATTAATTAATCTAATTAAAGATTCATATTTTTATCAATCCAGATTATAAAAATTATTCGTTTTACTTAAACTGTTTAAATTATTAATTATTTACTTAGATTTTCCTTACAAATATTTAAATTAATCTCTGTTTATGATAGTAAATAGAGATTAACTGTAACGTATAGACATATGTATGTATACGGTATTTAAATGCCTGAAGTATAAATTTGAGATCAAAATAAACAATATTTGTCATATATAGAAAACAAACAGTAAAGAAACAGTTAAATTATCTAATATAATATTTTATATTGTATTAGAAATATATCTCAAAAATAAAAGAATTATAAAATTATTTAAATATATAAATAAAATTAAAATTTACCATCACAACTTTCATAAAAATTGTAAAGATTTGTTTTCTTTTATTTAATAAATTGAGAAATTAAATCTTTTTATCAAATAATATTCTAATATATATATATATTCTTTTTTATATCCATTATTATATCGAGTAGAATAAGTATAATTAATAAAAATTATGAAATCATTTTTTTCTATTTTCTTAACTTAAACAAGTTAAGAATTAATTAATTAAAAATATATTAAATTAATAAAAAATTTGATATTACTATTCCTAAGTAAGATTATCCATAATATCTTTATATGTATTTTATTAAATTACTCTTACATTCTAGTAAGAGTTAATTTTCCAAAGTTTTTTAATTTTTTTAATTTTTAAATCAATTTATATTTTCACCAATATTTAAATAAATAAATAATAACAAATTTATAAATTTCAAACAAAATATTAACGTAATACTAATAATAAAATAGATAAAATAATATAGAATAAAAAAATATATATACATAGATTCAAACGTGTATAAAAATACACGATTATAATGGTGAATTTCTCAGGCACGTCTTATACAAAGAGATTCATATCAAACCGGACATACCCATGTAACTTTATAGCTATTTCCATGAAAATTGGAGTAAATTACCAGCATGCTTGTTGAATTTCTTTGTGTTATAGAAGCTTTTACGGCATTTAAATTTTTCAAGTATATAACATATATATAACATATAAATATGAAACATAATCAAGAATTAATTTATTATTTTCTCGATTTATTTATTAATGCAAAAATTGATTTATATTTGATGAGAATATATATTTGATGAAAGAGGTTCTAACAGCACCTTTACAGTCGGAAGAACCGATGACTAGCAACTGGCGAGGGGCCCTGAACTTCGTGTAAAAGGTATATGTATACTGGTCCAGAGCGCCCTTGCCTTCGCTTCGTCAGTTTTTTCATCGTCTGCTCTCGGACTGCTGCTTTTAAAGCGATCGTCACGGGCACCGCGCTTTTAAGCGACTCTTTCACAGCAGGTGTGCACGCATGTCTTACTTGCTGCTGTTCCTGCTATTTTTCTTCGATTCAATATTACTTTCAATCGTTAAAATCGATAAACACATATTGGTATGCATATCAAAAACATTATGCAACGAAGTACAGATGTACCGCGCTGAAACGTTTTAAAGGAAAATTGTTATGTCTACCAATGACAATTAAGTGCAAATAGTTGTTCTCGTGCATCTCACGCGTATCTTAAACAATAAAATCAATAAAGAGAATACAATTATGAATTTTGTTACAAACGTTCTCGAATCTTATTAAATTTAAATGTTCTATTTTTTTGTTACTTAAATTAATTTATTTTTTTGACAAACTAAGGAATTAGATGTGTAATAATCCGGATATTTATTTATTTATTAAAATATAAAAATATAATCATATAATATATTATAAAAATAGCATTTTTAAACATTTATGAAATTAGAACTAGTTAAATAATAAATAAGAAATTTTATTGCATATTATGTAATTTTTTCACTTCAAATATTTAATAATTTCTGTATATAATGCTAAAATATAATTCTTTTACTTTATGTGATAATTCTTTTTTCGTTCGTAATAAAGAAAGAAAATAGAAAATATTGAAATTTGTAATAAACTTACAGTATTTTTATTTTATGAGAAATATTAATTTTTTACTAACATCAATTTTAAGATATAAAAAGATATTTCAATATTACAATATTTTTAAAACATTCTACTTCACGTGAAATATATATATATATATCAAATTTTCTATCAATTTTTTACAAAATTTTGCTAAATGATCAGAATAATTTGGAATTTTTAAGAAACTCATTTAAAAATGCAAGACTTAAAAAATTATTGTTATTTTTGATTAGTAATAGTAATATCATAATATGTTATATATTTTATTTTTTATTAAATTTGTTTTTAATCCTGATTATTAAATTTCTAATTCTAATCGTTAAATATGTCTTATTTGTATTTTGATTTTAATTTTTATTAAGATCAAAATTTAGAATTATATCAAATTTTTTATTAATAAATATACAGATTATATATTCAAATTGTACGTCTAATTGATTATTTTATGTCAAAAAGTTTGATTGCATATCATGAAAAGATACAAAAGTGTCATTTTTTAAACAATGAAAAAAACTAATTTTATTTTTAATCGTTTAAATTTAAATAATAACGTTTAAATTTAAATAAGCGAATTAGATGCTATAATGTATCAAATTAATTAATAAAATATATTAATAAAATGAAAATCATCATAGTACTATAATCGAAATATTATTGAATTGCCAATTAATCGAATTGCTAAATAAGAAAGCATATATTTATAATTAAATAATTGTATTATTTAACTGATGTCTCGACAAGACATATATATTAAAAAATTGCATCGTATCATTTATTTTTAATGATATATAAATATCTTTGAAAAAAATGATTTTAAGTTGATATTATTATGAATATGTATTATAATAATATTATAAATATTGTAGTATATCGTTTATTATTACGATATAAATTAATATATATACAAATTGTTATATATTCACATTTAAGAGCAACTTATTTAATTTAATTATTTTTAAAATATATTATTTAATTAAATTATTATTACATTGTTATTAATCAATATTTTTCAATTCGTAAAATAAAAATATTTAACAAAGATATTAACGTATTCAAATCTATAAAATCTTTTAACCTTCTATTATGCAATTAATTATATTATGCAATATCAAATAATAATATCACTTAAAAGAATAATGGATATTTTTACTTATTACAAATAGGTTTTTTATAAAATAAATATAGAGATCCAATATATATTATATAGAAAAGAACGAATTCGTACAAGTTATTCGTAAAGTTTAACGATTTTAGCGATATTATAAATTGTTTATTCAAGAGAAATCACATGTTTCGTTGTAATTAATTATAGAATTATCAATATAAATATTATTGAAATTATGAACTTACCTTACAAACAGTTGTTCTTGATTATTTACTCTCCAGGATACCACGGTAGCTCCTAGAAAATGGAAAATATTGGTCAAAATTTGAATTCAGCTTTTTATTTGCAAAAATTATAACCTTCTACTTAATATTATTTCGTATAAAATTGAACTTTACCGCCGCGCACTTGTCATCTAGATAAATATATTCGAAAATTTAAAGAAAACCTACGGTGTGTTTACAATAATGTCATAACTAAATTAACACTTTTTTTAAAAGATATTTAAATATATTTGATGCATAAAAATATATAATAATAATTAGAAAGAAAAAATAGCACAATTAAATTTTTAGATAAATTGTAAATATTCAATTTACGTAAAAATAGATACGTATGAATTTATAAATAAACGTATGAAAACAGCACAAAAACTGGAGGTTAGGCTTGAGTAAAGGCGCGCACACACTTTATTTTTTTCTTAAACGAAATATAAAAATACGACACAAATCTGGGAACGATATATTGTCAAAATATATATACATATATACATATATATATTATGGCATATTTTTTTTAAACTTTTTTCTCACGATATCATTTCTTTTTTTTAATTTCTTTTAGCAACACGTCATGATGATGTGGAACATAGTTTTTCGAGATAAAGATGATTCGTTAAAGATACGTGTGTGTGTGTGTATATATACGTGTGAATTAATATTCTGCGTTTACACGTTACATTACGACAATTATAATAAAACTTGATAGACATAAACTTGCAAATCTAGTTGTTTGTATCAATCTGTACGCGCGCACACACCGTGTAAATT
Organism: Apis cerana; assembly: GCF_029169275.1. Classification (NCBI taxonomy): domain Eukaryota; kingdom Metazoa; phylum Arthropoda; class Insecta; order Hymenoptera; family Apidae; genus Apis; species Apis cerana. The sequence goes on from NC_083853.1 coordinate 228,100, forward strand.
AATCGTGCAGGTGGTATTGTTGCCCCTGTCGAGCACGACAACGCTAGTAGCCGCTGCCATGTTTGAGTCGTGAATGCGCCGCCGACTCCTCGATCAACGCAGTCAACCTTTGTTCAATGCCCCTAGTTTACCCCCACCATATTTCGATTTACTACTTTAATATACAAGTCATTCATCGTTGAGTGACATCTGTAGGTTGTTCTTATAACTTTATACGAAAGCAATATTTACTTGGATAATAATAATATTCGAGGATAAGAATATAATTCTAAAAAAATTTTTTTATTTAATATTAGTATTTTTTGGCAAAGATTAAATTTATAACTTGTAATATTATGTAAACACGATATATTTTATATATATATAGCTTTTTGTATTTATTTTATTTTTTCATTTAATTTAATAAATAAAAATTGAGGAAAATGTTAAATTTGAACAATTTCCAATTTATATTTTTGATTGTATATTACAGTGACGTAAACTTTTTGTATAAGCAATATTTTAAAATATCTATTTAATTAAATTTAAAATAATTATTTTATCGGAGAGATAGGATGTTATTTAGTATCTACGTGAATAAAATGAGCTTTTTTATTAACACATTTTTATTGTACTATCTGTAAATATAATTGGAAAAATTTATTGATGATATTTGAAATTTCATATTTAAAATACCCGCTACAATCGAGTCATGGACCAATCATATTACACAATTGCTGTATCTCTGAACGGCAACATTGGGTTTGTTACGTGAGTTGAAAACATGGCATCGTTGTAACTGTAGGTCAGAAGACGAGACCGGTTGACAGAAAGTTTGGTATTCTACATACTACTGTGATGTGTCGTTCGTTGTGTAGTGTCATCGTGCGTTGTATCAACTTGACGGAAAATTTATTGACAAGTCGCGTGTCAGCGACAATTACAATTATTTACGATAACGACAACGTGAATCGAAAATAATTAGCTGGCAGTGTGTGGTGCTGTGGGGCAGGAGACGATGAGGGTCGGGGGGATAATTCGGGTGGCGACTTGAGGGCAGAAATGTTGAAATTTGGTAGTAAAAGTGACGTTACGGTGGTGCATCGCGCCACTATTCGACTTCTAGACGACGCCGAAATTATCCACTGTGACTTTCAGGTGAGATATTCATTTAATCACAACACGCGACAAACTATTGATGACGCTTGTACACGCGCTTTTACCCCTTTTCTTCTTGCTGCCGGTAACGATCGCTCAGCTTCAAACAAGTTGAGAGTTTACCGGCTTGCGAATGCCTAAATATCTGTATGTTGGTTAAAAAAATTTTGCACGAACGTCTGTACTTTGATTCGAACGAAATAAGCGTTTCGATCGATTCCGGAAACTAATCACTACAACATGTTTGTTCATCCAAAATTTTCTCTTTAATGCTAATTGTAATGCTATTTAATGATTTCAATCGATATTTTTGTACATAATAATTAATATACGACGAATTTAACGTTTCATATTCGTATATTACAAATATTATATTATAATCATCAGTTACGTTTTGTATTGAATATAAATTAATAATTTGAAAATTTGAATTTCGAATATAACAAAATGAAAATGTTTTTTATTATTAACAATTAACAATTGAAATTTATTACTCGTAATATTTTAAAATTATATTTTTACTAATTAATATATTTATTAACATTATTTCAATTTAATAGAAGATAGATTAACGTTTTATTCGCAATATTTATCGTGTATTTAATTTGTATACGTACGTATATACGTACGCACATATACAACAAGTTTAATAGCTTAGTGTCGCAAGCCACGTGCGTATACTAACAAGGGTTGAAATAAAATATTACAATTTCATATTTGATGATTATATCTTCGATATTAATTTTGAAAATATTCTATTTGATAATTTCCAATATTTTTAAATATTATATTTATATTTATATTTCTTAATAACCAAAATAGAAAATATACATTTTGCACAATACATATGAATCCTTATCAATACATAGCGATTTTTTTTTATATATTAAATGAAAACTTTCTTTAAAACTACAAAATATATAATATAATATGATAAAATATTGAATATTAAATAAAAATTTTTCTTTATCAAACATTTATATTTGTTATTATTAGAATATCTTCATATTATAATTTATAACATAGAAAAATTATAACATGTATAGTAAATATACGTAGCATAAATTATAAAATGGACACGTATTTTTGAAATGACATAAGTTATAAAAAAATTGTTTAAAATTTATCGAAAAATATTATTTGGGTTGTATAAAATAATTTCATACATTTAAAGTTATTTTTTAATTTTTTATTATTATTTTTAATACGTGTTAATATATTATATAAAGGTAAATAGAATCACATACCGTTATATATTATTAAGATATTTTGATAAGCAAAAATAACATAATTTTTGTACAATGAAAAAAAGAAATATAAATTTTAAAGATTACAAGTTATCTGAGAATAAAGCTATATTTTCGTATCAACGAATTAACATTTTAACGATTAAATTCGAAACGTTTATGGGATGTTTATGGGAATTTATGACATATGAATTTCTGAAGAATGGAACGTATATATTTAGGAATTTATTTGATTTTAATGTATTCAAAAAAAAAAAAACGCGTCGAACCTAAATGAATTAATTAAAGAGTTAAAAAAAAGTTGGATAGAACAAAAAAGTCAAAATTAAATCTAATCTTATCTTTATCTAATAATAAATTTAATAATTTACTGTCGCCAGAAATTCATACGGTATTTAATTAAGAAATAAATATAAATGAAATAGGAAAAGAAATACAAAAATTTTGAAAATTTTCCGAAAATCATTTCTCGATCTAAAAATTGACAAATTTTGTTTTAACAAACGATAGCTTAGATGGTTTTGCAGCGTGATCTGCTTGAACGTTTGTAATCGTGCTTTGTAATATATTTCATTCATGCCTGATACGATTCATATCTATCTGTATCTGATTATGTATCTCGTATTTCCGTGTCGTTTTATAAATAGTTGGAAGAAAGCGGAAGTATACGAACCACGACGAACAGTCTTTCTAGAATGTCGATCGGATTAGCGTAGATCATTATTTGTTTATCCGCGACACGTTGCCGGAATGCAACGAACGTGCTTTCCGCGCAATGATCGTGACGATCGATGTTGGAACGAAAACAAGTGTTCTATTGATGAGGAAAAATACGTCGATGGTCCAATTTGTTTGTTACCACTATGATTTATAAAAACGAAAAGGAGAAGAAAATAACGACACGTGATTTGGAATCGAGTGGAAAGGAAAAACAAATTTAGTCGTTGAAAAGGGAACAAATAGCAAGAAATGTCTCGATTCGATAGGAGATCAAATCAAATAGAAGAAGAAACAATTTATAAAGATGAACTTATTTTTCACTTGTTACAACGTTGTTGATCATTGGAATAAAATTAGATAGATACATCGATGTGCAATTTCTGAGAAAAGGCGATATGAAAATAAGGAAGGAATAAAAAGAATTGTAATGCAGCGATTGATCTGTTGATATCTATATAAATGGAATCTATATAAATGGAATAATTGAAGTTGTTGAAAAGCAAGACAGTTATGCCCACTGTTAATGTCACGTTAATTAAATTATAAAATTTTATCTTTCGATTTAATTGCGTGACATTGCGCTCTTCTCTCTGTATCGCGAAAATCAATGGATACTAACAAATTTTTTCTTTCTGCAATATTTACATATCATTTGCCATTTCAAATTAGTTTTTAAGAAATTAAACGTAGCACGTGCCACGTGTTTTATCATTCCAGATTCGTAATTCCGTTTTTCGATTCTACTTGATATTTCAAGACGATTTTTTACATTTGATGCAAAATAATGATTTGTTGGGATTCGTATTGAATCTTACAGTCCAAATAGATATTGGTCTGAGTTTTGTTTCCTACGATGACAAGTTTCGCTTCATTTAATTTAAATCCACTTACAACTTAACAAATCTTAATAAATTTATTTTTGTATAAACCAACTTTTCACCTATTTCGACCTTTAGAATTGAGTTTTGGAATCTTTTAAAAGCCCACATATATATTATACAGCTATGATCCGATGAACTATTTGCAAGCACTGTAAATCTATTATTTCCAGACCTTGACTCGAATGGTCCTCTGTAATAGAAAATATTGATTAACGTTTTTCTCAAAAATAGCCTTGTCCGTGTCATAAACCTCAACTTTCAACAGGCGTTAATGTTTGTGCGAATAAATTAACAGAAACCTGGAAAGAAGGTTATAAATGTGACCAGTGCATAGCGTTCTAATAAAAAGTTTCGATACATTTCTGTCGTCGATTGTAATTCGAATTATAAATATACGCCATTTGTACGAAAAATTAAAAATCGAATATGTTTCTTTTCGACAAGATGCTACAACGATAAATAAATTATGCTTAATTTGATTATACTTAAATTATTCATAATCTATCTTTCAATCTCTCATAATCGTTCGATTTTTTTGCACAATTCGAGAAAAGATTTCAAAATTTAGATAGAAAAATTAATTTTATATATTTTTTTACGATAAAATATTAATTTCTACCTTTATAATTTTGTAAGCAATTATATCCTTGGTTTAACAGGATGGGTAATTGGTTAAGGAAACAAGGATTCTGTTTCACTTAATTTACGAAGCCTTATGAATGGGATTAATTCATGCTCGGATATAAGAGCATACGTTATATGAGAGTTGGACGATGAAATCATAGTCCATTATACCTCGCAAGTTATGTGCAAACTCAGATCGGTTCCTTGTACAAGAAGATGTAACGTATTCTGAGCTGATAGATCATAGGAAAGGTCATGACGTTATTTTTCATTATATTCATATTAAGAGCCAATCGATACCTGGTCAAGATTTCCTTTCCCGATCATTAATTACCTCTGTGAAATATTGATTCTATTTCCCCAAGAAACGAGTATCATTGTAGAGATAAATACTCTTTATTTATTCCCAACGCATAAGTTTGTAACAGTATTTTAAATTTACAACGTAATATGCACTCTGACTATCAAGGAACCGGACTGTGTTGCGTACGATCGAAGCATTTTGATCGACTCTGAGTAGTCAAATTTTCGTGAATTCGTTATTTGAATTAACCAAAATTCGTTTCGAATATACCGTATAATTCAGATTATTCCATCTAAATTGAATTAAAAGTATAATTTGTATCAAGAATTTTGTCTACTGGACGAAGGAACGACATTGATATTTGTACTAGAAATAGTTTAATAATTTTGCGTTGCACGTACTTTTGAAAAATAATGAGAATTACTTAGTTCGGGATTTTATTAACGGTTTTGTGCTTACTATGGAAATCCCGTGCAGAGTAGTATTTTTGAGCGAAAGCATTGGCATGGATCCAATGAACGCATGCCTCTTAAACGGAATACAGGATATCAGTATTCAGTGGCATGTACAGAATCGACATTGTACTACCGGTTAAGTGGGACTATTTTTCAAAACTCATCAAGGATGGTTTCCCCAATAAGTGGAGCTGTTCATCCACTGCTATTCATGAAAAATTTACCCCACTTTTAAACGTTATTTCTGCAAATTTAACGACAAAAACTTACAAAAAGAATCTTATTCCTGAGGCCAATCTCGATCCTTATTGCTAATTGTTATTAATTATTTATTAGACGATTGTAGATCCTCCATTTTGAATAGCTCTAACACTTAAAGAACTCGTAAAAGCGAGACATAAAAACACGTAACAAGTTATCACGGAATATTATAAATCGTTCGTAATGTAAAGAAGGGAGAATTTAAAATAAATATTGCTTTCTTTGCAAAACAACCTGTATTAAAAATTTAAAAAAAATAAATAAATAAATCTAATCGACCAGTATTCATCAGTTAGAAATATTGGACACGCGAGAAAAGATAGAAGATGCGGAGTATTAGATTGATGGTTTTTTGATACGTGAAAATCTGTAAAAACACTGAAATCGTCTAGAGTTTTGATTTATTTCTATGAATTTGAAGAAGTTAGATCGAGCGTAGTTCCATTTTAAAATATCATCGTACAATGTCGTATATCACGAGGAATTTGCTGTAACTTGTTTGAATTATTTCAGCTTTCGAATAACATGGTACAATAGAAATATAGTGTCTATGCACAATGAACACGAAACGAATTCTTTTTCTCTTTAATTTTCAAGACGGTAAATTATATAAATTATAGCTTGTAGATTAATAAAAAATGTTTTCTTCTTTGCGTCATTTTTTCTGTTTCGTTTATGAAAATTTTTGTTAATTTTGCCTTTGAGAAGAAAACTCGACCAATTGAATCTATCGAGTATTTCTTTCTACCTCTAAAATTAATATTTGAAAAGTATTTGCAAAAATATAAAAGACGTTTTTTAACATATTTTAACATATGTTACAAATACATGTTTATAATTATTTATATTCATTATTTTTAAAAATTTGTCTATATTAAGTTTGTTATTCTTTCATTTTTGTCATCTTTAATTGTGTATGGTGCAGTTGTCGATTTAAAATTAATAAAAGTTAACTTTTCAATTGGTGCGGTTGACGCGTATTGATTTAGCTTTGTTAAACTCGATGCACTAGTTCTTGACTAATTATCTCTATTTCTATTATATCCCTATTCATTCTTATGTTTTACGTTTAGAAAAGAAAAGTTGTTTTAAAATTAGAATTTTTATTCAAAAATACGCATATCTCTTCTTTTCTTCACATCACGTATTTGTGTTTCGTGTTTCGAAATTCACTTTAACTATTCTGTTCAATAAATAAAAAATATCGATACAAATTCTATCATATATATATATATATTTTATTAAAGTAGAATTGGAGATATTTATGAAATGTTCTTTTAAAAATTAATTATACGTTACACTAACCTTAGCATAGTTTTTTTAATTATTTGAAGAAAATAATGGTGTACACATATATAGGAAATTATAATTGGATCGAATCAAATATTTATATCATCTTGTTTTTCTTAGTTATTTAAAACAAAAAACGTAATATAGTCGAGTAAAAAGTTATATAAATAATGGAGCGTTAAATTCGAATTAATTGAATGACTGAATTTTTCAAATAATTTATCGAAGGAGCTACTAATTTATGAATTTATCAATTGAGTTCAATCTTGACTGTTTTTTTAATTTACAACTTTATATTATATTTACAAACGTACATTAAATATTTACTATTCGAATCATTAGTTCTCAGATGTAGTAAATGTTTCACTTTTTTATATTTGTAACAGGGATTGATATTAATTCTTAGATAATTGCATTGGAAATATGCTCTTTGAATATTGTTCTTGACTCGAAGGGAAGAGAATGAATTGTTAATGGTCTCGTTATGATGTTGTTGAAGACAATATTGGAGTTCAATGAGCTTTAATTTTTGATTTAAGTCGTTCCACGCTGTATAATTGAGAGTAGTTTAGCGTTATCGATTTGTGTGATCATTCCAAAGTAATCTAATTTTATTTGTGAATTCAATATATCAATGTTGCATATCTGTAATGCTTTGTATCTAATGTTTCCCATTTTGCTTTTTCGTGAAATGTTTCAAAAGAATTCTACGAGATGAATGATAATAGCTTTTATTGTCGATTTGAGAATAATGAGAGATTTGAAAAGCATCGGTTGAGGATGGATGTGGATAATCGTGCACCTTTTTTGCTAAATACACAAGAAGAACTCGACGTTTATTTGTTGAGTAGTTTTCTTGACGATCGATAAAAATGCTTAATAATGAGATGTTGTTTGTTTTTGTGAGTTTAATATTATCGCTTATTGCAGTTTTGAGATGTATTCATGTTCTTGAAATCACATTTCTTATATGCGTTATATTCTTATGTTTTCTTTTTTTTTTAACCGCGAAAATAATTTTGTAAATAAAATTGCTTTCTAAATAAGATTTTTTTCTTTAGTTTAATTAATATTCAATTTCTTTTTATAAAAACGAGCTTACTTATTTATTTATATTATATTTCGAAAAATCTGAAAGATTTCAAAATTAATCGGAGATTTCGATAAGAATTTCAATAACGAATAAAATCTTTTTCTTTATATACAAATATTTTTCTTGTTAAAATTCAAAAAAGTATCCGCAGCCTTGAAATATTTAAAAACTGCCAATTGTTCGTGTTAATATCCTGTAATGTACCACAAATTTTTCATTGAACTTTCCTGAGAACAGGTTGGTTGTTTCAGTAAATTGATATTTCAAACTACAACTGTCGTTTTCATTGGATTTGTGCATATCTATAGCTATAGCTTTTCAAACCTTGCCTTTTATCTGTCGAGACATTGTCTTCTTGGTATATTCATTTCGATTTTTTAAATGAAGAAAGTAGTAAACAATTTGTCGACATTTCCAACTATTCCTATACTAAAAGAAGAAAGAGATAAGTAGACGTATTATTATATATTCTTTTCATTTACATATTATTTCTTGATCGCTGACAGACTAAATTTCGTAACATGATTGCTTCGTAACATAAATCATTAGGGAAAAATATTTCACGATGTGATATTTTGTTATTAATTTTTTTATAAATAATTCGAATCGAAACAAAGATCAAATTTGTTTTTTTTTTTTAAATGGAATCGCATATTTTTTTTAATAGAGATATTTTGATTTATCGTACACTGTAAAGTTCGTTCGTTATTAATCGTTTTATTAATCGTAATCATGATTATTTAAAGTAGTTTTGATACGAGATTCCTTTGTATTACCTTTTTCTTCGAAAGTTTCTCGTTTCTAATAACGCGAAGTTGAAGTAAAGTAGATACAAAACTTAATATGTTATTTATGTCGATTGATTCACTAGCCTACTTACTTACCTTGACCCTATGCACAGTTGTCTTTCCATACACACAACCAGATACTTATTATCGACTTTATTATCCTCTTATGCGATATAAAACGATTATACTTGTTGATTTCGATAAAGGTAGTAACATTGATTATACCTATGTAATTGCATTTGCTATATAATAGATTACTAATATTTGTTTGCCATCGTCAAAATATTATATTTAACAATGATAGTTAATTCTTAATAATATATATATACCCAAATAATAAATTGCCTTCTTTTTCTTCAAATATTTTTCTGTCTTTGATTTTACTTTGGAATATTTACATTCTATGTCTGTGATCGTGTAGAAAAAAATCTATAAGCACACTATAAGATTTATAGAGAAGATATATAGCTCGTGCTGAATTTCTTTCTCTTCGAAGAAATCGTTCAAATTTATTTTTATGAAAATATAAAAGATATTTTTTAGCGTTATATTGATTCTCGATTAGAAACGGAAAATTAACCATTTTTCATTGTAATACGTGAAAAGAAATAGATTCGCACATTCTTTTACTCTCTCGCCCGAGAATATTGTTCTTTACGTGTTGACGATTCAATAAAATATATTGTTGGGATCATTTATGATTATATTGTTGAGAAATTATATCTAATTTCTTTGGATTGGAAAGTAAAAAAAATAAAAGAGAAAAAAGTTTCGTTGTTATAGTAAATGCGATGACCAGGACAAATTTTTAAAATTCACAACGATGGAATACGATAATCGAAACAATTTATCATAATTTATTTAAACGATAAAAAAGATAGTTTATAAAATTTCGCGAAATAAAATTTTTTCTTTGCCTTTCGATTCGAAATCATTGCGCTTTTAAAAATTCTTCTAGGATTATTTATTGAAAATTCATCGATATTTCACTAAAAAAAAATAATTTAAAAAGAATCATTTCACGTCGTTATTACGCGTCATTGCAACGATTAAACTAATCATAATTGCATTTTTCGATTTAAACAAAGTGTTGATATTTTGAATAAAATTTTGATCATTTGATCATTTATTTACGGAGAGACGTAATAAATATTAAATTTATCGTGTTGCGCATAAAAAGTAGCGAAACTCTTCCTTTCTCCATTTTTTAACAATATTACAACTCTATATATGTCTATGTATATAGACATATTATATCTAGAATTCCAATTGATTATAAATTGAGAACTTGATTATAGACTAGAATTTCTCCTTATAGTTCGTGATGTCATGAATCGTTACGTTTCTAAATTACATGTTGCCATCGTGATTACAAAGCGTTGCGTATTCGAAGTAAGAAAGAACACGCAATAGATAGTTTAATAATGGATATTATTAATACAAATTGTAATTACAGCAACACTTGTAATTTTGCGATGCATCCAGAGAGAAAAATTAAATTTATCAATATCGCGGTAACCATCTTGGTATTTTAGTTGTTTTTCTTTCCACAGAGATGGCGGTAATCGTATCCGGATTTTATTATCTTTAAATGTATCGGTGAATGATACGTTCGTCGTAAAATTATTACCAAATATTATTAATTAGTTTTTAATTATTCTTTTGAGTTTAATTTTCTTTTTGTTACGTATAAATATAGGTCTAAAAAATTTTATAAAAAAATTACAATATAAACAAAAATATAGAAAGAAAATCGAATTATTGATATTAAAGGAAATTCGCGTGAAACATTATAACATTTCTTTGCTCATTTTATAGATCCATGGAATTGGCAAAGTTTGATATTTTATATGTATCGTCGTCCTGAAAATCGAAAATGCGTGCAAATATCGATACCTGTAACAACAATCAAAAGTATAGTGAGTTAAACAAACTTGTGCTTTTTACGATGAGATTATGAGTGCATCGCTACTTATTTATGCGCAACATGCGTAACCACGTTCCATCGCATACTGTCGGAATGCACGAATGAGGTTTCCGTGCAATGACGGGCATTGGAAGAAGACATGGAAATGAGTTCTATTCATTGACGAGGAAAAATTGAATGCATTGATGGCCCAGATGGGTTTGCTTGTTATTACTTATGTTACCATTTATAAAAAGAAACAGGGATGGCGTGATAATTTGGAATCGAATACGAGGAAAAAATAACGAGAAATTCTTTCAATTATAATAATCGAAGGTAAATTTGTTTTTCAATCGTCGATATAAAATTTCTGGAAAGACATTACATGCTGTATAAAGAAAATATGACAATAATGAAGGATTAAGAGGAACCAATTATAATAAAACGCTTTGGAATTGATCTTTTAACACGTGAAATCTATGTAAGAATTATTCTCAATTTCGTGTTGATTAAAATTTTTATATTGATTCGGCGTCTATGAATTTTCTGTGAATACTGAAAGTCATCGAAGAGGATTCTATTTAATAATAGATTTCTTCTTTGACATAATTTACTATAATTATATAATTATACAAAATCTTAAAGATTTTGAGGTTGGAACGTCACATGCTGTCATTTCGCGAGACTAATAATTTTATTCTAGATTCTTCTAAATGATCTAACGTCTTAAGACTGGTTATAAAAAAGAAAAGCAACGTTTATCACTTTTATCGAAACTCATCATTATGGATTACTCGAATAATTAAAATTTAAACCAAAAATGTTCGTTATTCTGTATCTCAATTATTGATATAATCCAAAACTATACTAATTGTCACAATCTTCCTATTTATTTCGATCTTGTTCAAAATAATCGATTGCTCTTCTTAAGAGAATATTTAAAGAGAATAAATTCCATTTAAGCGCGAACGGAGTGAGACGACATTTTGCCAATCTCAACGGCAAACATCATTCTCGAGAAAATTTATTACAAACACTGGCGGATCAGTTTTCTTGGAACCCTGTGGGCGGCATAGTCTAATTCTATCGTAAGAATTTTCCTCGCGTAACCGGGTCATTGTACTCCATCAACGAGATCTCAGATACAGCGTTGGTGCATTTTCACCTACTCCGACGCTCTTTTTCTCCATCTCCATTTAACATAAAGCTTCGACTGTCGTATTATAACGATACAACTTTTGCGCTTGTTTTGACCTCTAGCATCGATCCCCCAAAGGTGTTCCACATTAACACCCTAGATGCGCGTAGATGTATCACGCTAGGTGTGGACATTATCGTAGTAATCGGCGAGTCGCTCGACTGCTGACAAACAGTGCACTGTTTGCAGATAATGTCTGTCAGCGCAGGCCGATCTTTAGACTTTGCATAGGCGTCGAAAAAATAAACGTTACGTTCTTCTTGCCTATACGTTCTACGTATAAGAACAGCTAATTGAGCTATATTCGTGTAATAGTTTTATTTTCCTTTTGTGACGTTGTTTATCTTAAGAATAACGCATCAATTCGTTTTTGTGAACGAGACTCGAACGAACGAATCGAATTAAAGTATTCGAATGTACGGAAAGAAGGAGTAAATTAATTCTCCAATATAAGGAAAATCGTATTAATTTCTCTCATTTAACTATTGTTAGCTATTTGCTAATTTTCTTTTCTCAGGTTTTTTTGTGCTGATATTATTTAGGGTGAGTCTTATTGTCAAGTATTTATTGTATTTGTACGCAATATCGCAAGTGAGCATGTATCGTTTATAGAATGATTGCTTTCTATAGGATAATGTATACGCTGTTATACATCTATATGTAAATTATATAATTTTGTGCAATTTTGAGTACGATTGTTATATTGAGACTAGTTATTGTGACATCCAGTAAGATTATTTGGACTATTTATTGTTATCTCGATATCCACGTAAATTGTCTAGAAATAAATTGTGGTTGTTAATAATCTAATGTTTAGATTTTTGTATACATTTTTGTATTTTACGTTTTTATTTTATAATTATTATTAATTTAGCCTGACAAGTATCAGTGAAGATAAATTATATTTGTACCATATTTTTTATATAAATAGAGACGGAAAAATTTAAAAAAATGTTTTTTTGTGTTTATAACAAATGTAAAAAATAACAATCATCTAAAAACTTTTACAAAAAAAAATTATGACCAAAAGTTTGCTTGTTATTTAAGAATAATGTAAAAACATTTCTTGAAAATCATATGATTAAACGATGTAACTATTTTTAAGGGCAGTGATTATAAATAATTGAAAAATTATTATCCTTGCTGATATCGTGACTAATACAATTTCAGACTAGATTTATTAATAATTAGCATTAATGATGCAAAGGAAATCATAGTACATAAAAAGTAGAGTAAAACGTCGCGAATAAGAATATTATTTGTTATGAAAATTTAAATAGTCAATTATGATCGAAATACGATTTCTTTCGTGGACAATGTTTATTGACAAGGAAAAAAAATTTCGATTATTTATATTGTAAGTAATTTAGTCAAAAAAATCACCATTATATTATCAAATTTTTACCTTGTTAAGAAGATTGTATAAAATTTTTAGATATACCATGTTTTCATGATTAATTTTTAGATCAAATACATTTGCTTCGTTACATTTTTGATATCTATTTCTTCTGTGATGATTTGAAATAGATACTTTTGTTTCTTTAAATGGTATATATATGTATATTGTTTTAATTGATTTGTTATATAATTACGATTATTTATTTATTCATAGAATTATTTAATTTATCGTAAAAAAGATAAAATATATAGAGAAAATTATAGGATAAAAATGGTTCATTCAGATATTTTACACGAATTTCACTGATAAATCGTGTTATTAAAAGCAACAATAATTCTGTTTTACATGAAACGTTATAAATATATAGTAAGTTATATATAGAGCAATCTTTTTATTTATGGAATATCACTTCGAGGGGATAAAATTAACGTTTAAAGTCACTATTATTTTTGTTTTTTAAATATAATTTTTTAAAGTATTAAGCAAATCAACAAATGTTAGAATATTCAAGTATCAAATGTTTTATTATCCTATTATAAAAAATATTTCCTCTGCATGTACAAAGTATTTTATTGAAATCAAATTTTTCAAAACGCTTTTATGATTTTTAGTATAAAGACGAAGCAGATCTTTATTTCAGTTCTATTTTTAAAATTCACGAAAATTTAAATTTACATCAACAATCTAATTATTATATTGTTGCGTATATATAATTTTTTAAAACGTGCTTGACAAGTGTTATTTCCAATTTCTCTTTTTGTAAATGATATCGAATTTAACGATGTCACACGTATAATATCGATCGTGTGTTCTTGTGATATTTTTTTTGGCGAAAATTAATCTCTTTTCTCATTTGGGATACAAAAACTTGCATATAACGAGCCATTTTATCTTTAAATCCAATATTTAATATAATTCTTACAATATAATAATTCTATATGAATTTCTTTCCTGAAAAAATTATTAAAATAAACCATAATTTAATTTTAAATAATACTTGAATAATGTTTCTCTTACATTATTACGAGTATCAGGTATTTTCTTGTTAATTTTTTATATATATTATACGAATATAATATTTATTACAGTATTCTTGTTTAAATTTGGCGAAATATTAATTTTTCTATAAATTTTTCTTTTTATATGATAATAAATGAATCATTAATTGCTTTTACATATCCTCAAATCGTTTTCACTGATAGAGAAACGGCGGGGTTATAAATTACCGTATCGTAAGTGGTATTAATTAATCTTGCAACGATAAGATAGATATCGCTTCCGTATTACTGCTATAATGGATGCCATATCGCTATATTATATGCATAATATACAATTGGTCTCAATAGTATTCGGCTATATTAGATATTCGATATATTTTACTATAAATATTGTGCATCAATCAAGAAAATAATTTAATATCGATTTTTAATATATATATAACAAAAAAGAGTTTAAATTTTTAGAAAAAATTGAAATATACATTTTTATATGCAGAATTCGAAAATGGTTGAAATTTCTGATCTAATCGTCGAAAATAATTTCATGGTATGAACAATTATTTATATGGAAAGAATTTGGCGATTTTCGCCAATTGCACGACGCTATGGATTATTATCGTTACGAGAATTATGGTTTCTAGCTTATTGCAAGTTTGTATGCATGCTTTTATCCACTGTGTAACGTGTTTATGAAACGTATAGGTAAACGAATGTACATAAGATTTTCTTTCTTATTTATCTCCTGGTTGAGTGTCCTCTGAAGAAAGAAAAGTTGTATATAGGGTGAAATATGATACACGTATAGAATGTCAATATAATCTTGAAATGTCTTTTTAGAGGTCAACAAATTGTAAAATAAATTGCTTGTAAATAAATAAATCTTAATCAAGATTTTTATACAATTTTTGCCCTTTTTCTAATTCTTCCAAAAATGTTTGTAGTATTGAAGGATAAAATGAATAAATTTGAATTGATAATTTATATTTTATATAATTTAAATTTATAATATAGATTTGTAATGATGTGTCTTTTACATAACTGTTTCCTAAGATGTCAAGTTGTTTGTGAATATTGTAATTAGTATGCCTATTTTGATGGAAGATTTCTATATTAACAGTAGTTTTTTTTTTTATTAATATTAAATATTATAACGAGCTCGTATAATTTTCTTGAGAAGAATTCGAATGGTTTTTATTCTCCATGAGAATGCTCTAGACGTCTATTCTTATATTCAATGCATCTGTTGTTAAAGCGAGTGGATATATCCTTGGATATATAATAGAGAAGTCTCCGTTATTTGTTTTTCGTTTAGTTTGAATGCTTCTTCTATTTTTGGTCCAGTGGATTTTTTCTTATCTTTGAATGATAATCTTTAAATGATTATTTAACATTATTTACATCCATAATTTTTTACATAAATTTTTCTCTTCTATAACAATGCTTGTAACAATGAACATTTCTAAATATTTAATTACATAAGACTTTTGACAACTCTTCGTTTATTGATTCTTTCTATAACTCCTTTTATCATTTTGTATCTCTAAATGAATTTAGAAATTACATTTTGTCACGTTGATGATACATCATCTGTACAATGGAATATTTATTTTAGGTATTGTCTATGTTAACAAGTGTTTTTTGATTCGCAATAAAATTTATATTACAGCATTTCAATACTCTGTGTCTATCAATTGATGAAAGACATTTTGCATTGCATTGTACGAGTAATAGAAACAGAATGCTATGAATTTCTAAAGATTAATGGGATTGTTATTTATCTTTCGATAGCACATTCTGTCCAGTTCTATTAATAAAAAACACCGTACAATCTAATATGTAATATTATAAACATTTTTGTGTCGTATAAAAAAAAGAAGTATTTGATTAGTTTTTGCCTTTGTTTGTCTTAGTTTGCCTTAGTTCTTCACGACGCTTGGTATTTAAATAAATATTTAAATTATTGTTATTAATTGTTATATTAAATATGATTGATTTTCTCGTCGTATTATTTCTCAAATCGATGATTGCTTTGAGCTACCAATAATTTTCAATATAAATTTTTGTCAATCGTTGTATCATTAGTTTCAATTTATCAATTTTTTTTCTGTTCTTACTATGAATTAAAAACTGTTACATTTTCAATCCCAAAATTACGAAATCACTTTGTTTACTCATTCATTGCATTTTTCAACGAAATTTTTCTTTACGAAAATTTTCAGTTTTATCAATAGTACAATAATGGTTATACGCATTGTTTCGATTGTTCGTTTGAATTCGCTGGCGGCACATACCCAACACTACCGAGCTCTGCGATCGATCGAAACAATTTTTCGGAATGAAAATTTTTGGAAAGGAAAAAGTTATTTGAAACTATCCGAAAAATATATTCAGGACTTTTATCGACCAACTTCTTCATCGTCTGATACTGTATATACCGCTGCATAAATTTCCATGTGGCACAAAGTCGAATTCTGTTGGAAAAATCACATCGCCATTAGGACAAACGTTTTCATTATTCAATATTATTCTAAAAACTTTTCGCATTCTTTTTCTTGGCGCTAGTTTTTTAAAACCTTTCTTCTCGAGATTTTGAATCGATATGAAATGATACGAATTCGCTTTTTCTTAATTTTATTCTTTATTTCACATCAAAAATTATGTTTATATTTATGTTATAATCATCGCTCTTATATACTGTTTGATATAAGTATTTAAAGTGGTTATAAAATTAATAAGATCTTTATAAGACTTTAGACATTTGCATTTAGATTCGCTTGATATGTATATTAAACTTGCATATTAATCAACCTCTGTACTTCTGATCTAACGATGGCTTATCGCCAAGTGTGATTCCTAGTGTTTTCAAGGCATAATTACACGGACAAGCAAAATACACAATCCTTGTCGCTTAATTGGCTAATAGTACTACACTAGGATACGAGGCATTATAATTATAATATTTTGCATATAATAGATGGATACTTGTTGCATTAAATATGATTTGTTACGTGAATTATTATATAATGTTTTTTATTTTTACTAACATAATTATTTGTTTGTTATATGTACGTATTGTACAAAATACATAGGAATAGAGAAATTAAAAAATAAATAAAATATAAATTTAAACGCGGAGTTTCTTGGAAATTGAAAATGGACAAAGATATCGCATATAATTATTTAATACGAAAACAAAAAAAAAGATATTTTTTCTGCAGTTATTAACATATTTATCCGATATATATCCTTAGAGGATCGATTTTAGAGATCAGAATAAACGTAAAAAAGTGACACAGCTTTGTCGCGTTATTTATGCTCTGTCTCTGCTTTATCTAATGCAAATTTAAATTGCTTTTTGTATTGTGATAATTTTTGTTTTGATCCGGAAAATTAATTCGAAAACTTATTTAAAGATCACCACATTGACGATTATCAGGAGACAAAGGAATAAAATTCTTGTACCAATGAATGACTCTCCTATAATGTAAAATTTGAAATGACAGAAGAATAAATTTTATACTGGTTGCAGTCTTTTTTCTTTTCTTTTTTTATTTCTGTTGCAGCCTCAGCACAAAGGAAGGTATATTCTGGAATATGTATGCAAGCAACTCAATATCTTGGAAACGGATTATTTTGGGCTTCGATATGTGGATCATTGTAGGCAAAGGGTAAGTTTAAGAATCAACTTCTAAAATAAGAGTTCGAATGCTTTTAATTAATTTCCAATATATAATAATGTCTTTATCAAATTCCAAGTTAAATTATTTCCTTTTATAAACATAACATGTTCTAATTTCATTTTATATTTATGCAATTACCACGTGTGGACAAGTTAATTATCCCCTTCAAAAGTGCTCTTCTTCTTACTAACGAATACGAAATTGAAAAACGTTGTCCATCGCTTAATTGCAGTTTTTTTTCTCTCTTTTTCTTTTTTTCTCTTTCACTTTACAATTAAGAATATTCGGTGAATTGGAATTATGAAATTTATAATGAATTTAACTGTATTTAGAAAAAGATTAATCGTGATTTTCTGCATTAATATCATGTAATTGTAATTAAAATAAATTATCGTTACGAAGACATCGGATAATTTAATTTTTTTGAATTTAAATTACAATTAATCGTAACGCAATTACGAATGTATATTGTATATGTATAAATTGTAGTGAAACGAAAAAATTTATCATGAAATTTGTACATTAATTAATTATATTCAAGTTGTAAATATTAAATATTTTAAATATTTGTAAAATGTAGAATTGATGATAAAAAAGGAAAAAAATATAAAATAAAGATATGAACGAATACTTTTTAACTTTAGCTACTATTATATTAATTAAAATGAATTCAAATGTAAACGAATTGAATTATTTTGATTTAAATATGTAATATTTGTTACAATTTTGTTATTATATCTATGAATGAAAATATACAGAAATATATTTCATAATTCTTTTTAAGGTCAGATTTCTAAATAAGATATAAAGTACTTAGTAATTTTTTAATTGTTAATCAATTTCATATTCACGTATATTTCAATGAAATATAAATAGACGAATGAAACTTATTGGGATGCAAAAGATTAGAAAATTATAAAGAGATCTTATTTATCTTGTATTTATAATTTGATTTGTTTTTTAATATAAATGTATGAAACGTATGTAAAAATATACTTGTTATATTATATTTTGTTATATTGATATGAATAATTATATGTGATAGTGATGCTATAAATATGTATTTATTTATAATTTAAAATATATCACAAATATAACTAATTTTGTGTACATTCAAAAGTTGAGAACTTTTATGGGAAATTTTAAAAATAGTAATTATTTTTTACATTTAATTGAACACATCTTAATTTTTTATTATGTATTAATATTTTTATCTTTATTAGATTATTGATGCCATAGAATGAATATACGGTATGAGTATAACAGTTATTTTTATAGAATGACTTAACACTGCATTGTAATAATTGTAAAAGTTACGAGAAAAATATCATCTATGAATCTTATTTTTCTTTGAAAATGTGTCTTAATGCACGATTGGATTTACATTGCGACCATGTTATCCATGAAAAGATATTCTGGAAATTGCCCAATATTGCTTTTCTCGTTGTAATCTCGTTTTTTAAATTTATGTTTTTTAAGTATACGTGAAAATTATGATTTATACTAAATATTTTCACTTTAATGTTACTTTTTAGTTTGGAAGGAATAGTTATTTGGAATGAGAAACTAGAAAGCATTGGATAAAATTCTTCATTTGATATTGCTTTATTATTTTTCATTTTCATAATGTCAAAAATTATGAGTATTGTGATTAACTATATAAATATAGAAATAATTGTAAAAATAAAAAGCATTCTTTTTATTTATTTTTATTTCTCCATATTTTAATTCAAATTCACTCAAATTTATAATCATTGGAAGAACTTTGGTTTGATTAAAAAATATAAAAACTTATTTCTTCTTACTTTAATGATTAATTGAAATAATGTTTAGCTCACTTATTGACAGAAGTTCTAAGAATAAACAAGCATAATTTCGTAATAATTAGTAAGCCTATGAAAATTATGATAATTGAGCATATATTATTTTTGTTACAATACAAAATAAAAAATATAGAATTTTTTCTCATAGAGATTTACAAGATACGCTTATAAATAGAGATTGCAGATATTTATTCATTTTATGCAAAACTGAAATATACAAGAACCTACAGAATGTATTACGACATTCAAAAGAACATAAAATATTTAAAACATGATATATCTTGTGATATTTGGAGAATGAAAAAAATATCCATCTAAGCTTCATTTTTTTAAATCATAACAATTTGGTTTGCATATAAATCTTCAGTCTATTTATGAAATATATATATAGAGTATATTTAATAAATTCAGTAGTTAAAAATAATGGAAAAAATTTATAACAATACATTTCTTATTTTTCTTTGATTTTTTAGACCTTTGATATTTTATCATTTTTCTTTTTCATGATTATATTATACTTATATGGGATATGCAAACGATTACATTGGATTTAAACATACATACATCATAATATATTGTCGACGTAAAATTTTTTCTTTTCAATATTCTCTTTCTTTGAATTTATAAAAACTTTTGTTCATTTGTAAATGAAGATATTCCAACATTTTTAATAGGTTTGAAATATTCTTGCGGATAAAAGTCTAGTGGATTTAATTTTACTGTTTTTTCTACTTATTTTTTATATTCTTTTTATATCATTCAATGAATAAAAGCACGATATTTTAATATATTTTGAATGAATGAATTTTTATATTTTATTTTTAAATAATTTATAATATCATTATAAAATAAAATATTTATTAAAAATAAATTTTTTGTTAGTTTTTTCTTCATTGATATATAATTTTGTAAAAACAAAAAGACATTAAATATTTAATGTAATTAGTTTCTATTCAATTGTATTTTTCTAAATAAGATATATTTTGTTTTACTATTTTAAAGTATTCAATCTGAAATATTGCTCATTATTATTATAATATATTCATAATATTTCTATGTATATGAATTGTATATAATGTGTATGATATAATATAATATAAAGATATCCTTCATTGTATAAATACTTGTGCAAACAAATGTAACTGAACGAATGTGTACAAATACATGCATGGTTGAGAAAAATGTGAATGCATGTTTTATAATACTCTTGATAATACAAAGAGAGATGAAAAAGAAAGTATTGACACGAATAGTTTAGACATAATGTTGTCCATTTTATTTTTATATAAAATTTATAATAAAAAATATTGACAAGAAAACATTCATTTCTCTAATAGTTTAAGAATATTAAAAATATCTCTTATATTTTTGGAAAGTTGAAATTAAATCTGATACATTTTTAAATATTTACTATTTCATTTGGAAAATTTTTATTTCGATATTACAATATACACAAGAGATCAGTTTTTTGATGGAAGAAATTGATGAATTTTCGATTTTAAAATTTTTATTTAAAATTTGATATCATTTTATATTTCGACCTATGAAATTAACTAATATTATAGTAAATTTAGTCTTACATTTGTAAGATTAATATCTCTTGCAGGAAATAATCTATGTGTAATTTGAATATTCATTGTATTTGCATGTATTTTTGTGAAGGAAAAGGACATTAAACAATTTCAAACATATAAATTTAATAAACAATATTTATAATTAAAAAGTCTTGGCAAATTTAAATAAAATAAAAAATAAAGAAATTGTTTAATAAATATAATAAATATATACATATATTTATATTATATTTTAAAATATTTTAAAATATATATAAATTTAATATAATATTTATTAAACAATTCCTCCAGATTTGTATATATTATATGTACAGATTTTATTGGATATTATTATCTCTAGATATTATTTTATATCACTGTTATTATAATATCAAAAAAGAATTTATCATAAATTTCTCATATATTTTAAGAAAGAACATATTTTTTGATAATAGTTTTTTTTATATAGATACATAGAACATATATAAAAGTCATTAATTATTTTTTTAAATGGAATTGCATATTTTAACCACTTAATATAATTTGATATTATCTATAAAAATAAAAAAGTTAATTTATTTATGTTCAAAAATTATTAGTTTAAAAGATATATTATGTAGTTGAAGTTTGTAAAATTTATTATATGAAAGATAAGAAATCTAGGAAGCAATATTCTATTTGTTCAATATGAAAATATTTCTAATTTTAAATAAGATAACACACGTATTAATAGGAAATGTAAGATTTTGTTAATAATACTTTAACATAAAGTGTGATTAAGTTTTGAAATTTATATGAAGTTATACAGTAGTTAAATAAATAAAAATTAAATTAGACTAAATAATATACAGTAAAATTGATATTAAAAGAGAAAATTTTTTATTTCTAACAAGAAATTTAATTATTTTGTATTTTTGTATTATTATATTTAAAAAAAAAAATAAATTAATATATGCAACTTATTAAAGTTTTGTGTATATCAAAATATATACATATAGATGTGATTTAGATATTACAATAAAATATAACATCATAAGCTTTTTAATATGATTTTATAATTTATAAGAGAGATATATATTTATTTTTGTATACAAAAATAATAATTTAGTAATATTTTATAGCAATTCATTAAAAGTTTGAATATTAAAAAATATATTATAATATTTTATATAATTAATAATATGGAATATTATATTAATTTATTAAATTAAATAGAATTATATTAGTTTTATATTTATCTTTGTATAAAATTAATAATAATTGAAATAAAATAATAATTAACATAATAGATGGCATTTAATCATATTAAATCATATTAAAAAATTAAATCTGTTTCAGCATTGGTTAGATCTGGCAAAAACAGCGATTAAGCAAGTAAAAGGTTAGTATTTAGCTCTATTGCCATACTCGAATAAATAAAAAAATTGTTATTTAAGTATTTTATGATATATTTTTTAAATCTTTTGAACAAATCTTGATTATAATTATTAAAATAAAAATTGTATTGTTAATATGCATTGTTAATATGATTTTCTGGATTATATAATTTATATGTAAATCTTTTACTATAAATCTTTGTATCTTGTATATTAAATATATTATTCTCTAATATATAATAATAAATAAATTAATCATGAAATAATATACTATGTGCATCTTATTTTTCAATTAGTAATAAATAGCGATTTGAAATAAAAGAAAATTTGAAATAAAATTTGATTTGAAATAAAAGAAAATATAATAATATGAAAATTGTCGATAATGGTCTAATTTGTACTTATACAAAATTTAAATAATATAAAAGTAATAAATATTAGCAAATTGAATTTGTTTTGAATATTCGTTTAATTTTATCCATATAATAATATTTGTAAATCTTTATAATTGTATTAAATATATAAAATTAAAATTTGTTATTTTTATTTTTATAAATAATTGCTTAAAAAGTATTTGAAATATATTTTTAATAAGATTGTATGTAAATAAATATACATATAATAAATTTATATATAATATAATAAATAAATTTTTGTTTACTGTTATAATTATTTTTATAAATAATAATTTTGATATATCATTTGATATATAATTTTATAATATATCTATAAGAATTAAAGATTTAAATAAAATAAAATTTTTTGCATGTAAATTCAATTGTGTGTAACAATGAACAGTTGTGACCAAGGTTTCGATTGCTGTCTCCTCCTTTCTATACTTGAATACCGTGGGTCGATGTCACATGAAACTTTCAAACTCTAGCGACCTAATATATACTGTACTATTCTTATGTATCCAAATAAATAAAAAGAATTTGATCTCTGGAGAAAAAAAGAAAAGAAAAAATAAAATAAAGAATTAAATTTGACAATTAAATGTAGAAAAATTCTCTTTTACTCTTTTTCATCTTTCTCATCTTTCTCATTATATATATATAATTTTTTTATAATTCTATCTTTAAGTATAATATTCATTTTTCTCCAATAGAATATAAATTTCTTTTTCTACCCATGAGTACAATATATAAAAATACAAAGAAATACAATAATTATATAATCAAAAATAAAATACATAAAGATATATCCGATTTAAAACTATTTGATTTTTCAAATATTATAATTAACACATATAAGTAAAATACATTGTCTTTATTGTGAATATGTTCCAGACATGGACCCGATTCTGTTTAGTTTTCGCGTGAAATTTTATCCACCGGATCCTCTGAGGCTGAAGGAAGAAATAACTAGGTATCAAGTTTACCAGCAGCTTAAGAGGGACCTTCTTCATGGACGACTATATTGCAGTCCAGGTGAAGCAGCGCTGCTGGCGGCGTGCATCGTGCAAAGTAAGTCTACTTCGTTGCTTACGATTTTATTAAAAATTATAAATTTTTATTTAACAAAGAGTATTTTAATTGATATAAGGATCAATTCAAAAAATAAAAATTTAATATTTAAATTTATTTATATAATATTTAAACGATATTAAATATTAAATATTTATTATATTATATTTTGACAATTTAATCAAATTGATCAAAATTACAGTATTTTTAAATTACAGTTTTATAAATGCATAATAGATATAGTTTCATAATCAAGATTTAATGATTTCTGTAATTTATTCAAATGAACATAATAAATAATAAATAAAAAATAATAATTAATTAATTTTATTAAACTAAAAATGATAAAATTTCTAAATGATAACGAATAATTTAATTAAATTTTAAAAAAGTATGAAACATTTAAAATTTAATGGATATTCTCATATTAATACTCAATAAAACAGTCAATAAAATACTCAATAAAAAACTCAAATTTTGAAAAATAAAATTAAAATAAAAATATAGTTGATTGAAAAAATAAAAAAAATTATAGAAATTGTGACGACTAGAAGTAAAAGACGTAAAGTTTCAATTTATCTTCAATTAGAGAACGTTCTACTCTTAATTGCAATACGCAATACGATATTGTCCTTGGTATTACTCTAGCATATTCCATTAAATATAAAAACATAAATATCTTTAACAAGTTGTTGTTGAATATTTTATAAATTCTTGCAACATGTTTATTTCTTATAAAATATCTGTTTATATTTTCCGTTAATGAATCTGTTAATAATTTTAATTTGAGCTTGAGAAAACTAAAGATCGATCAATGGTATACTGGTTTTCAATAATTTTAATAAATTTCATTATACTTTTAAAAAAGATCTTTACATTCAAATTGTTTGAATTAGAAATTAAGATTATAATAATTAAAATAACACGTATTTATTTATAAATAAAAACTTGAAAAATTATTTAATCTATGGTTAAAAATGTGAATTTATAAAAAGATAAAAAGAATAAAAAATAGAAATATTTGTCAATTTTAAAATTTAAAATTTATGATTTTATTACAATGATTGAAATTATAATATAATTTGAATTATACGATATAAAAATAAAAAATATTATTAATTATTAAATAATAATAAATAAATAATAGTAGTAACAAAGTATAAAGTATAAATAAAGTATCGACGTATAACATTTAATAGATTATATTCAAATATTAATGTAATAATTATAATTTAATAAATTATTATAAAATATTTTTTAGCAATTAATTCTTGAATATTCATGAATTGATTTCTATTTTTATATTTGTTTGATTATTTTCTTGATGAATAACAGGAAATCTTTTTAAAATTCTGAATATTTGTGATTATTATGGATATGTAAAAATGAATAACAAAAAAAAAATTACTTTTTTTTACTTAAGATTTCGTTTTTGAGAAAATCCAATTGGAAAAATGGCCAGTTGTAAATAAAATTTTATTAATTTCCGATTAGACAAAATGGATTATTAAGAAAAAGAATTATTCTATATCATGTGTGAAAGTAAAAAATAAATTAAGAATAAATTTTTTTCACTCCAAGATTAGTTTTCAAGAAAATTGATTTATTTATTTCCATTTTAATTTTCTTTATTAATTTTTTTTTATGTATTTTTTTCATTCTCGTTATAATGATTCGGATATTTTGAAAAGAATATTCTTTTTCCGATATAAATTTATAAATCATAGATTTCTTTTGAAATTTTAGCTAAATAAAATAAAAAAAAAAAAAGAATATCGATAAAATCTTGAATTCATAAATTTATCATTGTTAATTTATTTTAAGAAATATAAAATATTTTGATATTTTATTTTCATAAAAAATTTTCGAATTTAAAATAAATTTCGCGTAATCTAATGAAGTTTCTATGTACAATCATCTCACAAGTTGAGACGTTAAGTCAGCCAACAAATTTTTGGCATCCACCAACACTTTTTTCCTTTTCTCTTTGTTGAATAAACCGAATAGGGATATATGATACCACTATTATCTGCAGTGGTGAACATTGCAGACAGTCAAGGGAAGAGCCGAGATCTTATTTTCCGAGTGTCCTTATTATACAGGGTGTCTCACGAATAATGGTACACTTGGTGAGGGAATGATTATGCATGAAAAGAATAAGATCGTATGTCGAAAATATAAAAGTTTCATTTCTCGATTGTGGAAAAACGATCATAGCTGATTATTTTACATATGATAATAAATAAAAAAAATATATAAATTTAATTATTTTGCAATAAATTTTTTCATTTAAAAGTAAATTTTCGAAAAAGTTGAATTTGAAAATTCAACTTTCTATAACCCTTTTTGATTGTGTTCAATATTCTAAAACATTCTTGAAAACAAAGATTTAAAGTTTTATTCTTCTTTATTTTTTGCTTATTTATCACTTTTCGATTAAAAAATGTTTTGAGTTCGATTTGTTCCAAAAAGAATATTTCAAGTGAAAAAAACTTTATCCCATGTTTGATTTATTTTTTTTTTTTATATAAAATCATTTATTTAACGCTACTATCATTTGTAACACTGTAGATCTGATCACTTTTCATCGATAAAACGGAAAAAGCTCGGACCATTGTACATTTTAAATGCCCCGAAGCAAAATTTCGTGCGTATGACGAACCTTGACCGTGTTATACATTACTTATAGAAAAGAACTCGAAAAATTTTCCTCAACGTCGTTAGACAAATATTCTTTCTTCTCTACGTATACTTTATTTCGACTAACTCATATCACAAACAATTTTCTTAAATTTTGTTAAATATACTTAACTCCGCCGGATAAAAAAATTTTACTATGGAATTTTATGTATCGGGGGGAATAAGTAGCTCAGTCGAGAAAAATGGACTCGTATTTGGCTCAAGTTTGTGGATACGTTATCACCCAAAGGATTTATGAAAGCTGACACGAGGCTAAATAAAACGGGCATAATCTCGATATCTGTCGATCTGTCGTCTTGGAAATATCATCAACGAAAATATTGCGAAAATAATTGTCACGTAGAATAATTTTCTCACTGGATGTCTTAAATAAATAATTTGCATGTTCATTTTTGTTACGTATATTCGTTGATACATTTGTGGGATATTTTTGAAGGGTTTAGGGATTTTAAAAGGCAGAATAAAATTGATATACAAAAATTAAGATTCATTCATTATTATAAATTATATGAGCAGTTTAAGAAGTCGCGTTAGATGAAGCAAGATAGAGAGTGCGATAAGGACCTCGTTCCGTCTTCTTACATAAATTTCAATTATTGTTTTTGATAAATAAGCGATTTTCGTATATCTCTAAAATCTAAAAAAAAATATTTCATGAATATATTATAAACACTCTGTACATGACACGGATAATCATTTCAACATAGACTTTTTACATCGCAATAGTGAAAAGTAGTCGTCAATCATACATATATATATATATATATATGTATCGACACACTATGTCAAGACACGAACCAGATAATTTGTACAATAAAAATTGTAAGAAAAATTTCACAGTTTAGAGAATTTTAGTTAGGGTATATTCATCAAGATACTTAGATTTAAACTAGAACACGAGTGTACGATTTGAGGTGATTTTTTGATCTCACCAGCAATTGACCAGCATCGTAGATTTACCTGAAATTTATAGAACATCGATTCTTCTACTGATTTTTGTCAATTTAATCCAAGCTTTTTTTTTTTTACAAAAATTTTGGTTTGGATTTGACTCATAATTAGGAGAGTGGTTCACATGTGTATAATTGAACAGATGATACACTCGTTATAAAATTCAATTAAAAAATACAATTTTTTTGCTCAAAGCTTCATTTTGGAAGAAAGCTTGAAATTATTTTTCTAATATAAATAAATACTCGATTGATGCGAAATTATGTAATAAAACGTGGAATAAAATGTTGGCCATTTGGGCCATTTTGAAAAACTTGAGTTTGAACTTGAAGAATTTTCAAATTCTATTCCTCGTTTTATTTTTTTTGCTTATTTTTATACGTGGAGTATAATAACTTTCTATCGAGTAATTTATCCGATCAGAAATTCAGTCACATTCTGTTGTAGTTGACGAATATCTAGATCCTTTTGAAAAATAAAACGAGACTTTAATTGAAAAAATTTTATTCTTCTTTTTCTATTTACTTTTGAATATAACATTATCCCCTGTCCATTTCTATCACTCGTGACTTGCGACATTTTAAAGAAAAAATATATTAATTTTAAAGAAAATTATTTTGTAATAAACATTTTGATAAATGGAAATAATATCATAATCGTGAATGAAAATCGTATCCGTTCTATAATAGTTTTTACATCGAATTTAAACAAGTTTATCCTGTAAGATTTAAAAAATGATTATAAACAATGTTACATAAAGATAAAATTTTGTCATTTCATCTTTTGGCTTGGTTTCTGTGTTTTTACTTAGAAAGAGAAAAATTACTTGCATCAAATAACATTTTCTTTAAAATAAAATAAATTTTACAATGGTTATCGAAAGATTTTTTCCCAATAGAATAATTTCCATAGAAGATAATTGTATCCAAATGGGACACCCTGTATACGAGCATTGCTTTACCCAAATTTGCAAGCATAAACTGTTTGATACTTCTGAGAATTTTCTCGACCACATAAAAATCGATCTGGAGGTTCAAAGGTATTGTCTGTGCCTGGAATATTATAATAGATTTTGGCAGCAAACGTACATTGACGAGGTTGCTTCATTGATCGGGTATTCTGTTGGATACTACTGAGAAAAAATAAAAAAAAAATGTAATTCCTAAGAAATAAAAAATAAGTTAATTAAATGATAATTAAAATATACCATGATGTAAATAAAAATAAACCAATGATGTAAATATTCCCTTTTTTTCTTTATGAAAAATTTTTTTTATCAAAATTAATTATCTCTTGAGAAGAAATTGTATTTTTATATCAATAATTTTATAAATATACGGATATTAGATTGGGTTGATATGATGTTTATTAATCAGTTTTTTCCCTATGTTTTCTTATTTTATTTATAAGCAACGAGAAATATGAAATAATTGAAGTGAATAAATTAGAAAGTGGAAAATTGTATTGATTGTACAGGGTGTTCTGTAAGTGGTGATACATAAGAAATGAAGAATTCTACGTAAAAATATATATAATTATATATGAAAATTAGACAAAAAATATAAAAAAAGTGAACTTGAATGAAAAAATTTAATTTTACTTTTTAGACATTATAGGATATCATCCTATATGTAGTTTTTCAATTATCATTGTTACCTTATTAATTATTATTTACCTAAATTTAATAAAACTTTAACAAATAATTATCAATAATTTGTGATTTTTAATTTTAGGCGAATTAGGGGATTATGATCCTAAACTTCACGAAGGAAACTACATTTCCGAGCATAAATTATTGCTTAAACAGACGGAAGCTATTGAAGAAAAGGCTATGAAACTGCATCAAACAGAATTGAAGGGATTCACTCCACAGCAAGCAGAAACTCATTTCCTTAGGTTAGCATCACAGTTGGATACATATGCTGTTGATCCACACCCCGTAAAGGTAAGCTTGAAATAAATAATTTGGAAAGGAAAGATTTTACACATGAACAAAAAATATTGTGTTATTAATGACTTCAAAATTTTAGTATCTAATATCAATAAATCTATTAATAAAAAATCACTAATTCGACTAATATCTGTTGAATATAATTTTGAAGGAAATGAGATAAAATTTCTTTCCTAAAATTCAATTATTATTATTATTATCAATCAAATTATTTTCAAAAGATTGAAAAGGTTAAGGGGGTTGAGAATAAACTTAAAAAGAGTACAAATTAATTAAAAATAGTATGAGTATACGTAAGATAAAATAGTAGTATGATAAAAATATTTTTTCTTCTAATTTTCAGGACCAAAAAGGTGCACAACTATATCTTGGTATTAATCATTGTGGAATTCTGACATTCCAAGGATCTCGTAAAACACATCATTTCCGCTGGCCGGAGGTTCAGAAAATCAACTACGAAGGGAAAATGTTTATTGTACATTTAACAATAAGTGAGGTAAATTTTTTTATGTTTTAATTTTTTAATGTTTCTGTGCAAAATTACGAATGCATAGCTATGTGATTAGTTGTACATGCGTGTATATGTCAAGATTTAATTTTTTTCCCATCAAAATACAGAATATACTTAAATATTCGTATATTGGATATATAAATTTGTCTTATTTATCTCTTTTTTATATTAAACATTTTTTAAAATTAATTTATTCTAAATTGTTATATTCTATCTACTTATTTTTTTTGTTTAAAAGTGTAGTATTTAGTATTTTTCATATATAAAAATGCCTTAATCTTTTCGAATCTCATATATAATCTTAAACAATATGTATATAGTAATATAATAAAAAAAATATAAACAATATAATCTTAAATATGTAACTTATATGTGCATTATTTTGTACTTTTATAATTATACAGATTATATATCTGAATACATTCCTGGAATATTTTTGAAAAGTTGTGAAAGAAGCAAAACAAACACAACAATTAATATATAAAAATATCGATTGATATTTATTTATTAAGATATAATCAAAAATAAAGTTTGCATTAGATAAGCGAGATAGGAGATATTTTATCTCGTCTTAATAATTTTAATTGTTTATAACTTAACAAATAAATTGTAACGGATATTTTTATATATAAAATTTTATGTTTGTTTTGATCTCTAGAATTGATTTTTCAAACATGGAATAAAATATCTAGATATTTTAAATATATGTGTATGTATATTGTATATACATATATTCCAAATAATTAGAATATATTATATGTATATCATTATTGATTAATAATTATCGTGCTTAATCGGATGATTTTTATTTATGCAAATGTATATAATTATTTGTCTAAATAATGATTTTCCAACAGATTATTGCGCTGACGATTACTAATCAGTGATAAGTATACGTGTATAATCAGACAATCTATAAAAGTACAAAATAATATACATATGAGATATATACTAACTTAGAAAGGATCAATATGTGTTCCATGAATCGAGAATCTAAATTTAAAAGAAAAATAATTCAAAAAATTATAAAAAATTTAGAATAAAAAAAGAAAATTCAAAATTGTAAAAAATATAGAAAATATAAAAATTGTAGAATACGATATTTTATTTAATTAAAATAAATTTTTTTAATCAAAACTTATGGATTTTATAAGCAATAATTAATTGATATAATTAATATATATAAAAAAAATTAATATATATAAAAAAAATTTTTTAAATAAAAATAAATCCAAATAATTATAATGAAGTTGTAATTATTAAAACGAGGATAAGTTTTAATTTAAATTAACTTTTAATTTTAATTTGGCTGAGATTAATTCGAATATCAAAAATTTTTCATAAAATACAGCACAACATTCATTTTTGAAAAATAAAATATCGCTGTAATATAATTAAATATATTATATATATTGTAGGACAAAATTTTGAATAATTTTATCAGTATATTAGATTCTGAATTATTTTCAAAAAGATACATATTATGAGTCTTGATTCATTCGTTGGTAAAAATACAAATATAATAGATTTTTTAATTTTTTTAATTTTTTTCCTTTTTTTTTTATTTAATTTATTAAGAAAATTTTAATGATAATATATCATTTAGAATAAATATAAATATAAAACGAATTCTATTTTGATCACAATATTATAAATAATTTTTAACTTTGTAAAATTATTAATTTTAACTGAATTCTAGCTGAAAAAATAAATTGTAATGTAAATTATAATGTAAACAATTTTGTAATTTGATATGATATATTAAGTCTTATTTTCAAATACATATATAGATAGATATGTATATGTTTCTTGCAATTGAAAAATTGAATATAGAAACTTTCAAATACATGAAGAGTTATAATTATAATATAGAATACAACAGTATCAAAAATAAAGTTTTTAGTATGAAAAATTAAATTTTTATCAAATGAAATTTTTATTGGAAACAATCATTAAAGTTATATTATTAATGAGAAAGATATGAAAAAAAAAAGCTAGTAAATGTTTTACTTTTATGTATAGAATTGCATATAAAATTTATTTTTTAAAATAAATTAAATAAATAAAAGACAAGTGGAACAAGAGTTATAATGTATTTTTAAATTTAATAATATTATTAATTCAGAATTATTTAAAAAACATACTGATAAAGTTATTTGATTTTCTTCTATTTTAGAAAATCTATCTTCTAATGTAATATAATGAATATATATATATAATTTATACTTGATTCTAAAGGCTAATTTAAAACATTAAAATATTAAAATAAAATTATATTTTGACATTAAAATAAAAATTTTTTAAAAAAGATTAATAAAACTGAATGTTATATCAAAATATTTAAAGATGCATCATAAATATGTCAATCATATATTATAATATATATTTTTTTCTTTTTTTTTTATTTTATATTTATGAATTAAATTTCGAATTTTTAAATTTTATCTTTGAAAACTGTTTTATTTTTCATCATTCGATTGAATCATGTGTATCTACATATTCTATTACAATTGTAAAAAATTAATAAAATGCATTTATTTATTTTAAGAATATTATTCAACATTTTCAATGACTTCAATATTATCTCGCATTAATTTTCATTTTTCTTGCAATAATTAGTATCAAATTATCATTTAATATTAACATCTATATATATAATCTATATATGATTTATATATATATATAATTCTTTAATTATAATATCTATTTTTATAATTTTCTTATATTATTTTATATTATTTTAATAAGTTTTTATGAGTTCTTTGTTGTTCAAAAATACCAAGAATGTAGAAATATTTTCTAAGTTCTTTACAAATTGTCATAATTAATATTTTTTTTACAACTTTATTAAAAAAATTTTTTTTCTATATATTTTATATCTTTTGCATCATTCATTTTATCTGAAATATTTTTTTTATCATCAAAATCAAATAATATATTCAAAATCAAATTATTTTGTTATATAATCGTTGTACAGTCTTTATTTGATAAATTATTCTCTATCGTATCATATTATCTCTATTATTAATGAATTATTATTATTTTTTTCATATTTCTTTGTTTTACACTCAAGAATTATTCCTATTTATGCACCGATTAATCAATTGGTTAACAGGGAAATATAGTATATAGAAATAATTATAATCATTTTTGTTCTTTATAACATTGAATATTGTAAAAGTAATAGATAAAATAATCAGTGTTATTACTTTAACTATTTCTTGTGAATTTATGATCGATGAACCAACCTTGACCCAATGACTGAACTTATTTTATAGGATTACTAACTCCATGAGTCTTCCATTCGTTGAAAGTGTATCGACATGTCCATAAATACGATATAAAAACTGGAACATAGACACTTGTTTTTCTTTCAATGTTGATTGTTTTAAACTAATCCTGAAAATTAATATAATTTTCATTTTTTTTGCGATTAAGTAAAATATTGCCGATTAACAAGTATAAATATACATTATATTTATATTATATTTAAGTTGAATTATATTTATTCTAAAATGTTTTAAAAAAATTAGAAATGAAAAATAATAATTCTTTGAAAAATATTTAAATAAAAAAATAGAAAGATATGCAGACAATTCGAAGAAAGTATATAGAAAATTTAAGATTTCAGAGACTAAATTAAAATATGAAAACTGATATGCAGAAATGTAGATTATTAAGATTGAGTTACAAATAATTTTATTTTGTTTTAGATGGAATGAAATGTAGATATAATGAGATTGTTCAGTATAATATTATTTATAATATAATTGTTTATAATACGAAAAATAAGTTATATTTTATATTTAAAAATATATAATTTTCGTTTTCTTTAATCTTTCTCTTAATTTTTCTATTTACTTTATTCATAAACAATGTATAAAGTGTTTAAAATTTTAATTATGAATATATTTATTTAAAATTTATTAATTAACTTAATTAAATTATATTTAAATTTATCAAAATTTATTTTGAAGGATTAATTCTAAAGATTAAAATAAATATGAAAGTTATATATACAAAAATATTGGTTGAGATTTATTTATTAAGTTATAATCAATTTTGATCAATCATTCAAAAACAGAACGAAAATAACATAACGGAAATAGAATATCTTAGTCTAGTTTTGTCTTAGTAGTTTTCCCTTTCATTTTTAACATAAATTAATAAATGTTTTTAATTTAATAAATAAGCAACTTTGTTTTAAAATTAATCAATTAAATTAGTTCAAAAGAGCTCCACGAATATATTAATATCCTATATATATATTAGTAATTATATATTAGTAATTATAGTTAAAGTTGAATAGTAAAATAGTAAAATATGTTGTATATTAATAAAAATATTGTTTTATATAAACATTATAAAAATTAGGGAACAAAGATCATTGATAAATTGATTACTTTCAATTTTTGTATTTTTAATCAAAGTATAAAATTTTTAAACTGTGTTTATTTATCAATAAGTTATTTCTGTTTAATATTAAAACATTTTATTTTCCATTTATGATGCAAAATTAAAAACAAAATTAAGGAAAAAATTTAGATTCGAACATTTTTTTAAAAAATTTTTTTTAAAAATTTATTTTTTGTAAAAAATCTGTATATATTGTGTAAATTTAATTTAATTTATATTAATTTGTATTTTATTAATTTATTATTAATTCGTTTAATTTAATACAATTTCTTTTTATTGATTTTAACAATTCATAATTAATTTTTTTAATGCAAAAGATAATTTTTTCAATTTTTGTATTTGTTTTAGAAAATTGATAATTCGACAATTATAGATTTTTAAGATAGAAAATTATAAATATATTTCGTTATTAAATATAAATAAATATAATTTATTAGATACTTTTTAGATACGAATTGAGATATAATAAATACTTTTAAAAAAATAATATTTTAATATCAATTATAAAAATATTTTTTTTAAATAAATAAATTGAATTTTTATTATAGTATCATCTTGTATAAAAAAACTAGAACATAAGTATATACCAATATATATATCATTTGTAATAACAATAGTATATTTGATTTTAAATATCGTTAAATAAAATAATTTTTTAGTATTTTTCAAAAATATCTCGTTATATTTTTTACTATTTGTTCCAATACAATTTCAAATTTTCTCTCATTGACTTTAATAAAATGATTTTTATATACGAAATTTGTATATATGTTATACAAATTATACAGTTACATATGTAGTATATTATACGTTCGATATTGTTACGAGTACGACTAATCTTATTACTTTCCAATGCTGGTCTATTCAGGACGTAAGAACGAAGGTGAGTCGTTTCATAACAGTTCCACGGATTGTTCGTGTTTTTTCAACGTTAGGTGGAAATTACACGTCTAGCGATCGGTTATTAGTGTGAAAGCGGAGAAAATTAATCGTGTCTGTTATTGTTCTCAAGAAAGATGTGTGATAATTAGCTATCTCGATGAAACGACGTAATTGTTTGAAGTCTCTGAAATCGGTATTAACAAAAAAAACAAATAATTACAGTAGTACTTTACGTCTGTCATGTAGAAATTGTCTGCATTAAATACAATCGTTTACTTTTCACAAATATTCCTAATTCATCGTTCTGTGTGTCGGCTTGATTACGTTGTATGTGTTTTTTAGAAGCTTTAAATAGAACGACAAGAATCATTGAGATTTTTTCCTTGTGAATCGCATATATACACATGATAGTCATAGAATATATAAGAAAATATTAAATATTCTTATCACTATTATTACGATATTAATTGGAATGTAAGTGAAACGTAGTAGTTTATGTTTATAATTCTTAACGTAACTTACATATGATAGCGTAGTATTTGATTTGAAATAGCTACTTAAAATATTTTATACTATAGTTACATCATTATCATAAAAATCAGCACTTGCCAAAAATTTTTGTTTATTTTTTTTTTCAATAATAATCTGATAGAATAACTTGTAGATATCGTAGTCATCCAAATTAATATTCAGGATGTTAATATATTCATGGAATATTTTTGAACCATCGATTCTAAAGGGCAAAACAAATGTTTATTAAATTGCGATTTATTTATTTATTTTTTTTAATTTCTAGAATCGATTCTCCAAAGATATCTCACGAAAATATTATATATATATATATATAGAGAGAGAGGGAGAGAAAAGTAGACGTTTTAGTGCAATGTTTCCCAACCATTTTCAGAAAAAGCACACAGTTGGGTTTAAGTGTCCCACGGGATCGAACTGCCGCCACGTTTGGAGATGCGCCATCGAGCAAATGTTATTTTTCACGTATGTATGCCGTTATTGGGCTAAAAGCTTTTAATGTATTGGCATGAATAATCGTGGCACTATATTTTATTATATTTCAATATATGTAAATAAATTCGATATTTATAAATTATTTCATATTACATCTTTGCGAAATGTGATCTTCAATTGTCCAATTTGCATTGTTCGATGAATTTTTTTCGATTTTTGTAATTTGCAATAGGCGTTAAAATTTTGCACAGTTTTTCAAATAAATTATAATTATTATTAATATATAATCATAATGATTTTGCGGACTCTCTCGAATAAAACAATATGACTGATTATTAGATTATGAATATTTAAATATATTTAAATAATAATCAAATTTAGAAGGACAGTTTTTTTTGCTAAAAAGAACCTATGAAATCAATATAAAATTTGTTTTCAATATAAAAACAAAGTAATTTGAAAAAATGCCGTAAAAATATTCAATAATGATCGCTTACCACCTATGTACAAGTAGCATTAGGATTGAGTTCACATATTCAAGTTTCGATTCGAAATATCGATACGTATCAAAAATTTAAATACTTGATATTATTTTTTGATAAAATATTATTAAGATAATATCGTATCGAATCAAAAATCATTCGATATTTCACGAAAATATTGATATTTTTTTCATATTTTATAAATATAGATATATAGTGTTGATATTTTATGAAGATATAATTTTTATACATATTATATTGATATGAAGAGTACTATGTTATCTGTATTCTAGTCATATTTCTAGTCGTACCTATTCTCTCATTTTATTGAGCTGGATTTCTGATCTTAATTGTGATTTTCCATGCATTTTGTTATTAATAAATTATAAGTAATATAATAAATTAATTAATATCTAAGGATTTAATAGATGTAATTAAGGATATAATTATATGAATAAATTTATTTACTTAATAACAAATATTTGTTACCAAATATATAAAATAATAATTCATCAATTTCATTTTTTGCAAAATGTAAAAATGATTGATGACCAATTGAATGGTCCTTGTGATTACAAAAATCAATGATAAATCTTATGATTAGAAAAATTTCTTTTGTGGAAAAAATGGACAAAAATAATATAGATAATGTATAAAGAAAAACATTGTTCAAAATGATAGATTAATTTTTATGGATGAAAGTCTTTACTCTGTGTTTGTATATCCAATAGAATGACTATGATGAGATAAAAGATGATGCTAAGAATGGAGCTAACACTAGAGATTTTGCGTGCATGTGTTGTGTTTTATATTTATTTATGAGAGAAACATAGTGAATGTGAATGAAAGTGGTTTTATAAGAAAGTTTGATATTGATAATGTTAAGGCTTCCTCTTTTTTCAATTTCAATGAAATTTAACTTAATTATAAATAAAATGTGTGCAATGTTTGTAACAAATTGCATGAACTAGTACATTAATAATACAGCATTTTTTTTAAAATAAAAATTGTTATAAGATGCCAAGAATATGAAACTATACAGTTTCATTCGAGATATAAATTTTTTCTCTCTTGCAAATTCCAAATTAAATTATATATTTAAATGTTAAGATTATAAATAAATA
Organism: Apis cerana; assembly: GCF_029169275.1. Taxonomy (NCBI): domain Eukaryota; kingdom Metazoa; phylum Arthropoda; class Insecta; order Hymenoptera; family Apidae; genus Apis; species Apis cerana. The sequence continues at coordinate 266,279 of NC_083853.1, forward strand.
ATTTTATTAATACATTGATTTATTTAATTTATTAATAATGACTAATAGACAAAGGAAATTAATAAATATATAAATAAATATAAACATTACAAATTATAATTAAGAAGAAGAAAGAGAAATCTAGTAGAAAAAAACTCGTTTTTCAAAGATAATATAAAGAAAATATAAATTAATTTAATTTATTACAAGGAACAAAAATTTAAATTTTATTAGATTAATTTAATATATATATCTAATATATTATTCAAAAAATAGTTTAAATAGATGGATAGAAATATAGGCAATTTTTTCACGCTCTTACAACTATTGTTTATAAATTATTGCACTTAATATAATCATTTGATTGTACAAAAATATGTGTAATAGAATTTCATTTATATGAACATACTAGAGAACAAAATAGACTGTTTATATAATAGCAATCCATCCAATTCCTGCATCAGTTAAAATTTTTCGTGCAATAGTTCACATTCATATAAAAAGATAAAACACGTTCACAAAACGTTTTCTCCAAAAGATTAAATATTATAAATTTAGAAACAATTTTGAAATTAATTTATTTTGTATTACAGATATAACTATTTCTAATTATAATATATTGGAGAAATATTGTTCATATAAATGGAATTCCATATGTATGTGTACAAAGATCATCTATAATAATTAAGTGAATTATTAATGTAAATTTTGTTTTAATTAGATTACCTAGGGCATCGGATGCACCGGTTGTAAGCGGTGGATCCATTTTCTCCTGGGGTACAAAATTTAAATATACTGGTAGAACAGAAAAAGAGGTATTAGAAGAAACGGGTCCACTTCGGAAAGAAGAACCACCTATACAGCGATGTCAAACTACGTGTCTTAGAAGAAAAGCTAGTAGTGTGCCAGCAACCCCTAGTACTCCTAGTCAAGATCTTGTTGAAATAAGTTAGTATCTTTTCTTTATATCTACGTATAATTAAGATTAATATGCATTATTTTACAATCATGATATTATTTACTTATACGTGTAATACAATATCAGTACATTTGTAAGATTAAAATTTTATTTTATTCCTTTCGCTATGCTAAATATCTTATCTGTATGCATTTAAAAATTAAAAGTTATTTCTTGAAACTATGAATTCAAATAAAATCTTTATATATTATATAAAATAATAATCAGAGTTGCAGAGTCAAAACATTATACTACTCTATTTACCATTAAAATTGATACAATTTCTTTTAAACGAATTTTCATAGGAAGAGAATACGTGAATCTCTCCATTGCTGCTATTATATAGAGCCATATCACGTGAAATTGAGTCAAATATTCGAAAACAAAAACTTACGAATTTTTTTTTTTTATTCACTTTTGGAGGATTAATTCTAGAGGCTAAAATAAGCACAAAAGTTGGTATACAAAAATATCTATTGAAGCTTATTTATTAAATTATAAAAAAAAAATTGCATTAGATGAAATTCTATCTCTGTCACACCATCATCTCGCTCTATTTTCGTCTCTCTTTATCCAACACGAGTTAAAATTATAATCTAATGAAAAATCTCAATTTAAATTTTTCTAAACTTTTCTTTTGGCCTCTTTAATTGATACAATATACGTATTCAATAAACATGTAATGAGAAAATAACTTGAAAATTTGTTTTAAAATTTGAATTATCGTGATTCGTCTATATCAAAATATTAATGTAATATTAATAAATTTAAAATTTACAGGATATTCCAGTTTGCCACGTAGCTGTCATAGCGCAGGTTTAGACGGTGCGGGAATGTCAGAAGGTAGTACTGGCGTTCCATTCAGTTCGCCTTACTGTCCAGATAATACTTTGCCACTGCTAGAACCTGTTTCGGAGGACCAAGAAATTCATAGCAGAAGAAACAATGGTCAGTGATATTCTTTCTCTAATATATCTATATGGAATTTTCGTTTCATCATTTTTATGGATTTTTATCTAATTGAACTTTTATGCTGATTCGAGACGCATGGCTTATGATACATATCAGATTTTCTTAATTCTATTCTTTTATTAATTCATTTTTTTTACGTTAATTCTCATTAAATGATACGCATTTTATTTATATAAATATAAGCGATTTTACTCTTCTCTTGATCTTCTATTCGACGCGAATACGGATTTCAAATATTTTATAACATCTTTATATATTGTAATATATTACTTCTTTTTCTTACTGTCTAATCTATTTTTAATGCTGATTAATTTTATCAAAACTATGCTTGCATACATGCACAAACACTCACAATTCAATGAAATTTACTCTCTATTGTATTTATTCTTATATTGTACATATTATTTGTAAAGGAACCATGCGTCACGATGGAATGCACATATAACACGCATGTGTAAATAAGTATGATTAATATGTTTCAGATTGAAAAGTTTATTTTTTTGTTAAAATATCATTGTAGTTTGTAATAACTGGGTAATCACGACACACAAGAAACCTTAATATTATGATTCAATTGATAAATATTTATCCATTATTGAATAATTTCCTAATTAAAAATATTGATTGCATGAATACAATGTTTCTGATATATTTTCAAGGAATCGGTATTGCATGAGTGTTTTTATCTGGGTGAAAGGCTCCAAACACAAGATTGATTAACATTTTAAGATATATTTTTATCATGTTTTCTTTTTTATTTTAATTGAGAATTTAAGCAAAATGTTTCATATACTAATCAAACAGTATGTAGTTTATCGTCATTTAATTTTAAATATTAAATTATTTAATATATATATTTGTATCATTATTTCTTTTTATTTAATCCTGATTTTTTTTATTTTGTTTTATAAATGTTTTATTTATTATTCATAACATTCAAAAAGATTATAATAAAATTTTATTTATTAATAAAAATAAAAAGAAGCTATATGATAATAAACAAAAATATTATTTTAAAAAATTATTTATTATTTATATTTTACAATTTATAAATAATGTAATGATGCAGATTTAATTTAAATAATATTTCTTTCTATAAATTTTATTATGATTTCTTTATTTTTTTCATAGTAGAATTTTCAATTTGTTCATGTTAAAAGGGCCTTGCATCCAGAGAAATTCAATATTTGATTTATGTGATTTCATCCGATTTCGTTTAACATAAATATAAAAGAAGAATATAAAAAAATTGTATCAATAAATATTTCGTAATTTACAAGTATAAAAATGTAAAAAAAAAAAATACACAATAGTTCCTGGATAAATGATTACATTTTTCTTCTTTAGAAATTGTATTATTATTTCATCAAAAGTAAACTTTTTAATCTTGAACAATTGATGAAAATATTAAATTTTATTTGGATTATTTATAATCCATGCTATTATATACATATTTTAAAAATAATTTATACACCAAAATTCTAAGTTATTATATTATTAATGGATTATTAACAAAACTGAAACAATATAGTTATGATACAATGATATAAAGATTAGAGACGCCAATTTTTCTAAAATTTATTATTTTTTAAAATCTTTTTTATCTTATTTTTATGAAAAAATGTAAAAGAAAATCGATGATCTAACAAAAAGTCGGAGATCAATTTAAAAAACTTCTTGCAAAATCGAAGTTCAAAATCAAATTTGTTTTTGTTTCATCATATTTTATTCATCATCAAAGTATTAAAAAAATCATTCGTTTGCGATATAATTATTTTCTTGAAAAATGATAATGAAATTTTATTAATTTTTAAATTTTATTTGTAATATATTTATATTTTTCGTAGACAAATAGATCGTAAAGACATGCTATTGACGAAATGATAAGAAATAAATTAGCTGGCAAAGTATATCATTTATTTTAAAAAAGAAGAGATATGGAAATACGTGGAAAGAAGTTGCATGTTCAAACTTTAGATAACATGTAAGATTATGAATAAGGGAATTTTATATTAAAAATATGTAGAATATTCATAATTTCTCATAAATATAAATGATGGAGACTTATAATTTATAATTGAATCAATGATGAAGACGATAATTTATAATTGAATCAATAATTACTAGAATAATTACTCGTTTATGAAATCATAATCTCTTATTCTTCATAATTATTTTTTCTATCTTTGAATCGATAATATATCGAAATAATGAATATAGAAATATATAAAGAAAATAAATTATACACATCTATTTGAATATTACTCGTTTTAATTCCTTTAGATTCTTTATAAATATAAGTTTTTGATATTTATTTCATATATTCAATTTGGATGGATCCATATATTCAATATGGATAATAATTCAGTATTTGTAACGATTTTAAAATTATAGAATTTTAGAATTTATGTTTATTATTTTTAATTTCTCTTGATCGTCATAACGATTCAATAGTTCAATTTCACTTAAGGAAAATTGAACGTTTCGATATTGAAAAAAAGAAAAATTATGTCTTCTTTTATTTATACTAGATTTTTTTTTTTACTAATCATCAGACAACTATTGATCAATCTTTCTAGGACTTGGAAAAAATTCAAGGAAATTCGAGCATGTTGCATAATAACGTGCAACGTAATAAATTTTTAAATTTTCAATCTCAAGAGAAGGAAAAGAATATGCGAAAGAAAGTGCTAGTTAATTGAGAAAATATAATGGAAACTAATCGTGTTTATCGATTATTAGATTGCGATCGCGTGTTTAGTTTCGCGAGTAATCTGAGTTTCGAAAAACATGCCAATCTTTAGGAAAATTTTATTTGCTGTACAAATTTTTATTTATCTGGCTCGTAGTTGCAGAAAATAATACACTTAAAATGATTTGAAGGATTCGATGATTTTATTTAATTATAATATTTGGAAAAAGAAATAATAATGAGGAAAAATATTAACTTCTTAATTTCCTTTTATAGACATCATATTTGTAAATGATTTATTATAAAGAATCATATTATAATATTTAAAAGGATTATAAATTGTTTTTATCCAATGTTGATCATTGATATAAGTGTATTATATTTAAAATTATTAAGTTTCAAATCACTTACCCACGAAAAAACATATTTGTTTGAAATCAGTTATAGTAAAAAAACTTTTAAATGGACGTGTAAATACTTTTATCCAGGGATCGAACGAAATTCTGAAAAAAAAAAAAAAATAAAAGTTATATGATGAACTTTTAACTTTTGAACCATTTATTGTTTCAAGTTAAATTTATACATTAATATTTCAATTTTGTTGTAGATATTCCATTTATATTGGATTAATAAAAGTTCTGAAGAATGATATATTTATTATAGATATTTTTTTTTACATTATAAAATATAAAAATAAATTATTTTTTTAATTAATTGCATAATAAAAGAAATTTTAAAAGTAAAAATGAACAAAAAGACATTAATAAGACATTAATAATCGATATTCGCTTAATTTTACAAATAATATATTGTTATATAAATAGAATTTCACGAATGAATCCAATAATTTCAACTTTGAATTTATTTATAAATTTGTTCGTCACAATTTCAGTTTTTGAAAACAAAATAAACAATTCTATTGAATTAAAACTTTTTTTTATTTATATGAGAAATAGAAATTTCGTATTTATATGAGAATGAAAATGTATAGAATAAAAATTTTAACGAGTACATATCAAATTACATTAATTTTACAATTGTTTTAGAAAAGAAAATATAAAAGTTAAAAAATTATTATTATTATTCAACTAGATTAAAAATTTCGACTGTTTTACGTTTGATGTCAACTTTTGTTCAATCTATTTTTGATTTATAATTCAATGAAATTTTACAAATAAATTTAACAAATGCTTCCTTTCTCCTGTTAAATAAACCTGCATCGTGATCAATTATTCGGGAACTACTGTATTTTAATTAAAAATATTTTGCTTTAATTGTGGCTTCATTATGTTAAACAAAATATATCCTTATATATCTCAGCATTTTCCATTTCTTAAATTTAGTTTTTTTTTTTATTTTATTATTTTTATTAGTTTTATTTTTATTTTATTATGATTTTAGGGAATTCAATGTTTATAGAATGTAGAATTGCTATATACTTAATATTAAATAAGATTAATTAGAATTAGATATTTTAAATTCTAATTTCTTAAAGAATATTTTTTTAATTTTATATCAATAATATAATTTAGTTGAATTTTATTACAACAAGATTTATATTCAAAAATAAATTCATAGTAATATTTTAGATCTAATTTAAGATAAGCATGAAAGTATTCTTTAATAATTTTATTATATTATTTTTAAAACTTTATATTTTTTAATTTTGACAGGAAATTAAATCATTATTAATTGATTAAAACGCATAAATATCAAATCTTAATAATCGGCTAATTTTTTAATATGAAAGATTATATGTACAAAATTGTATACACAAAAACGAAAATTGTATATTATTATTCAATATTCATTTATTAACATATTACTTAAAAAAAAGGAAAAATATATTTATTTGAGGAAATTCAGTAACTTATCTCGCATATTTAATGAATTATTTTGATTTATATACGATTTATATATATGATATTACATTATTATAATTTTAAATGAAGTAGTTTTGACATAATAATTTTTTATACGTAATAATTTAATCTAAAGTTTCGAATATCGTTGCGGGAATAGCTGATCGAAGTGAAATTTATTAGTGTCATGTATGGATAGATGCTAATAAGACAAATCTAGGAAATTTTACATTTAGTTACAGAAATATGAAGGAAGAATAAGTCATAATGATTTGTTTTAGATTTTTTATAAGAAATTTTCAAAATTATCGATAGATTTATCCGATTATTTGTTAATATTCCAATCTTTGTAATCTAATATCAAATTGATTCGTTTTTCTTTCTAATGTTTCTTAATTTTTTTACACTTTAATATAATTTAAAATTTTATTATCAGAGATATCTCAAGATTGTAATAATATAAATTATTAAATATGCGAGGTAACTAATAGTCAGTTTTCTAAATGAACGTATATAAAAAACGAAATTAATCAATTAAAATCAGCGCTTCTTTGGCTTTTTAGATCGTTGATTTGTCTTTTCTTTTTTTTTTCTGTTCGTTTAGCAGTAGACGAAAATGATACGCATGTGAGAGCCACCCACAACACCACCACTACCACCACTACCACTACCACCATCACTTTCAACACCACCACAAATCGTACGAAAGTTAGAATGAAATGTCCCAAGAACACGCTGAACCGACCTCAACCGTTGTACAGTCAAAAAATAGTGATAGGCTCGGAGGAATTAGTCGGGCGTGACATCGATAACGTCGTCAGGCAACGTATAAATACCTTCGAAAAGAGTCCGAAGGTTGTCAGATCGACCGCCTTGATAATAAAGAGTTCTAAAATATCGGCGGAGTCATTGAAAGCTGGTAAAGAGATCGCGAACGAGACTTACGTATTCCCGACACCCGATTCGGGAACGATTATCACAACAGTGATAGATGACGGTCCGTTCGATTCTAACACCGTCGGTAAGATCTTGCGCAGGTCCAACGAGCAGGTAAGCATGCTCGTTCGTCAGGAGAATGAGGTTGAATGTCGCGGCATCGGAACCATGACGAAAACGGCAAACGGTTACATTGCATCGGAAACAACTGACGTCGAAGACGTTAGAAACGAAGTCGAAGCCACGAAACGACGGGAAAGGACAGGTAAATTAGGCGATGAGTTTCTCCTTCATTCACTAAATAATAACACATATGTACAGATTGTCTCATTTGATTTTGATATCTTGATTTTCTTAGTATTATCGTTTGCAATGAAAAATATTTCATACAAAACTTGAATAATGTTAAGGACTATATATTGTAATATTATTATAATACTTTTTCGTGAGTGAATGCGTAAAAATCGCGTAAAAGTCAATTTTGTTTTTCTGAATAGAATTAAATATTTTTTGATATATTAATTAAACAAATTTTTATACAAAAAATATTAAAAATTATTGACTTCAAAAATATTTCAATTTGAATTTTGTAAAATTTATTTTATTTTATTTTCTGTATTCTACTTACCATTTATGCAAAAAATTTTAAAATCTAAATTAAAATATTTCCTAAATAAATAATTTTTAATTATAATATTTTTTTGTAGAATGTTGATTTGCATCGATTATCTATTAAAAAATATACAATTCTATTTAAAAAACAAAGTTGACTCTCATATGATCTTTATATATTCACAAAAAAATTCAACTTTTATTTGAAACATTTTTCCTTAATAAGAATAATAATAATAGTAATAATAATAATAATTGAAAAACCAAAATATCAAAATGAGATAGGACATCTTATATACGCGAAAATTCTCCTTCCATTTTTATCGCTATATATCTTCTCCTTATTTAATCGTTCATCTTATAAATATTATTTATTGTTTATTGCGTCACAATATACACATATAGTAATTTAATAATAATTAAATTTTCTTTTCTTTTTTCTTGCTTTTTTTGCATAATATTAAGCATGAATATATATATATATTTAAAAAGTGAAAAGGCATGATCCTTTTTATGATTAGTTTTTTTTACACTACACTGCATGTTTGTAGATTTAGTCTGTGATTTCATCTAGAGGTACGTAAATAATAACGTGTTATCAAATATTCTTAACCAATTGTAAAACTAATTAAAAAATTATATTTATAATTGATATTTTACACTTATTAATATTTCTTTATAAGAATATTACAATTAGTTTTTGTTTTAGGCTCTGTTTCTCATAATCATTATATTATTTTTGTTGCAGTAATTTATTAAATTATCATGTTTCTTCGGATTTTATATTTTTTTCATATATCAAATTGTTTATAATCGCAATAAAATTTTCAATTAAAGATACTTTGACATATATATGTATGTATTTGTTATATTTATAATTATACGTTATATTTATTTGTATTTGATATATTTATACAGATACATAATATATATAATAAAAGTTGAAATTCGTGATATAAATGACTATAAAATATCAAACGCAATATATTTTATTTGAAATATTTTTTAAAATAATTAATAATATTTTGAAGATAATTGAATTTGAAGATTTAAATGGCAGTAAATAATTCAGTAAATAATCATAGATGAAAGATTATTCTATATACGAAATTAAATAAAAAATATATAATTTTTTTGCATAAAATCTTATTTCTAAAAAAAATCGAATTTGAAAATTTAACAAATATTTAACATGTTTAAATTCAATTTTTTTTTTAATATAATCAAACAAAGAATTTTAATTATTCTTTAATTTATCAAATTAATATTTTTATTTTGCTTTTAGCATGTAGAATAATTTCTTAGCAAATATCTATTTAATTAAATATTCAATTGAAAACAAGTTTAGGTATTTATTTAATAAGTTTCTAAAGTTTTTGATTCTCAAAAATTTTTTATTTCCAATGAAATTGTTTTTTTTTTTTCTATCTTTCCAAAATCCCAAATATTTCTAAAAATTTTTTAACTTAATGTATCACAAATTTCAAGCGAAGTAGATCAAAAATTTGAAACGTGTTTTTATAAGTTAAATGGAAATAAAAATAAAGAATATAAAAAATTTTAAGACTTTGTTTTTTACTTATTGACAATTAAAAATAAAATAAAATATCTTTGAATATATGAAGTAAAATTAATAAAAAAGTATAAAAAATATTCTTAAAAAAATTATTTTTTAATTTTTAAAAAATTTTTAATTGTTTATAATTAAAAAAATTGTAACAAAACTATAACATCGATCGATTTTTTATTCTTTATTTTTCGTATTTTATCTTAAAAATTTAAATGTACTATTTAAATTTTTTATTTTTTAATTTCCTACATACACTCTATATCAATATATCGTAATATAATAGTATTGCAGTATGCATATATATTATATGATATAATATAATATATATATAAGATATATAAATTATAACAAATTGTTTTAAATCCATAATATTAATTTGTTCTTTTCTTACTATTAAATAGAATAAAAGGATAAGTATTCTGCAAAAAAAATTGGGTGAGAGAAAATAAAAAAAATAAATAAATAAAATATAAATATATTTTTAATTCATTATTAAATAACATTTATTTGTGGAAAAAATAATTAAAAATAAGAGATTCATAGGCAAATCGAAGTGTTTTTTAATTATTATATGATATTTATTTATGTAAAAATGAAAAAGTAAAGATTGGTAGGCAAATCCAATTGTTTATAGCTATTTATAAAGTAGTGAAGTAGCATTGATATATGTAGTCATATAGTAATCGAATAGAAAGTAGAATAGGACCTTCTTGTCAGACAAAAAGTAGAATAGGTATTACTTAGGAAGTCAAAAAGAATATTGTCTTTAATTAAAATATTCTATTTAGTTTTTCTTTATTTTTGAAAATATGTTGAAATATTTATATATCATTTAATTTTTTCAAGTCTTAAAATGTTAGATAGAATAATTGAAACTTTTGACTCAAAAGATAATCGAATTTTTAAATTTTAAATTTCTATAATTTGAAAATCTCTATAAAATTAAAATTGTATTAATTTTTTTCTAGTTTTTGTAAAATTTAATACTGAGTCAAAATATAATATTTATAAAGATATTTACTTTAATAACTTTTTTTCAATTTTGATTATTTCAGATTTTTGTAAAAGTTTCATTTTATTATTAAAAAGAAAAAATTATCGAAAGATTTTAAAAAGGAGAAAGACTAAAAATATATTTTTTTATTCATTTTTATAATCGAATTTTTAAAATATAAAATAAGATAAAAATTATAAACATTTCATTTTTGTATGAATTGAAATGTCAAATTATAAGTTAATTTATGCATATATTTATTCAGCGTCTCAATCCTTTAATATACAATGAAAAATTTATTCATTCATGAATGTATGAATTTTTTTATCGATATATTTATTAAATTCAAAGATCGAAAATGCTCTTCATTCTCTTGAATGTATTCAAGATGTACTTTCAATTATATTTTCATATATAAAGTATCATAAGAAATGATATTATTATTTTATTTTTAAATAATTTTTAAAAATAAATAAGATAGGTAATAATATAATTTTTTAATTATATATCAAATATCTTTTGATTATTTTTAACACTTTTACAAATATGCATTCTTTCAACAAAATTTTTGTATAACATCTTTATATACTTTTTTTATCTTTATATACTTTATTTATTAAATTTCTTGAAAGTTTTTTTTTCAATTAATAAATTGTATTGTTTGTTTGCATAGATCTTAATTTTTAAAAATTATGCATTTCTAAAAAGAAGTTGTTAAATTAATTAGAAGAATCATAATAAGTTTTCATATATCAATATTTAGTAATACAATCAATTAATTTTTTAAAAATATTATTTTATTTGGCATAAATTTTTAAATTCATATATTTATAATATCAATTGAATATATTATATATATAATATTGTTGAGTTTCAAAAAAAGGAAAAAAAATAATGAAAATAAAATTGTTTCTTTTATGATACTATATTATATTATACTAAAAGAAAGAATGCATCCAAAGTATATCTAAGTATCTATAATAAGATAAGATTTGGTCATAGATTTTCTATTATGATTGCTAATTAAATGATTAGTTTTTAGAAATGATTAAATTTTGCCGATATATTGAATTTTATATTATAATGAATTATTTTTATTAATTTTGACACATTAAAAATTTCAGAATAATAAAAAAATAGAATTTATAATAAATTTTATAGATTCTATAGAGATTCTATATTCAAAAGTTTTGATGTCTAATATTAATAATATAATAAAATTTAAACTTTAAATAAAGTTATCGATTTTATCTAATAATTTAAAGATTTATTATCTAATTATTTATTTATCTAATAATTTAAAGATTTATATATTAGTATATAATTTTGTCTTAATATATAATCATTATATCAGTATTTTCATCAAGGGAATCATTATACAATTTTTTTATCATTATCAATTTTCTAGTTGTCATTTAATTTTATCAGAATTTATAAGGTTAAAATTTAATGTAAGATGTTTTGTTTTGATATCATCGTGTGGTCCATCACTAAATAAATTCAAGGGCACGTTTGATCTCCTTATTCGCCTATATTAGAAAGAAGATTTTATATGTAATATACACATGTGTAATAAATGTTGTACGCTTTATTTCACTTTTCTATTATTATATACACGCAATATATTTACAATTATCTTTTAAATTATTCGTTACTTCAAAGGATATTTCAAGAAATTACTTTATTTCGCAAAAGATATAATTTGATATAAATAATTTTTCTTTAATTAAAACTTTATTTTTTTAAATGATATTTTATTAATAAATGAAATTTATTACTCTTTAATAGAAATAAGAATTTTACAAATTTATAGATAAAATATTTTCTAAATCAATCATTCTTTACTATATGTATAATAATTTAAGTTTAATAATTTTAGTAGTCTTTTATAGAATATAACAAGTTGTACGAATTGATGCATTAATATTAAAAAATAATATTAAAAAATCAAAATTGATCTTCATATATCTATTTCTTATGAATAAAATTACTTATATCAAATTACATATCACCCGAAAATATATTCTTGAAATAACGAATAATTTGAAAAATGATTTTGTGTTTAAATGGTCAAATGAAACTTATATATGAATATAGTACAATCATATTTAATAATAACATATTTGTATATTAAATTATTCGATATAAATATAAATATACAGAATGTTAATATATTTGTGGGATATTTTTTGCAGGCTTCTAAAGGCCAAAATAAATATAAAAGTTAATAGAAAAGTCTCGATTGAAGTTTATTTGTTAATTTATAAGCAATTAAAGTTTGTATTTCTGAGTACAAAATAGAATGAAGTTGTATTTCTGTCATACAGATATCTCTGTTTATTGTCTCATTTAATGCAAATTTTAATTAATAAATAATAATAAATAAGTCTCAATCGATAGTTCTTTTATATCAATTTTTGTATTTATTTCTGTATATCCTTTAGAATCAATCTTCCAAAATATTTCAAGAATATATTAACACCCTGTAAATTAATAATTAAAAATAATTCGTTTATTTTTCGTATATAATAAAATACATAAATTATAGAATTATATTTTATATTATATTATGACTTCATATATATACATATACATATATAATGTATTCATTATTCATAATATAATCATCACTAAAAGTATGGGGGAATTTTTGTTTCAGTCGGTCAGCATGAAGGTGTAATTAACGACTATTACTTTAGAGATTCTTTTGATCATTCGTCATCGGAAAGTCAGTTATTGGATGCATCTGGAAAACCGCACAGTCGTTCGGTGACGCCTGTACCGAAAATGCAAAAACTTCAAAACGCAAAAGAATTTCATCAACAACAACAACAACAATTGCAGCAAACTGGTCGACGTTCAAAATCAAGGCATAAGAGTCTTCGAATCACGAGGCTTTTCATTCCAGCTTTCATGCTCACGATCACAGTTTTGTTCACTGTGATCGTTTTGGTATTTGAAACAGACACAACGCTTTTTAATAATTTGCGTAAGACGCCAGAAATGGTGGCCTTAAAGAACCAATATTATGTCCCCATCAAGGAGTTCTTGAGGACAAAGCTCGGCCTATTTTGATGTGACGCGATGATGACCAGGCTGAGGTCGCCCTTTGTCGCTAAGTAACTTCCTTCAGTGCCAAGTCAAGAAGTTGATCGAGAAGCGAGAGTATCGTATTTCTTTCTCATGTTCTTTCTTTTTAGATATATGAATTTACATGCAAGAAAACGAATTGTTTTTGTTAAGTTTTCTTCATTTGTTTTTATTCTGAATATAGTATATCAAATTGATACAGTGTATTTGATTTACACGTATTATTTCAAATTGGCATTTGAAGTTTTTGGAATACTTATTTGGAAAATCATTACTGTTTCTTATCTTGCGTATATAATAATTTACTTTGGTTTATATACATAATTTACGTTTTTATAACCTCAAATATATTAATATATTTAATATAATAAACTATTCTTACTACTTTATGTACAGTAATTTAATCTAAAATTTCAAATATCGCGAGAATGGCCAATTTTGCTGAAATTTTTATGGATATCTTGATAGATTTAAGAAAATATACTACAGGAAAAAAAGATGCGATTTTTTTAAAACTTCTGCCACAAAAGAAATCACTTGTTCTTATTTCGGCCTCTATAACGACTGCCAAACTCACTCTAATCAGATCATTTGTTCCATTGTTTTTTTGTTTACACACACACACACACATACACATACACACACTTTATATAACATATTTATGTTAAAAGTATTTTATTTGGAATTATAGAAATGTGAATCATGTACGTATAAACCAAATATGTAAAACATTTTCTAAATAAGTATTATTATGGGATTAAGGTTATGTCCTAATACAAAAGTGTTCCAATATTTCGCTAACATTACAGCTAGCTTCACACAAGGATCACACAAGATAAAAGAAATCGTTCTAACTTCAAATACCAAATTGAATATTTTGAATCATGACTCAAAACTCGATATAAATATGTCTCTGAAAAACTGTTATCTGCGATAAAAAAAGTACCTCCGATTTATTATTTGTTTACTTTTTGCACTACACATATGTATATTTAAATATTGATAACTTAATATATTTACTCTGTCGAAGACGAAGTGTTTTGTACAAAATATTTACATTGCGAGTTCTCGTGTTTTACTATGTAATAAGTTATATGTAATTCGACGAATTGTTAGAGAACTTTGTTATAGTAATATTATCGAATTTATTTAATAAATTTAGATGAAAGTCAGTTTCTACGTAATTACTATTATATAGAATGTGTCGCAAATTGAGAAAGTCATATTTGTATTTAAATACAAAGGTAGATTATATACAAGTATGTACGTTTTCAACTTATAATTAGTAATAGAAATCATGAGCAGAAACATCAAGTAGTATGTTGCACAACATATTTTTATTTTTTATGTATAATAAAACGATATTTATACTTTAATTTTAAAATAAAATTATACTTTGTATTAAAAAATTATTTCGTATTTTCTAATGTATAAAAATTCTTTCAATCTTTTTTCTCTCTTAAAGATTTCTTTCTTTTATTTGCAAAGTATATTTCTTATTAATCATATTTATGAACTTTATTTTTTCTTTTGAATGTACAAGTTTTATCCATACTAATTGATATTTCTCATAAAATGTATAATTTGCTAAATTTGAAATTAAAAAATTATTAATTTATTTGATTTTATATATTTTATTATATATATATATATATATACTAGAAAATACTGTGATTGAATTAATGTTTAAACGAGTACTTAATTTTCGGTTTTAAGAAGAGTAAATTATACATAGAATTCAGCATGCGTAATCGTAATCATTATTATTGTTTCTAAATGAGCTGTAAACATAAAATCTTTTTTTTATAAACTTTTAGTTATGATAAAATATTTAACTAATTTTTATAAGACAATTTAATAGAAAGATAAGATAGAATCGGGCAACATACGGTGCAATCAGATAGTATACATATAAAAAAAAATGTTTTTTGTACTTTTATTCTGTTACTATCAATGTTTTTCTGAGAATTGTACAAGGAAAACAGATATGCTTCCTAACATTTGTATTGGCATTTAACAATCAAATATCGAATAATCGATATTTATTATTACGATTATTAATATTATTATTATTAGATAAAAAAGTTGTTTTTATTTAATTTTAATTTAAATTTAATTATTTAGAAACTTAGAAATACATGCAAGCAGTGTGTGTGTGTGTGTATACAATAGGATGAATCTCCAGACATTAATTATAAATTAATTTTTTTAATAATATTAAAATATTCCGACAAATATTTATTTAATAAAAGGAATAAGTAATACAGTGAAAATTATTTTTCAACATGTTATATATTCTGAAATATTAAAATAATTTTAAATTAGTTGGTATATTTTTTTTTTCGTACAATGAAAATAAAAATGTCAGATGGCATGAATTATTTATTTGCAATATTTCGGTGAGTTAGATATATAATTATAATTAGAATTATAAATATTTATGTAGGATATCCAAAATCGAATTAATTTGTACAATAACTACAAATTTTGTATGAATATATATATATATATAAATCTATTTATTTTTATAAAAAGAATATGAAATTTCAAAAGATTTGATATTAAAAAATATAATACTTTTTGTTTATTACAGTACTTATGTGATTAAAAAAAGTATTCTTTTTTGTCATTAATTTGTTTATATCAATAAAAATAATAAAATATATTTAGATTTTAATGTCTTACGATTCATCCTGATATGATCATACAAATTTATTCTAAATTATAAATTTTGCTTGAAATATTATTTTAGATTGCTTCCAAAGATTACATAATTATCATTAGAAAAATTATTTAAACAGAGTAATTTATTTTGAATTTTATACTTGAAATCTGTTTTTATAATGAATATTTGTGAATTAAATATTCATAAATGTAACGAAAGGTGAAAAAATTACACTTTTTTTCTCTTATAATATATTTTAAGTTGCATTTAGTATTATTATATGGATTTCCATTCATTGAATTGACAAATAGTAGCTGTACTAATTGATCACGTTATTATAAAGAAATGTAAAATCACTCAATCATAATTATATATTTATATTTAATTTATATTATTTATATAATTTAAATATATTTATATTCAAAAATCTTTTGGATCGTGAAATTCAATTTGATATTTCAATACTAAAATGATTTATATGATTTTAAAAAATCATGTGAAAATAAAGAAATAATGTGGAAAACAAAATAATATTGTAAAAACAAAAATCAAAAATTGTTTATATCATTATTTTACTTAATATAAATCAATTAATTGGTAATTATTTTTATTAAAATTTAAAGAAATTATGATTTGATTAACAAAAATAAAAAAATGGTATTGGCAAATAATATACTTATAAAATTTAGATCTTAAAAACTTAAATTTTTATTTGTAATTTATTATATTATATTATATTATATTATTACGTAATATTTAATATATAATATATAATATAATTGTATAGTATAATTGTGTAGTAATAATGTTAGATGAAATTGCATGTTTTTTTTGTAATGTTTAATCAAATTTCAAAATTTAAATTTTTTTTCAATAATTTTATTACTGTTTAAGTTAAATATAAAAATTTCTTTATATGAAACAAAATTCATAATAACAAATTATTTTATTAATATTTTTATTAATTCCTTATTCAAGTTGATTTCATAACATTATATGCAACGTATATCAATATTAATATCAATTTATTATTGCTATATTATTGCTATTTATTATTATTATTTCATAAATAAGAAATATAAATAAACAAAAAGAAATTTACGATTTTTATTTATGTTAAAAATACATGCAAAATAAATATATGCATTTATTTTAGTGATGCTCAAACATTAAAAATAGCATTTATTACTTTTTAGTTTCAATATTAAAAAAAAAAAATCATGTACTGTGTGTTTTTCCATTTTGTTATTCATTTTAATAAAATATTAAGAAAATGAATAATATAACACTTATGTCAAAATTTTAATAAAATATATTATAATATATATTATAATATAAAATATATATTATAATATAATAAATGTAAAACAATTTCATTGTTAATAATGATAATGATCAAGACTTATGAGTAAAACAGCTACTTTTATTCTCGTATAATATAATTTATTTTAGAAGATATAAAAAGGAAATCCATTTAATTCATTTGTTTCGTCTATTTTTTAATAATTTTTTTTCTTATGACAATAATACCCAAATCTGTAAAAATAGACAAAATTTAATAAGATTTAATAAGATATCTTAGTATAAAAAATTATGATCTATTAATAAAAAACATATTTCATAGAGAAGAAATAAAGTCTTGGACATATCATTTATCTGCCTTTTTTATTTTTTTATATTTATAAAATACAATGTCTGATTAAAAAGAACTCTAATATCGATTTTATTGTTCAGATTCTCGAAAATAATATTGTTGCATATGAAATGGTCGATTTCATAAATATATAAAATTATACATAATTGATCACATGTATTGTTAAATATTTGTTGCATATTAATTTAAAACTTAATAATTGAATACAACTTGAATATATGTTTTATAAATTATTTATTATTATAAAGAACAACTTTAGTATTACAATAAATTATTATTTAATATTAAATTCGAAATTTTTGTTGTTTGTACAAAAATTGTTTTTTATTTTTTTTGTATATAAATTATGTATTTATAATTTATTATATGTAATATTTTATATATTTTTTGAATTTGAATATACAGTAATATATTTTTTATATATTGCTAAAAAATCTATAAAGCAAGTAGGAAATGATATTTTCTTCTTTTTTCAGAAATATTTAAAATATTTGCAGTTATTAAAGTAATCTTTCAATTGCTATTGATATCTCTTGCTATATTAGATTCTTTCTTTCATTACTAAGAATTAAATAATTTACTTATTTGGAATTATTAGTTTGCATTCAATATGATTCTTAAGAATGTTTTGTGTTTTGTTATTTTTTATTATTTTTATATTCTTATTTTATGCATTTCACTTTAAAGATATTCATTTTAATATCATTTTATTAGCAGTTTATATTAGATTTTTTCCCAATTATAGATTAATTTATATTTAATATTCAATATTTTTTATGATTCTTTTCCTTTATAGATAGATATTTTTCATATTTTTACATAATTTTCTGTTTAAGTATATTTAAAGCTATTTAATTATTTATTACTCTAAAATAATAATGAGTATTAATATTATTAAAGAAATATTTATGTTAATATTGTGTGTATTAATGGTTTGTATAATGTAGAACAATGTGTAATGTATACTTAACAAATAATTTCTTTGTCAGTATATTTATGTTTTGTAGATAGTCTTCCTTGAAGGATTGCAATTTATAGTGCTTAATGTATAGTAAGTTAATGATATAGTCTGCTTGGCTATAGATATTTCTAAAATAGTTTGTAAAGTATATTTTACAATTCAGTATTTTACAATAATTATGATCTATGTATCTGCTTCTTCTATATGTAAATCTTGCCATCTTCTATAGAATTATATTTTATGAATATTACTATATTATCTATAGTTAAGATGAAGTAGATTTATTTATTTGTTTATAAGATTTTTTATTTATATCATCATTTGCATCATTATGTAATTATTTCTTTATTATAATTGAATATTATTACCAAAATTGATTTATTGTTTTGTATTTTATTTTATTTTATTCTTTTTTTAGAATTTTATTATATCTTCAATTTTTTATATTATATTATATTATATTAATATAATATAATATAATAATATATTATGATTTCATTCATAGAAATTTGATTATAATTTTTATTTTTTATTTTTATTTTCAAGTTTTTCTTATAAAATATATTTCCTTATTATTGAGCTTTAGAAATTAGCTTTACAAACAAAAATAGATTTTATAATTTGATAATTATAAGGTAATATATATATATATATATATTTCATATTTTAATTTTTTAAATTAGTAATTATCTTGCCGATTATTGTATATATATATATTTATCTCTTATATGACTGCAATTTTTATTTATAAATTCAGCAATATTAATCACTATTCATTAATACTATCATGTTTTTTTATTTTCAGAATTCAATATGCTCATACTTTGATTAGTTTTATTTTCAATAAAGTCATAAACATAAAAAATTTTATCAAAAATTTGATCATTTTATCTGCAACAATTAAAAAAGGAATTTGAATTGAATCGCTAATTGTCTGAGTTCATTTTTAATTTTATAAATAAAGTGAATAAAAGTCATTGACAATTAATAAAACAGAGAATATTTATTAATTTATTTTTATAATAAAATTTGTAATTGAGATTTTTCTAATTGAAATAATTTTAGATCTGAAGTGCAGAAATTTATGTTGCCTGTTGCTATTAAATCAATCTAATAGAAAAAAAACATATCTTACGATATGTTTTATAAAGAAGTTTCAAGTTAAACATATCTCGTATTACACGAGTAGAATAAAAATAATATTGCGTAAATATAAATTTGAAAATGCTTTATAGCTAAGTTATGTTAGAATAGAAAAAAGTAGATTATATAACCATTTAAAAATATGAGCTTGACATTTTAATATTTAATATTTATCTTATTTTAATTCAATAAGTGCCAAACTGTCTTTGGTAAGTTGCAATGTATTTTGCGATTTGTTATCTTGCAATTTTACTATAAATTTCAATATAATCAAACAATATATAATCTTAGAAATCAAAAAAAATTGAGTTGTCAAACATAATTACATATGATACGCATATATATCTTCATATTCTCATTTATACATTGAAATTAATATTTATTATGAAATGAATATATATATGCATCATTATTAGAAGTGATATACTTAAAATCTTCAAAAAAAAGTTTCGATTTTTTTTAATTTTAAAAGTTTTTATTAGTTTTATGATTTAAGAATTCTCAAAACTCGAATAATTAATGATTTGTTATAAATAAATTATAAAATATTATGATTATATAAATTTATTTTTATTATTAATGATTATTTTTATTAAATTAATGATTATTAAATTGCATTTAAACTTTAGATTCATTTTAATTAATACGGTTTCATAGATCCATTATAGTAATTTATAAGAAATAAAACTTAAATTTAATTTTTTTACAGGCTAAAAACATAAGTATTGTTACTATTAGTTTATTACAAATCTGGACTTGAAGAATTTCAAAAAACTATTTGTTAAGATTTTTATAAATTTCTAAATTATTTATTAAGATTTTAATTCTCGACAAAATATAACAAATATAAAGAAAAATAAATATTTCAGAAATAAGCATCTTTGAAAATTTTGAGTTTTGAAAATTTTGCTAATTAAATTTTAATCCATCTTTAATTATTATATAGTTATAAAAATTCGATACTTTTCTTTTTTTTATTTTTAATTGAAAATTTCTAAGTTTCTAAGAAAGAAAGCAAAATGTATTTCATTATATGTATATAACATTTTGAAAATCTGAAGTTATATGAAATTATTTTCTATATGATAATTACATATGACTATCATTGTTTCATTTAAAATTCTTTGAAAATGATGTGATTATTCTATAACTTTATTTAGATAAAAAGTTAGGTAAATGGTGAAAAGTCTATCAATTAAGCAAATATATTCTATAAAAATATATGTATGTCACTTATCTGTATATGAACATTTGAAAATGAAAATTGTTTTCTTTTCTAAAGTATTTCATAAAATATTAATATTGTAATAGATATAATTGTATATAATTGTATATAATTTACATTGTTTTTTTTTCTTTTTCAGATGGATTTTATTTTTTCTAAAATAAAAATTTGAAGTTAATTAACATTATATAACTGTTGGTTCTTTTTTCTATCATTTGTACATTAAAATGAAGAGATTAAGAAAAATTTCATTAAAATCCATAAAGCATATCAAATATTTTATTATGTGATTACACTAATATAAAAATTAAATATCTGAGAATTGTGATTTATCTTTGTGCTAATCGAAACGATATTAAAAATTACAATAATTAATTTCATTATTAAATTGAATTATACAGAAGATAATCAACATACATATATTTAAAAAATTATTAACATCGATAAATTATTATTAAATAATATTTTAATTTATCATTTCGAAGTTAATTTTAACTGATATTCATAATCAAAATGAAAGCCTTTTTAGACAAGATTTGGTAATTGTCTATTGTCTTTTATGAATTACGATCAAATTAGTAATTTTTAAGATAAATGGTTACTAAATGTTTATTGATTATCATTTTATTAACTTATAATTAATTTATTTTTTTAGTATTTACAATAATACTAAAAATATTATATTAAAATATAATATAATAATATATATACAATAAAATAATAGATAAATTTTACTATTTCGAAATGATATTTTCAATAAATATTCTATAGTTTGAAAAGAAATTATTGCAATAATTTATATAATTTATAAATATTTTATTCTTATTTTTTTTTAATTTAAAAAAAAATAAATTAATTGTAACTGTTTACTTTAAAATATTTAATATAATTTTATTTTTTAAAATATATTTGTATTCATCATGTACTTATCTACACACACACACTAAATATATATATATATATATATACATTGTTATTTTAACCATATAAAAATTTTTTTAATATTTGTCAAATTATATTATTGAATATTATTATTTAAACATTTTATTTAAATATATATATATATGTGAATAAATAATATGTATTTACTATTAATTTACACAGCATTTAGGATAGTAAGGATAAACTCAACAAAAGCACATTTAAAAAAAAGAAAATTTAAAATTTTTTTCTATAAATTCAAGATGAATTCAATGAAAAAAAATTTTTTTCTAAATCTTAATTTATGAAAAGAAAGATGATATATATTTTTTTGAAGTATGAAAAAATAAAAAATTTTTAAGGATAAAATCTTAGTCCTTATTATCCTAAATGTCCAAGATATACAGTATATCTTGTTTGAAAAGGCTTTAACAACAGATGTCGTATGGCCTATCAAAAGACAGCAAAAAAATATTCTGTTAACATGTATCCTGTTCTTTAATGCAAATATGACATGCACGCATATATAGATAAAAATGGGTAGAAAAGAACGAAATAAAAGTATTTTAGCACCGAAGTTATAGATAATTCGAGAAGACAAATATGTATTATATTATATACATATTAGACATTACTACTAAGATCAGTTAATATTAATTATTAATTATACAAATAATAGATAATTTTAAACAGTCAACGAAAAGCAATTATTTGATAGTTACATGTAGATTATAAGCAAATTTAATATACGAAAAGAAAAGAATTATGAGAAGGAAAGTAATATAATATGAATTTTTTTTATTTTGAAAAATTATTTTTATGTTTAAAAAATTTTTAAAAAGAGATCTTCGCTTCACAAAATTATATAAATTTTTCACAATTTTCTCTTTATTATTATGTGTATTTGTTATATTTTAATTGTAAATTGTTTTTTATTCTTATTTTTTTAAATTATTTAAATTTATTAAAAAATTTATCAAAATTATTTGGAAAATTTTTTCGTTATATTAAAATTATATTAAAATTTAATTGAAGATTTATTCTCTTCTTAATTATATTTAAAGATAATATATTTTATATAATATAAAGTAAAAATACATATCATATCTTTATTTTTTTTACTGAATTGATTTTAAAAAATGTGATATTATTACAAGTTAATAAATCATTTTATATTTTCAATTTATTTATCGAGACTTATATAAAATTAATATGTTTACAAAATAATAGTAATTTTAATAATAAATTAAAGTAAAATTATAATTTTCTAACAACGCATATAAAAAATATAGAATATATTGTTTTTCATAATATTAAGAAAAATTTGGATGTGTTGATAAAAGTAGAGTAAAAAATTTATTTTAAAAAAATTAGAATTCTTTAAAAATTTGTCTATTCTTTGAATTATAAATTATTATTAAAAGATTCATTTTAATGAAAAATATTCAAACAAAAAAGTAATTCATGTTCTATTTTTATTAAAGATTTAAAATTGAATTCTTTGTTATTCTTCATTTTAAGAACTTATAATTTTGTTTATTTTAAGCATGTGTGAAAAAATAATATAAATTTAATGAAATAAATAATAAATTTGAAATTAATTAAATTAAACAAAATTTCGAATTTAGAATATGTACGACTAATAATGAATATGTTATTTTAAAGTTACACATATATTTATAATTTTTGTTTTATTTAATTTTTTTAATTAAAATTTGCAGCATATGATTATTGATCTATATGTTCATGATTCCTTTGTGATAAAAAATTTCTCATTATACAATGTAATAAATATTAAAATGTACATTGTTTAAATTACTAACATTATAAAATGGCTTAAATATATAAAAAATAATGCACAAACGCTATAAAATCTAATTATCAAGATTTTCTGTTGATTGGTATAGCGTAGTCACAATAATAATAAATTTACTTCATTAATTAAATTTTTAAAATTATTTTATTTTCAGTTATTTAATTTAATCAATTATTAATTTAATATTATTATTGTTGAAAATGTTTAATAAATGTAATTAATGTTTTCAATTTATAAAGCATATAACTTCTATATATTTTTTCTTCTGAATTAAAACAATTTAAAAAAAGTAAAAATAATAAAATATTTGATAGTTTATAATTATTCTAGTATAGATTACTATGCATATAATATATAAAAAAAACTAATATATATATTTAAATCTAATTTGAATAAATATAAATCTAATTTGAATTAATTTAAATTAAAATAAAATTTTGTGATGAGAAGGTCTTCTTTTTGAAAGGTATAAATGATATATTATAATACATATTTCTTATACAAAACTTTTTTCTGTGATTCTTTGTTTTATGTTTATTTACTTTGTAATACTTATTATTTATTTCGCTAAATAGATTTGCAATTGTTATATTAGTTGTATTCTCTCATACGAACATAACAAAATTTCCAATATATATATATATATGAATATATTTCTATAAAATTCGTAAAAGAAAATATGAAGCGATGTAATAACGAAAGTTAAGTAAATTTTTGTGAAGGGAAAAAATTTTTTATAGAAACAATAAATTTTTTTTAAAAGAAAAAAATAACAAAATAGTTCGTCTTGTAAGTGGATCTCATAATTTAAGATTTGTTTTAATTTATTATCAATAACTAAAATGCCATAATAATTTACGTTATAAGTGATTTCAATTATTTTTAATTGTTATATTTTATTATATTGCATTGAAGATCATATAAATATGTCAATAAACACACATGTAAGAAAAAAATTCAGAAATCTTGAACAACTTTAAATGCTTAAATGCATTACAACTACATGTGTAATGAAATATTATACCACGCGTCGTGTAAAAAAATAGCACAATAAAATTTGTATTCTATGCTATCTCCAAAGATAATCGAAACTTTTAATACTTGTACTATCGATTGTAACGTCCATTGTATAAAAATTTCTTGAAATACAATAATGAAAATTTTTGCATTCACGGAAAAAAAAAATTTAATCAATATATAAAAAATCAAAACATAGTTTACGATTTATATTTATAATCGTGATGTTTCACTTCACTGCAGTAATCAGATTTCTTAAACCTCGCATGAAAAAACAAGCGCTCTTTATTTCGGAAGCGAGAACAACGAAGAATAAAATTTAAAATACGTATTTAGTTATTTAACCCTTACAGTTTCAAATTTTAAAAATCTAAAAGGGATCTTTTTAAAATTTGGTGTCTCACGATATTTAAAAATATATCAAAAATATATTGAACAATTTCATTACAATTCAAATATTATTTAAAGTAAAATTTAAATAATATTTAATGTAAACTTTCATGAAGAAAAAAATTACTATTCGGAGAATCCATGTCACTCTTTTTAGCATTTTAAGGGTTAAAACCTCGAAAAATTATCGTTCGATCTTAGTTGTTCTTGCACATTACTCTCATCCATTTTCCTAAAAGTGCCTACGCTATTCTGAACTCTTTTGAACGCCGCATTTCGCTGAGTTTTCGGCAGATTGTATTGTCCTTCTCAATTTATCCGATATCCGCCCTAAGCTAAACGAATTGGGGCAATTAAACATGCGAACACGATAAATCAATGTGTAACAATTTTGATATTTATATCAAAACTATATGTGTAACGTTCTTTCAATGTAAAAAAAAAAAAGAAAAAAAAGAA
Organism: Apis cerana; assembly: GCF_029169275.1. Lineage (NCBI taxonomy): Eukaryota > Metazoa > Arthropoda > Insecta > Hymenoptera > Apidae > Apis > Apis cerana. Next base: position 292,195 of record NC_083853.1, read on the forward strand.
AAAAAACATTCTACTCATTGACGAAATTCGTTGTTCTGATCGAAGGAGAACGGCGAGAATTTGTTTTATGAGAAATAAAAAAAAAAATCTGTGCTTGGCTGCAGGAACGATTCTAAGAGATTAGAATGGTATCCGTGCAAATTGATTAAACTCGATTTGAAGGGCGTCGCACTATCTAAATTCGAATTATGTAAACAAACAAATGTCAATTGCAGTATAACATAATTTAGATGTAAAAAATAAGAATATAAAGACCATTCGATGTGTAATGAAATTAATTATCGTACGAGCTTCTGAGAAGTTCTGTTATAACGCAGGGGTTATCAAATTCGAGGGAAAATCGATTATTAAATTTAAAGAAAAAAATGTGTAAGTATTAAAAACCTTATTGATATACATGTAACGAATTTAATGACCACTTTGCGTTTGAAAACCGTTTTGTATTCCATCAAATTTTTAAATAAATCTGATATTTTCTTCGGTGACAAAAATTAATCATAATAGATCGATCTTCGCTTATTCAAAAATGTTAAAACAATCGATACGTAATATTCGAATTGCTCACTTTGTTAATGCGAAAATTTTTGAGCGCGTTACATGTATGTTTATAGAGAACAAAAAAAATTGACATCTTGTATTTCGCACTAATGCAATCAAACTCATAAAAATGTATAAATAATAAATGTCTGAATTTCCCACTTTGTATATTTCTTATATAAAGTCACGATAATTTATTATAATTTATTTTGCATATATATATATAAGTTTATATTAAGTTGTATAAATTATATATGTTTAAAATAATTTATTGTGAAATAGAATAGTATAATATATATTAATTTTAAATGAACCAAGTTATTATATTCATGAATTACATATTCATATTATACATGTTATAATCACATGTTATACAATCATGTTCAATAATAGAAAATTTTGCATTTTTTTTAATGAATCAATAATTTAATATTATTCAATATTTAATAATATTCAATATATTTTACTTTATTATTTTACTATTTTTGTTTAATAAGAGTCCAAGATATCCAAGATATACAAAAATAATAATCATTATAATATGCCATATTCCTATCTATTAAAATCATTACATTTATAAAATTTACATAGTTATACAATTAATTATTACTTATATTAATATAAATATAAATTTGATTCATCGATAAATACATAATTACCTGCAATAATTCATTGTTTAATTTTATTTCTATTGGAGTTATTATAATTAATTTCAATACTGAATTTTGGAAATTGTTTTTCTTTAGCATTATATTATGATTTATTGAAAATAATTAAAATAAATATTGGACTATTCAATTTTAAAATCGACAGAATAAAAATTATTATTTTATGTGTAATCACAAAAACAATGCAAATTATTATAGTGATCAAAAGTTTGTACCAATATCATATGCTTTGAAATATCGACCTTAAAAAAAAGATCATGTTTCTTGCGCCATCTAGCATAAAATAATCTAACTACATGCACAAAATTAAATCACTCAAGAAGTATAAAAAATTTGTGCCATATATTTTATAATTTTTGTTTTATTTTTTAAAATTGAAAATAGAAATGTACATCATCTTAATAAATTTTCTATCTAAAAAAAATATAATTTTATAATTTTTTTATAATTTTTTAAAATATATAATCATTAATATTAAGACAATGATATGATTATGTATTATGTTAAATGATTTTTTAAAATTTTATTTTAGATAAAAACTTTTATGTAAAAACTCATCTTGATCATAATTCATTATATTACTGGCAAATAAAAATTAAATATTATTTTGTAATTATATCTCCTTTTTATTTATTTATTTTCTCCATTTTATATTTATAACAAATTAATTACTGAATGAATAATTAAAAAATAATTTATAAGAAATTTTTTTATTAATTCCTAAAGAAAGATCAAATTAAAATATTGTTAAATAATTCATCATTTTAAATAAAATTTAAAAGATAAAAAAAATATATTTCTCTTTGACAGTATTATATTTTTAATAACAAATAAAGAAGTGGAAAAAAAGATAACCAGAAGGATTAACAAAATAATTATTCACTTAATGTAAACCTAAAAAAATTTATAAATAATTTTTGCAATATTAATATATAAAAATGACATCAAAAAAAAAAAAAGATTGCGAAAGCATATATTCAGTAAAATGTCTTAACTATTTACGAAATTTCACCACTCACATTTTGTTATACGCAATACTAATAGCAGAAAATTACAGAGATACGCAATACAACCACTTTTGTGCAGTTTTTTAGTTGCAATTAGTAATCAGGAACATACTTCCACAATCTAAGTGAAAAAAATATAGCCAATCTAAACGCAACACTATTGTAAAAAACATCATAAAATCATTCTTCAACGCATCACGCAAAACTATTTCAAATATTTTAATTGCAACGCTAATGTAATATAATATAATAATATAATAAAGAAAATAAATTCAATTTTAAATAATAACTAGATATCAAATCATTTAAAAATTCAGATTAAACTAATTTATAATCATCATTTCCATCGCTTTTATCTTATCCTATTTAACTAGCACTTGAACAAATGAGATCTTGGCAATGAATACTGAATTAAATTCTGAATTAAAAAATGGATTAGTATAAATATTTGTATCTGATGAATTATTGATTTTATATAATCTTATTATTCTATTTCATATTTTATTTTTTTATATGTAATAAACTGTTGAAATTTTAATATCTTATAGAAAAAATTATTAATTTAAATAGAATATAATAAAATATATTTATAATATATATAATATATTAAAAAAAAATGATCAAAAAATAATTCAATGAAATAATTGATTCAAAATTGAATATTAATGAAAATACTTTCAAGCAATCAGAGCTTTTTTTTGAAGATTTCCTTCATCAAAGCATATTTTTGAAAATGTAAAATAATTTAAAATTTATATTTTGATTGTATTTTGATTTCAAAATCTACTTGTTATGAAAAATCTTTTTGCACATAGTATTTAATATATTTTTATACAAAAGAAATAAAATTATATTTTTACTATTTTGAAAATCAAACAACTAAATCATAAATTACAAATGAATATTTAAATAAATAATAAATAATATGATAATAAATTATTTTATTTATTTTATTATATAATATTTAATATTGATAATAAATATTTAATATTTTACAAATATTTATTTAAATATATTCTAGTAGATATATAATTTTGATAATGTGATTTAGAGATATAATTAACTTGGAAAAGTATTAATACTCTGAAGCACAAAGTAAGAAAATTTAGCTAAACTATCTAAACTAATAAATAAAATGAAGAAAAATATAATGTTATTAGTCACAAGTATAATAAATATTCGCGATCATTATATTACGTAAAATTATATATATATATATATATATATATATAAAACTAATCAATTTGAACTTTTCATCTTATAATATATTTTAGTAACCAAAGAAATTAAAATGCATAATTACCATTAGATGTGAAGAATTTGCATTCAATCAATCCTTTCATTGACGTTAAAAATCATAAAAGTTGAGAAATATCTGTAACAAAGAATGAAACATTATAATTTACAAATGTAATGGTGAAAATTGAATTTTTAATGAGATATAATGATAATAAAAATTAAATAAAAATTTAAAATGTAAAAATTGGAATTTTCTAATGTCTCTATTTTCTAATAGAAAAATAAAAATTTAGATAGAAAAACTGATAATTATTTCTTCAATAATTACTTCGAATAATTACCTTATTCTTTTAAGGAAAGCATTGATTTTATTGTATATTGAAAACGAATATTTAAAATATTTAAAATAAAAATAGAAAACTATTAAACGCATCCGTTTATGTTGTATAATCAATGAATAAACATTTATTTTGATTTTATGTATGTTTATTGTAATTAAATTTAATTACAGTTATTATTTAAAAAATATAGAAAAATATTTAATGTATTAGAAATATTCGAAAATTTTTATAAATTATTCTTCAAAAAATATTTATTGAATAATAATATTCAATAAATAAATCGAACAATGCATATTAGTAAAATAATAGTTAATAAGAAGCAAAGAAATAACTTGAAATAATTATCAAATAATTACTCAATAAATAGATTACGTACTTGAAATAAAGCATTTAACTGTCACGAGTTTCGATAACAAAATGACATCCTGCGATTTCGATGTATCGAATTACAAATTGAAAAAGGAATATGCTCAATAATTCGATAAGTTAGAAATGTCGAACATGGCACGAATGGAAACCATCAATTTCTTAAAAAAACTGAATTATAAGAAATATTTTTAACCTGGGTCACAAAAAAAGAAAATATAAGTAGATAGAATATATTTATAAAAAATGTACATAAAAATATATATATGTAAATCGATTATAATGATCTCATTACTTCTATCTTATTCTATATTATATGAATAAAAAGACAAAAGAAAATTTTATAAAAACTATATTTCTATAAGAATAAATAAAATCCATATTTGCATGAAAGTTAAATTATTTTTTAATTGTGATGATATGTTAAAATTATTATATTTTCAAAGCCATCCCGTCTTCGAAAAATCAAACGACAATCATGAAAACATTATAATAAATATAATAGTGATTATACTATAAATATTATAAATATTAATTAAACAAGGCTTAATAATCTATAATTAAATTTAATAATTGTAATATAATATGTTACCAATAAAAATTTTATATAATTACGTACATTTACCGGTAAAATGAAACGTCTACCTGTCACAATGCTTTTCAACTGTACACTACTGACATGCGCACTATGATGTATACTGATTTGCTTTGTTGGAGTTCTTTAGCTATTTTCCGATTGGCTCAAATAGTTTTCTAGTTATTTTAACGGCGCGAAAATTGAAATATAATATAGATTTCTGTACATGAAAGTTGTTAAAAAATAAAAATATTTTAATTAAAAATATAATAAAAATAAAAATAAATTATAATTAATTTAATGTAAAAATTATTTAAATTAAAAAATTGAAATATTTAAAATAAAAATTAATCAAATTTGAAAAAAATATAATGTAAAATAAAAATTGGATGTAAAATTAAAAAAATACTAAAACGTCATGAAAGAATAAATTTTTTAAGAATAAATATTAAATTAAAAAAAAGCTGAAAAATAAATAAAAAAAATTATATAAAATAGAATACAAATGGATATTTGTAAATAAATTAATCGCAATTTTTTGCTCTTATATCATACAAAGATTATTTCAAGAAATCATTTACAATAAAAACTGTACTATAAATTCATATATAATAAAGTAATAATTACATATATAGCAGTAAATATAAAAATAATTGTATCATAAAAATATAAAAATGAAAAATATGCTAAAATTACATCAATCAATTTATTGTCTTTTTTATTAAAGCATCATGATATTTAATATTAAAGTTAATTAATTTTTTTATATTTTATTTTTTTCCTTATTTTAACTTTTTTTATGATAGATATATGATGTGTAATTTATATTAATTTGTAATATAGATTAACATAATATTAATAAAACAAATTGAAAAAAACGTTAAAAAATTAAAAAATTAAGTAAAATTTAAAATGAAAGAATTATAAGTATGCTTTAAAAATTATTGAGATTTTGCATAGGATTGGTTCCTATTTTAAATTCTTATGTCTTATACAATTATTTTCATATAGTTTCAGAAATAATTTTAAAAATAATCCGCTCTAATTTCATTTAAATATCTATTTCTTGATAAACAGTATTAACAATAAGTTTTTTTAAACTATGTTATTTTCAAAATAATATAAAAATGAAACAAAGTTAACTAAAATTATTTAATTTAGAATTGTACAAATGATTTCTTTAATAAACAATAATTATAAATCACAATTTTCAATTTAATACAATTTAAGAAGAACATAATGAGTTATGTATTTTTAATTTTTACTTCACTTTTTTTAATTTTCACTTTTAATCAAATTTAATCATTGTTTTTAATAAAATAAAATCATTAAATAAAAATTTATTTGAAATAATAAACAAAATAAATTGTTTTTCGTTACATATTTTTTAACATTTTATTCTAATTAAATTATTCTTTTTATTTATTCAAATAATTCATTATTATTTGTTTAATAATTTATTTAAGTAATAAATAAATGCAGTCTTTAAATAACAATACGAATAATTAATAATTGATTGTAATAACATTTTTCCCAATTCTTTCACGATCGAAACTATCTATTTGATAAAAGAATCTATCTATTTGATAAAAATATTCGAATAAATTTTATATAATAATAGATGATTAATATATGTAGATGTATATATTTTATGTAAGAATAGATGTAGCTATATACAAAAATAAACATGAAAAATAAAAAATAAAATTTTTTTAATATAAAATTTAATTTCCGAAAAAATCAATTTGTAAATTTTTCAAAAAAATATCTATGAATGTGCTTGATTGCAAAACTGATTAAGTAGATATATAGATAGATAAAATAAATATAAATAGATATAAGTTAGAAATACATACTTTAGTCAAAAAAAAATTCTGTATAATTATTGAATAATTATGCTTATTAAAAGTATATTTTAAATTAATTCAATTTATAGAATATTTCAACACAATGTTAACATGTAGAATAATTAATGACTTTTAACTTGATTACATGCTAACTGATGAGAGATATGTATCTAGGTTAAAATTTGCTTTAAAGACTAACCATAAAAGAGCACGCATGCCAGAACGTGTTGTGGTTACTTTTTTTAACGATCATCGACACTCATTGGCGGTTTCGAAAAAAACTCGAATAATTTCGATTTTTGAATTGTATAAATATATATATATATATATATATTTATAAGATATATATTATAATATTTATATATTAAAGTATCAATCAATTTTCAAATTAAAAAAATTAAACACAAAAGAATATATTATTTTGTGATATAATTATATGATTCATAATAAATGAATGTTTAAAAAAATTATGAATATAATGAAATAAAATTTCCATACATATCCTAATGTGATTCTTTCATTAATTCAATATTTCATTATTTTAAGAATATTTTCAATTTATTTCTAATTATTAATATTTTTGTTACATTAAAAATGTTAGAGAAATTATAAAGAACTAATATGATAAAATAATGTGTGAGTATGTGTATGTGTGCGCACGCACACATGTATGTGTAAGGCAATGTACTTTGTAGGTGAAAAATATCTTTTAGAATTACCGTATCGTTTTTAGCGCGTTAAGTGCAACAGCGCATAAAAGTGCCACCTGTTACTGACTTTACCGGTACTACACCGTTAGAAATAATATTGATTATAGACTCTTATTTTAGATATTTACATTTTTATTATTAAAACAAATTTTTAATTTAGTTCATTTTGATTCTTTCGAGTACATATTTATAATATATGTATGTATATATATATATATATATATATATATATATATAGTTCATTATAACTTTTTTTCTAAACAATATATTTATGTTTTCTTTATGTTCCATTATATTATTAAAGCTATAATGTAAATAATAAACATAAAGTATGAAAATGTATTTATATGAGTTGTATTTATAATATATACTTATATACATCACTTATAATATAAAAATTTAAATATATATAATAAAGTTACTATTGATTTTTTTTATCAAACATCGTTTCATACAACACAAAATAAATCTTTAAGTAAACGGAATATATAAATTGAAAATACAATTTGTAAAGTACATAATGAGACAATTCAACATTCTTGAATGATTACAAGCAAAGAGCATGTTCTGAGTAAGTCTGACGTATCACGGTATCATAGCAGTTTCTGCGACAGACGCACTGACTCACCGGTTAGTATTTGTCGAACAGTGATACGATGGAGTTCGTTTCTTGATTTATAAACTTCAAATGTTAAAATCAATTAGTGATAATATATTGTTATTTATGTATATTGATATAACGTGATATTAGTGATATTAGCTATTATATGTGTATAAGTGATTCTTTCATTACTTTTTGTCATACATATAATTATTATTGAGAAACAATCAGGTGTTTATTAAGACATATATTATCAAGACGTGGTAAGTAATCCTGGAAAACTGTTTTTTGCATATCAATACGTAATCAAATAAATTATTTATCAAATTAATTATATATAATATACAATCAAATAAATTATTTATTTCATTTTAATAATTTACACATTTATGAAATAAATATAAATATAATTTGATTTGAATGTAGAATTATGCATAGAAATTATTAAAAATTAATAAGTAATAAAATATTATTAATGAAAATATATTTTTTTATTTATTATTATTTATTTAAGATATTAACGGAATAATATAATAAATAATATATATTATTTCTAATCGTTTTTGTTTTAATATGAAATAAAATTAAATGCACTTGGTAAGGACAAATTTTGAAAACCTAATTTAACTTATGATATATGTAACTCAATATTCCAAATTATTAATTTGTACCAACTATTGAACAAATTTTATTTTTTATTTTATTATATAAAGATTTACAATAGAAAATGTCAAGAAGCACATATTGTAGCAATAATAAACAATATTTTAATATCTATTGATATCTAAATATCATATCTGATATTTAATATGATATCTCTTTATTTATTCTAAGTTTAGAATTTGAAAGTTTGAATTTCATTTTGGAGAAATACTAGAAAGTTAAAGATATGAGAAAATTTTCAATATATTTTATTTATTTTTATTAACTATTAGAAAATATTTATCTATATTAATCTATATTTATCATGATAAGATAAAATCTTGATAAGATTATACATATAATGTATTTTTTTATCAAAATTTTTAATTCAAATTATTTCAAATTATTATCTTATATAATTTTCATATATTTTATCATATATATCTTATTTATAAAATTTTTATAATTAATAATAAAAGTATTATATAGAACATGAATATGTATATATTTTGCATATTCCTTATTGGAAATATAAATGGTTATACTTTTATTATACTTTTGAATATATTTTTAAATAGATCAATAAAATAATAAGAAATTATTAATACATTAATGAAAGCAAAACACAAAGATTTTTGATTTAAGACTATTTACATTAAAATAAAATTTGACAAAATTTCATAAAATTCTGTGGTATTCTTCAAAATTAATATGTTTTATTATAGCACGATTATCATTTTGTTTTATTATTATTTTTTATATGGAAAATCTATCATTATATAACATAATATATAGTTTATTTCAATAAAAATAACTTTCTTATAGATATACAAAATATATAAAATCATATAAAAATCACGTATATAAAATATAGTTAATTTATTCATTAAATTTTATTTAATTTTTATATTTCAATTTTAATTTCATCAATCATTAAATGATTTGATTTAAAATTATATTATTTATTGGGAATTAATTTAAATTTGCTTTATTTTATAAACAATTATAAGATAGTAAATTTATGCTTTTAGTAATAATAATACTAAATATATAATAATATAAAATACTATAATATAAAATATGTTATACTATAATATACTATATTATAAATATTATAATATAAAATATAAAATAAATTTATATTAACAAAATTATTAGAACTAAAATCACTTTTTACTATTTCTACTATTGAAATCTTGAATAGTAATTAAATAATAGTCATAAAATAATAATTACATATAGGTTTTATAGTATATATTTTGATTATAAATAAATAAGACGTATGAATAAGAATTATTATGTATTTATGAATATGAATATTTATGATAAAATATATATTATTATATATATGATAAAGAAAATATATAGTTTTGATACAACGATTATGAAAATACATATATGATATATTCTTAATATTTTTTAAAGATAATTTTTTGTTTATTTAATTTGAATATTTAAATTATATATTTTTAAAAATATATAATTTACAAAAAATGTCATGTTAGTATCAAATATATTTCATATTTAATATAAAAAAATAATAATATTATTTTTGTTGTTATTGTGATTTAATGTATAAAAAATTATATTATATATTTAATTACAATTAAATATACTACATAATTTTGTTGAATTATTTAAATTTGAAAAAAATTCTAAATTTTTTATGATATGGATTTTAATTAATATAAATGATATAAATCATTGAATTTCATTTAATTAAATTCATTTTAATTAAAGAATGTTCATCTATTTTATATATATTATTAAAATTTATTTACTTAAAATCTATATATATATATATTCTATATAATATTGATAAAATGTACATATTAAATATATTTATATATTTTAAATAAAAATAAAATTTAATGAAGATATATATATTTTAAAATAAATAACAAAAGATTATAATAAATAAATAATCATAATTTAATTTTTGAATTCAATTTTAATTCCTTATAAGTAAATATTTTTATTTATAATTGACTTTGTTTTTGTATTAGATTTTTAAAATTGTAATATATATTAAAATTATTATTATTATTAAAAATTAAAATAATTAATAATTTTATAATAAAATACTTAAAAATATATTAAATAAAGATAAATTATGACAATAATTAATATATGATATGATTTGTTAAATGCTGACAAATCATAATATTGAAAATAATTATAATATTAAATAATCGGACATCCGTATTTAATACGATATAATTTATGTTGAAACATTTCACTACCTTGAACTCAATAAATCCGACGAGAAGAATATATACCTTGAAAGAAATAATTGTTACCATTACTTTATTATATGTCTTCTTATATGTTCGTTCTGTACTATACATTATATTATTTTTTTACAAAAAAAAAAAATTAAGTTCTTAAATGTTTTTTTAAATTTATTTAAATTTTAGATATTTTAAAATTTAACTTATTTTTATTTTTTTCGATATATAATAACATAAACGCTTTGTTTTTATTGAAAAAAATATCATAAGAAAAAATTATTTAAAAAAATTATTTATTTAAAGATTTATATTAACAAATATACTTATGTTAAAATGTTAAGATTTCAAGAAATGATATTTTCTTTTGAAGATTAAATATTTTTATTAATATGATGTAATAATTGAAATTAAAATTAAATTTAATAATTTTCTATATTATCTTTTTTTACATAACCTTAAATACGAAATAAAAAATAATTTGAGAATAATGAAACGAGATTAAACAAAATATTTAAACTAATATCTACCAATTTAATTATTAATATTATTCATTAACATTTCTATTTTTATTATAAAATTTATTATTTTTATTATTAAAAATAAATGATTTTTTAGTTCTCGATACATTTCTAGAAATCTACAATTGTTTGAACTTGAATCTTTGTTTGAATTTGAATTGAATCTTAATTAATAAACATTTACTATATATCAATCACTTATTATAGAATAAATTATAAATTCCATTTGTTCCATTCCATATGTACATAAATTTATCATTTTGTTATTAATTCTGTTTAAAAAATCGTAATTGTTAATTATGAAAGGTTATATTATTTATATAATTTATTATTTATATGAGTTATTTATATGAAAAATAATAGTGTATATAATAATAGTATAATGAAGTATGAAATTGAAACGAATTAAAATTATTTTGATTTATAATGTTATTGTAAAAATAAAAACCTTATACAAATAATTTAATTGCACATAAGAATTTTAAAAAAAGTCGTCAATATCTCTTTTGAAATAATGTTTTTTTTTAATGTTTTTTTTAATATTTTAATATTTTTTTTATTATCATAAATAATATACAAAGCAATATATATCGACAAAAAAGAATCTATAATGATAAATAAAATTCGATAAAAATACAGTGGAGAAATATTGACAGAAATATTAAAAAAAATTACTTTTTTTAAAATAATTAAAATTGGTATTTTATATTCGTTGTATTTTAAATCATAAATTTAACATGATAAGTATTAATTTTTAAATTTTAATTCAATACATAATTATATTATTAAATCTATATTATCGTTTTATTGCATCCATTTGTTACATAAATAGATCAATTTTGTAAATAAAAATATAAATTATTGTACAAACAAGTCAAATTTATAATAATATATTTATAAATAAAAATGTGACCAGTTAATTTTCTTTTATATTAAGAAAAAATTTTAAATGAATATGCACATTTTGCACAATTTGAAAATTTTATTGCAAAATATAATAATAAATTATGAAAAATAAGATTTATTTTTAAAGTAATAAAATAATTATAATTTTTATTGAGATTATGATTTGTTAAGATAATCAACAATTTTTTATGGTATTATGTATTTATATAATATCATGTATTAATATAATGATATATTTTATAAAAGAAAAACAAAAATAAACTTTTAATATAATATAGAATCAATTCTTCTCTAGAATCAATATATGTTCTTATTTTGATGTCACACAGCAATGGCTTCCTATTCTTTAGTTTCATTAGCTTTTAGTAAATAAGTGTTTCTGTGACATACAATTGAATGATCCAAAGTGGTCATTATTAATAATTTTAATCAATTAATCTTTAGTTTTAAGATATATCCAGATTAATTTTAAGACTATTATATAACTTCCTAAAGATTGAATCTTAATTAATTTAAATTACAAATAGTTTAATACAATTTTTCTTATTTTATTATATTTATTATAATTTATATAAATTATTTTTTCTCATTAAACTATTTTGGATTATTTTGTCTTCTGTTTTAAAATTTGTATTTGTATTAGAATTAATATAAATAAAGGAAAAAAGGAGAAAGAATGTATCTGAATTTTGAATTTAGAAAAAGAAATGTATGACTAATATATATATATTATGCTATACTATAATGATATAATAAAATAAGACTTTTCTTTATTGTAAAAAAAGATTGTATTAAATTAATAATAATTATTAATAATAATATATATAATATTAATAAAAGATTGTATACCAAAGAAAATTATTAAATTTTTGAGTTTAGAAAGTTTAAAGTTTAAAAAAGAACATGATAACAATAAAATAGCTTTTTCAGTGATATTATGATCTGATATGATATATTATTAAAATAATAATTAAATCTTTCATTTAATTTATTAAAAAAAATAAATAAATTAAAAAGAAGTATAATAAAAATAATTAAATAATGAAAATTAAATAACAAATTAATTATATAAGATTAGAATAGATTTTAATTATTTTTTATTATTTAGAATTTATTAAAAATAAATTAACTGAACAAGAAATTCTGTTTGTATAGATATTTACAATATATGATTCTTATTATCAATATTAAAAAAAAAAGAAAATCATAAAACCTAAATAAATAAATTAAATTAAATAAATTTAATTTCTAAATTAAATTAAATAAATTTAATTTCTAAATAAATTAAATTAAATAAATTTAATTTCTAAATTAAATTAAATATCTTTTTCAATATGTAAAGTACATGTAGAACATTTAATGATTGAGCTTTCAATTTTACCAGCAATCAATAAAAAAATTATAATTATTGCCATCAACAAATATAGGTTAGAAAAGAAGGTCACTTCGAAGATTGAATGATTTCTTACTATTCATCTTTTATTCCATTTAAAATGTGTGAACACTACATACATATAAATTTCATGTCCATTAAGAAATGAATAGTGACAAGAAGAGGGATAACCCTAATTATGACATAAAGGATGGATCGCGAATTCGAATTCTGTTAATATTCTCTTATTTTTTTTTTTAATTTAAAAATATGATACTATAGATTTCATACATAATTTTTCATTTTCTGATTTAGTAAAAATCTTTTTTTTTTTATTTTTATTTTTCGTCAATATTATGAAAATATAAAATTGACTTTAATTTTAAAATTTAACATTAAATATATATTTCTTTTCTTTTCTTTTATTGTTTCTTATTGAATTTATATGAAACTGAAAAGTATGCGATTGTCTTACAATGAAAATGCATTTCACATAACAATAAATTGTGCCTTTAATTATGATATTATTTGTGAATATTGGAATATTGTTCGTCATCGTACAAAATATTCTCATAATATTGAATTTTATAACATTGAAATATTACATAAAAATTCTTATTGATGCGATATGAATGTGATTTTATCATGATAATGTCATTATAAAAATGAAAAATTTGTCACGATTGAATTTTGTATCATGATTTTCAATATTTCGCAATTAAATTTAACTTAAATTTTATTTATTAAGAAGAATGTAAATTTTTTTATAAGCATTGAATAACTTGAAGTAAAAACTAATTAAAACTATAATCTAATTACTATTAGAATATATCTTATATTATTTTATTAAACAGGTTTTTTTATATTTTTCAAATTTTTCTTAATATAAAAAATCATATGAAAAAAATTATAGAGATTTAAATTTTTATTTTTAATTTAAAATTATTTAAGAATTAAACAAAATTTAAAGTTTCAATCAATTTTTATAAAAATTATCTTTGCAAAAGAATTTTTTTCCGTAATTATTAATGATTAAAAGATTATTAATTCTGCAGTTTATATTATATTATAAATTTAATTGTATTATATCGTTATAGTTATTATTATAATTTAATAAATTTTTCTTCAATAAAGTTTTCAGTTTTTATAATATTAAAAAAGATGATAAATTCAAATGCTCTTTATGCTTTGTATATATATATATATATATATATTTTATTATACATACAATAATACTCTAATAATATTTAATATATATATATATAATATTTTTTAATTTATTAATTTATTTTTAATAAATTATTCTTAATAAATTAATTAATTTATTCTTCAAATTTTCTAACAATATCACTTTTCTCCAAATTCTAAAATAACTATCCATTTCTAAGATAATTAGGTAATATGCGTCATTATAATTCATACATATTTTATTAAAATTTTTTCATTTTGTATTCATTTTGAAGACTGAAAAAACAATTAGTTCTGATTGTATTAATTTTTTATATAACTGAAATATATGCAAATATTCAATTAATGCATATATAAAAAGAAAATATGTTATGTAAGATATTTTGTACCAAATTATATAGCATATATAAGGATGAACTCAATATTTATTCATTATATTTTATAATATATATATATATATATTTATCATTATCATATTATATAATAAATTTTACTTATCATATATTTATGATTATATCAGTATTTTTTATTATATATACATTATTTTTATATAATATAAATAATAAATTTTTTTATTGTATGTTTTTATTGTATTCATGTTGTAAAAATAATTTTTTATTAAATTTAATTATATTCAATTTTACTAAATTGATATTTATTTACTACTGTTTTTATAATCATATCTAAAATATAATATAACAATATAATATAACAAAAATTGATTAAAAGACTATTTCCTTAAAGATTTTAATAAATTTAAAATATCTCAAATCTAATCCATAGCGAGTTTGGATATTCTCTCTTCAATAAATCTTATTAAATTTATATTTATTATATATTATTTGAATTTCATACAGTAATTTCATATATTATGATGTATTGTAATATGATATCTTATGCAATAATATATTTATCGTTATATCATATCGTTATTGCATATTCGTATCAAAATAAGAAATATAAAATGTTTTATAATACATCAATCAAGACAATTTTCTATAATATAGAAATTAGAAAACAGAAAAAAATGTAATATTTTTGTCTAAATTAATTTATTAGTTTAATATATAAATTCTTTAATGCGACAAACAAAGAATTATAAATCGATTTCATTATTTATTATAGAATTTTGTTTGAGAAACAAGACAATTTTTAAATCAATCAAGTAATTCTAAAAATAGAAATTCATTAATATCTCTTTTACTTCTTATTATTGAATAATGGACATGTTAATAATCATTTCTTTAATCAGTTTTTGTTATTTTATATTATTATTATATTTTTAGTTATGTTATTTTATATTAGCTGATGTAAATTTAATAATTTCAAATAAAAATCAATTTTTTTTATCATTATTAATCTTTTCCATTAATTTTTATATTTATTATTTTTTTTTTAATATAATTATTTTATACAATTATTTTAATATAATTTTAATATATAATATTTTTATTAAGAAAACTGTTTAAAAAAACTTGTTATTTATTTATAAAATAGTCGTAAATTATTTTCAACTACAGTTCGGATTTTTCTGTAAGATGATGATTAATTTGAAACTGAATATTCATAAACATGTATGTGTATATTCATATACTTTTATATATTCATTTATATAAACGAAATTCTATTAATTCTATTAATCATCTATCATATTTTATTTAATAAATGCTATAATGTAACGATGATACGATATGTTATAAATATAAACTTGAAAATATTTGTTTTAACTATATTTAAATTATATTAATTTATTAATATTCAAAAAAATAGTTTTTATTTATTTAGTAATTCTATTCAATCCATATTATATATAAAATTTTTAGATAAAATACATACTTTCAATTGTGAAGAAACCTTTAACATATATAAGGTTGCACCTGTCACAAGCAACAATACTGTGCTATATCACTTGTCTTCCACATTTGTCCTTAATATTCGAATCATTAAATCGATAACTCAAACAATAGTGACATAATTTATTTTTTTCTATTTATTTAGAATAAATATAATTTTAATATATTATTGTCACAACTATTAATAACCATTGATAATGTAGTCAATTTAATAATTAGTTTCATATACATATACATATATTTTGATTTGTGTTCTTCGAAAAAAATTTCTCCACATCACATTATTAAAATATTTTCAAAATATTATCATTATTATTAAATATAAATAATATAAGCATAATATAAAACTATTTCTATTTGTATATTTGTATATTTGTAAGGAGATAAAAAAAAAATACCAAATGAAAAAAAAAGAATTGAAAAATTAAGACTTAAAAAATTAAGAAATTATTAAAAATAAGACAATATTAATAAAATATTTTTATTTTCGATTTTTTTAAATTTTTTTAAATTTAATTATCGAACAATAATAACTTTTTTCTTTGCATTGATTTTATTTAAAAGTAAAAAACTAAAAATCTAGAAATTGTATTAATATTATTTCATTGTTATTAGTATTGTTTTACTATCTGATCAAAATGAATTTTTTATAGCAATATCATATATTGATTTTGTAATTATAAAATATTTTATTGTGATATTGTGTTTAGACAAATTTTCCCACATCTTTATTATTACATTATTAAAACATTAAGCATAATCCTTAAAAAACAAAAGAAATTATTTTTGTCCAATTTTTCAAAGCGAATGCAAATATAATGATTATTATGGAGTATTTCGTTAAATTTGTGATATTTCATTAATATTAGTAGAATGTTTTTATAATAAATTTGAAAAAAAAAATAAAACTTAAAAACAAATGATTAATATACTAAAATATTTTTGTTTCAGATGTATCATTGGCAAAGTCAAAATGTTAAGGTTTCTGGAGTGGATGATATGGTTTTGCTCCCGAAAATTACCGAAGATGCTATTACTGAAAATCTTCAAAAAAGATATATGGATGATTACATATTTGTATCCTTAGATAATTTTTACAGTAATAGCAATAATTTTAAATATTATTAATTATTTATTATTAATTATTATTTATCATTTTTTGAAAGATGATCGAAAGGAAAACTTAGATTTAAAAATTATTATATTTTATAAAATGTTTTTTTTTAATTATATGAAATATAAAAATAAGAAAAAAATATCTAAAAAAATAAAAAGAAAATATTATATTATTAAATATTAATTTTTTATTATTTTTGAAAATTATAAAATATGACGTTTTTCAATTTTACTTATCAATATTCAATAATTTTATATTTTTATATCAATCGAATGAGTATCAATTTTAGTTATATAGGAAAATAAAGAAAGGCCAATTAAGAATATCAATTAGTTATTCACGTCATACAATTATCAACATTATATGCATATAAAAAAAGGATTGTATTTATAAGATTGGTTTTATGATAAAATAATACAAGATGTGAATAGAATATTTAGAATGTTTTTCTATATGTTTTGTCTTATGTAAAAATGTTAGTAATTTTTTATATTGTTTGAACTATTGTTTTATACTTTTCTACAATTATACTATCAGATCAAATTTTAAGATAATTTTTTGATGTATAGTTATAGTTTTAAGCATTTGTTTCTAATTATTATATTACAAATGGAATATTCTATCAATGAAATCTTTTAATTATCTTTTAATAATTTTTTAACAATCTTTTAATTAATTAATAATAATTTAATTTAATTGTTATTTTCAAAATATTTTTTTATAATTTAATTTTAAATCTTTACTCTTTCAAAAATTATGAGAAATCTTGTTTCATTTTTGATGATTAGAAATAAAGATTAGAAAACATTAATTGTACTTATGCACTATAATTGATATGATTGTAGATATAATATCGCATTAATGAATGTTATTAATTATAGAGATAAAGAAAATATATTGATCAGGATTATTGTAGATTTTTTAATATAAGAACGTTGCAATGTTGATGTTATGACGTCATTTTCAATATTTATATAACCTTAGTCTTAATTATTGAAGCAGATATTAATAACTTTCAATATTGACAAACGATTTTTGCTGCGCAATATTTTTGTTATTTTCAAAAAAACAAAGAAACAATCATAGCAATATTATGTGGTTCGTTTTTATCTAAAATATTAACAATTATTAAGTAAAAAGGATATTAATAACTGTTATCGATTTTACACATCACGCGAGCACATATTATTGCGATAATTGTATTGCGATATTTCTTTTGACACACAAAATCTTATGTAAAAAATTATTAATTAAATAATACATAATATTTGGGATATTGCAATCTTGTAATATCATTGAAAGAAATATTAGCTTTTGTACTTTATAAAAGCAATTAAATTCTATGTATATAGAATAATAATTTTTTTATTCCATCCTAGTATTCATATTTATTCATATAAATATGTTTTTTAATTTTAACTCATATTATTTATATTTTTTAACATGCGATCAATAATAAAAAAAATGTTTTCTCTATGTTTCATTTCAACTTAATAAATAGTTATTGTTAATAATTATATTTTATATTAATAATAAATATTTTGAATTTAATAATAATAAAAATGTCCAGTAATAAAAATAAAATTTCGTAATATGATTTTAGTGATAATATATATAATATATATTTAATTTTTATTTTCATTATATTATATTAATTATTATTTCATTACATCTCATTAGATATTTATTATTATTAAAAAAAATTTTCTAAAAAATTTGTCGAATTAATTGAATATTTTATTAATACTACATATTCATTAATAAAGATTTTAAAATGTAGATATTGTAAAAATGTAGCAATAGTTCGAAGTTGGAAATTGATAGGGTAAAAATATTTTTGTAATATTAATTTTAAATGAAAACTGTTTCATTACTAATTATTATTTCAATACGTATAGATAATTGAAACAAATTTTAATTCCTGTGACAAAAATTGAAATAATTTCCTTAATAATTATTAGACAAGTATTGGTCCTGTATTAGTATCAGTCAATCCTTTCAAACAAATGCCATATTTTGGTGAAAAAGAGATAGAAATTTATCAAGGAGCAGTAAGTAATAATAAATAATTTATTTTTTAAATTGTGAATTTTATTTTTACATTTATATTTTATTTAACATTTATATACAATTAAATTAATTATTGCCTTCTTCTATTTCAGGTACCATATGAAAATCCACCTCACATTTATGGATTAACAGACAATATGTATAGAAATATGTTAATTGACAAAGAAAGTCAATGTGTTATTATTAGGTAAAATAATTTTATGATTCAAATAATATTTATGTTTTTCATGAAATAGTTTATACATATTTATAAATATATTTTTTATATATTTTTTTTATTTATATATAGTTTATTATATATATATATATATATATATATTATATATAGTTTATTTATATATATATATATAGTTTATATATATTTTTTAATTTAGAATTTATATTTTTTAATTTATAATAAAATTTAGAATTAGACATATTATGTTCAATATTTGTTATAATTTTTTAATAAAATGTTTAAAAAATTCTTATTAATCTATAAATATATATTATACATTTTTCATGTTTATATTTGTAAATTATATTTCTGCAAATTATGTTTATAATATTAACTTAAAAACTCTCAAGATAAATATGTATTGCAACAAGAAAATATGAAATTATTAAAAATACAATATAACAATATATAAGATTATAAATTTATTTTTTTTTCAAAATAATTTTTGAAAAATTCAATTCAACATTTATATCGTTTATTTAATTGTTTAAAAGAGTTTAAAAGTCATTTTGCTTGAATCTTATTTAATTCCCCTAAGAAATCAAAAAATATAAAAAATGATAATAAAATTGAAAAAACAAATTATTAAAAAAATATTTTTTTTATTAGAAACTTTTTATTAAAAAGACATTTAATAAAATAAAAAAATTTGTTTCAATTTAATTAATTTTAAAATAGAAGAAAGAAAATCATATAATATAAATTAAATTTTAATTTTTTAATGATTATTAAGTAATAAAATAAAGTCAATGATAATTTTATTTTTTTATACTAATATATTTTATAATTTCTTTTTTTATTATAAAAAATTTTTTTTATTATTATACAAAAATTAATTTTAATTTTATATAACCTTTATAAAATTGTGTAAAATAAAATAACTTTATCTATCTGACATTTGTAAAATTTAAAATAATGTAATACAAATAGAACAATGATTTATAACGTAAAGTAATCCAAATTAATAGAACAGAGAATGTAAAACATAGAAAATAAAAATATCTAATAATATTTTTTTATATAAAATGTAAAATGAACACTTATTTAATATCTATTATTATTAATCAATTATTAATCATTAAGTAATATCATAATACTAATTTTTTTAATATTTAAAATATAATAAATTTTTTTAATCAACAGAAAATTACGTATAATTTAATTATTTTTTTTATTTACGTTTTACAGTGGGGAATCTGGCGCTGGTAAAACAGTTTCAGTAAAATATATTATGTCATATATTGCTAAGATCAGTGGTGGTGGTACAAAAGTGCAAAAAATAAAAAATGTCATTTTGGAATCTAATCCTCTTTTAGAAGCTTTTGGCAATGCAAAGACTATACGGAACAATAACAGTAGCAGATTTGTACGTAAATTTATAATATTTTTATTTTACTATTTGTAATTATTTTTAATATATTATTATTTTATTTATATCTTTATTTTAACTTCTTTTAATTTTAATTTTAAAACTTTTAATTTTATTTTATTGGCATAAATGAAAGTGGAAAAAATACAAAATACTTTAATAAAATAAATGAATAAATATGTGAAATATATTTTTTTATTTCAGGGAAAATATGTAGAAATGCAATTTGGCACTGGTGGCCAACTCAATGGGGGAAAAATTTCAAACTTCTTATTAGAAAAATCGAGAGTCACTTGTCATAACTTGGATGAAAGAAATTTTCATGTGTTCTATCAGCTTGCAATAGGAGCAAATCAACAAATGAGATGTAAATAACAATTTTTTCTTTTTTATTTATTGTATAAATATTTGTTTACTATTTTATATACATAATTTATGATTAAAATTTTCAAATAAATTTAGAAAAATTATTGTTCATATTATATTCATATTTCATTGTTTTGCTTTCTTAAAATAAATTTTAATATTTTCAATTTGCAAAATATTGATTAGGAATGGATTCAAATTTAAAATATTTATTTTTTCTTTTTTCTTCTTTGCTAAAAAATAGATATTTGCAGAAAGTTTTTTAAAAAATGCGATTTTTAAAATTCTTCAAATTTAGATTTGTACAAGAAATAATAATAATAATCATCTTTTAGAATTGAAAAAATTAAATATTTATGTTACTTTTTCTTTGTATTTTTTTTTTTTTTGAACATAAATTAGTAAAATTATATCATTTAAAAACAGTCTAATTCAATTGAGTTATTATAACTTAAATAAAAATAAATTCCTATCATATAATATTCTTATAACTTATTTATATATATTATTTTTTATTTGGATTTCTAGAAATGAATCATAAAAATGGTAAAAAGTTTCAGGATTTGAAATATTAAAATTTTGAGTTTCAAAGATTTTGTTTCCATATTTCAATATTTTATATTCTATTTCTAATATTAATTCTAATAATATTCATTTCTTATGTTACAAATTCCTTTCTTTTTTTCATTTTTTTGTGATGTCACATTTTACAGTTTTAATGTTAATAATAAATTATTACTATTAAATGATTACATTTTTAAATACATTATATAAATAAAAATAAATTTCGAATGTTTTATAGAAGATGAAAAAAAGATATATGATAATAATAAAAATAATTATTTGAAATAATAATTAAAATAATAAAAACATTTATCGAAATATTTTATAAGTTATTCACTTTTTCATTATTTCACATTTTATACATAAAAAATAAAAGGATATAAAGCAAATGACAATGCTTTTTTTAAAAAAATTTTACAATTATATAAGTATGTAAGTATTTTTGTAGAAAAGTGCAAACATTTTCATGAGAAAATTTTTGAACTTTTTTATCCAATATTCTTTATTATAAATAAATTGTTAATTATAAATAAAATATGATTTAAATTGTTATATGATGTATTTTATATATTAATTTTTCTTATTATAAATTTAAAATTATGTAAATAAAATTATTAAGCTTTAAATTTGTTTTAATATGTTTTATAATATTTTGAAAAGATTTTGATTTTATTTGAAAAATTGATTTATTTCATATTAATCATTTAATAGATAATATAAATTTTTTTTCACAATTTTTTATTATATTAAAACAATTATTAAGAATAATTAAAAAATTAATACATATAAATGTAATGTGAAAAATATATTTTTTATAAATTATAAAAGTTATATTGTATTTTTATAAAATATAAAATATATACGTATTAAATGCATTTTTCAAATAATGTATATATAACTTTATATTTTTCAGCTGAATTTGGATTAACGGATATTAATTATTATCAATATCTCAATTACGGTCAAGGTCATAAAATTGATGACATAAACGATGCCAGTGCCTTCCAAGCAACATTAAAAGGTAATAATTTTTTTTATAACAATTGAACATCGAGAAGTAATTACATTAAAATAAATATAATTACATATTAACAAAATAACAAAAAAATAATTTATAAAATCTTTAAGATAATGATTAGAAAGATTCTTGTATAGATCTTGTATAGATCTTGTAAAGATCAATTGTATTCATTTCATTAATTTATTACATTATTTTATCATATATTTATTTAATTTTAATGCAAAAAATTTTTAAATAATAAATAATTTTAATTATGTATAATGAGTCAATGTATGATATTATTACCATATAATAAATCATTTAAATTTTTTTGTTTATTTATATATTTGATAATTTTTGATCTTTTTTTTTCTTTATGCCTTCAATTTTCTGTTTCTAGAAAGCTCTTCTGAATGACATGAAAAATAGAAAAGATCTTTTATTTAAAGAAAAAAATTTTTTTATATTTAAAGAAAAAAATAAATAGTCTAACTCAGAATAAAATGAATAACCTTTATTTAAAAAATAAAAGCAATTAGAATAAGAAACAAATATGTGTGGTATATTGAAAATAATAAATCGCAAATTTAAAATTCTTTTTATATTCTTTCATTTTATTCTCTATTTTGTTTTCTGTCTCTTGGATCTTATATTAATTATTGATATTAAAAATAAAAAATATAAATATAATTTTACATATTTCGAATGAATAATTATAAAGATAACAATATGATTAAGAACATTATTTTTTTGTACAATTTATTCTATTTAATAAGTTTTATTTTGAATAAAAAAAAAATCTTATTAAATTATCAGATATGCAAATTAAATTAATAAAATTAATTATTGAATAAAATAAAAATTTTACAAATTTTAATTTGTATACAGTACTATTTAATTTGTTAATAATAATTGTTGATTAACAAACTATACGTTTATTACATTTTTTTTTCATATTTTAAATTAATGATAGTGTTGTGTTTTCAAGACTTATAAGATTCAGTAATTATTATTCAGTAATTTATATTTATTATTATTATCATTTATATTTTTATACATGTTTCAGGACTCAATGTAATGGGAATTAGCAATTCCGAAATAACTGATATTTTCAGGCTTGTTGCTGGAGTACTTCACATAGGAAATATTAAATTTGTTGAGAATGGAAATTATTCACAAGTAGCTAATGAACAGTGTAAGTATTAAAAATAAATAAAAGTTATAATTTATTATGATATAGAAAGAAACAAATGTGTGTAAATATTATAAATTATTATTATTTTAACATTGAAAAAATATAGATTAATAGTATTATGATTGAGAAATTAATTATCTTTCAATCTTTAAAAAATATATGATAAAAGTTGACATTATTATTTTTTAAATATTTAATTCATTAAGATTCAATATTAACATAATTTTATTTATAATTTTTTTTAAACAATATATAATTGTATTGATATAATTATATTGTATTTTTTAAAATTATTATTAATATTACAAAATTCTAAAAATTTAAATTATTATAATAAAAAATTTTGTTTTTATTTTGTACACTGAGTTTTTATATGATATTTATTATTATAATTATATATTTATGTATATATTATGTATATTTATTATTATATGCATTTATTTTATATCGAAAATAAATATTAAATTAAATATTACGAAATATTTCATTACTAATATATTAAAATTTTTAAGAGCTCTTAAATGCAACATGTTCTATATAATTAAATTATTTTCAACTATTTGAGTTGCTCATTTTTATTCGTTCATATAGGGAAATTTTTAAATATCCATTATTATATTTCAAATATTTTTATATATTTTTGATAATTTTTAATTATTAATAATTGTTAATAATTGTTAAAAAATCTGATAACATAATTTTTTATTTTTATTTTATTATTTTTTTAATTTTTCGACTTGAATAATTCTTAAAAAAAGTCTTTGGATTCATAATAATATGGATTAGTCGTTTAATTAAATATTAAATTATTAATATTAGATTATAATGACTGTACTTATTACTTATTATCATATATTTATCATCTTTATTTCAGGTCTTGATTTTCCAGCCTATTTACTTGAGATTTCAGTAAAACAATTAGCACAAAAATTAATATCACGTGAATTTGAATCTAAATGGGGAAGTCAATCTGAAAGTGTTGATGTTACATTAAATGTAGAACAAGCCCTCTATACTCGGGATGCATTGGCAAAGGATATCTATGCTAGACTTTTTGATTATTTGGTTAAAGTAAGAATACATATATTTTTAATGATTAATCAAATATTTTGTTATTATATTTATATATTGTATATTAAATTGATCATTAAATTTTACATAATAAATTTTTATTGTTGATATCTAATAATTACATTAATTATTTAAATAGCTTAAATTAATATTATTATGTTTCTTTTTAATTATGATTTATTTTTAAAAAATTATTTTGCATAAAATATTTACATTAAAAAAATATAACATTTAAAATATTAACATTCATAATAAATTATTGATAATTAATATTATTGTAATAATTTTTATTAATTATATTAAAAAATGTTTGTAGGAGCATTTTAAAATTATTTATTCATAAAGTTATATAAATTAAATTTTTTTATTTTTATTTATAAAAATTTTTTCTTAATAAGAATAATAGATTTTTATTTATTTATATAATATATCATAAATCAAATTCGAATTATAATAGTTGCTAATGGAAGAAGAAAATGAAAAATGTAATAATATTAAATTATAAATTGTATATGAATAAATGCAAACTATATGATATACATTAATATCTATTTACTTAAATTATTAGTATATAAATATAATTAATTTTATATAAAATTATAAAAAAAAATATGTAAAATATGAAAATTTTTATTAAAATTATTAAAATTTATTAAAATTATATGTATTTAAAAAAATATAAGAAATAAAATTAAAATTTGAACATATATAGGATATATATTAATATATTTGTGAGATATCTTTGAAAGATCAATTCTGAGAATTAAAAAAAAAATATAAAATTTGTTGTAAAAATTGTTAAGGCATAATTTATTTATTAAGTTATAAGCAATGTAGATATTAAATTTATTGTAAATGAATAGAAAATGAAATACTAATATAATGATAGAAATAGTACTATCTCTCTGTCTTTACCTTGTTTTTTGACATATAATATCTAATTGAAATATTCCAAATTTCATTATCATATATCTATTATCTACAAAATGATTTTTAATTTAATTACATATTTATGTTCACAGAAAGTTAATTCAGCTATGGAAACTAATACGGAAGGACTTGAAATTGGGATTTTGGATATTTATGGATTTGAAATTTTTGAAAAAAATGGTTTTGAACAATTTTGTATCAATTTCGTAAACGAAAAATTACAACAAATCTTCATAGAACTTACTTTAAAAGCTGAACAGGTAAGTGTAGTTTTCATTTCAAATTTTTAATACATAATTCAATAACTTAATATTAAATCTTCAATCAAAAATTTGATAATTCTACTTCTGTTTAAAATTATCTTAAAACTTTTTAAATATATATAGAAAAAATGTCTATTTAATTTGAAATATTCTATTTTTATACAATTTTTTAATAGCAATTTGTATTTGAATTGATTTTAAAAATGTTATTTTAAATAATTTTCCAATTTTATAAATTAAGATATATCTTCTAAAATAATTAATGAAGTATTTTTATATTTTTTATTCATAATAAACATATGATTATATCATATCAAATGATTATAGCCAAGTTATTGAATTAAATTAAATAAAAAATATACATTATTTAATAAATTATATAATATATATATAAAACATTATTTGATAAATCATAATCTTATCATAATTATTTATTTTTTATTTTTATTTCAAACAGTAAAATTTTATAACACTTTATTCTATAAATATTGATTTTTTTATTATCTTTAACATATATTTTTATTTATAAATATACAAAATAATACATGTATGTACATTACTGCTCATAAATATTCGGACACTCAATTTATTTATAATAGCATATAATAATATATTAAAAATATATTTATCATCATTTATGAAAATAAAAAATATAATTTTTTAAAAAATTTTTTCTTATAATCTGAATTAAGTATGTGATCACTGATGTCCATAGATATCAATATTTAATTAATAATAGTTTTTTAGCTTAGAAATTAAATAACTAAAAATAATTTTTTTTTATAACAAAATAATTTCACTTACTAAATTATAATTTTCTATTAGATAGTTATGATAATAAAAACTAATTAATAAGTACTCATTTTCTTACTTGTAAAATAAAATATTATTTATTTAAACTTATTTTAAGAAAAATTATATTAATTTAATTATAATAAATATCAAAATATAAGTGATAAATATTCTTATTATTAGAATTGAACTAAATTTTAATTATTGAAATTCATATATAAAAGCTCTCATCAGACTAATTTATTTGCAAATTTATATAATACACAATTGTATTTTTTTGAAAATAAAAAAATGTCTGAATACTTTTGAACGGTATTGCATCTACAAAAAATTTATTGTTTATAATTATACATACATATAATAAAATTTTATATATTTTTGTATTAATTTATAAATTGAAAAGTAAATGATTCTTTGTACAAAAACAAATTAAAAAATAAAATTAAATATTTTCGAAACTTTATATTTTCAAAATTGATTTTTTAATGAGGATTAATATTATGATCGTCTTAGGTAAAATTATATCGTTTACGGATTACGAAATTAAATATAAAAAATTTTTATTTTTATTTTTACTAACAAAAATTTAAGTAGTAATAACGTTGATAATGTTCTAACAAAAGAAAATGATTGAAAAATAATTAATATTATATAAGATTTAATATCTGAACTGGATTTTAATTTTATAAGATCATTCATCGTTTAAAAAAAAATTTCATTATTTATCTGTAATATAATAAAAAATCTATAATATAAATAATATAATATAAAATATATATAATATAATAATATAAATATAATATAATATAATATAATATAAAAATAATAGATATATATAAAAGATGGCGTTTTTTATGAAATTTATCTTGTTTTCAAAGTTTATCCATCAATCTTCTTTTCTGGATGAATATTAATGAAAATTAATATGATAGAAATCTAATATAGTATTTCTCTATGATATTAAAAATAATCTAAATTTTATTTAAAACAAAATAATAAAATAAAAATTCAAAATTTTATATGTAAATTTAATATTTTTATTTATTATAGTTAAAATTAACGATTTGTATTTATTATACAATATTTGCTCTATCTGTAAAACAAAAAAAAAAATAATTCACAGACACTCATTTTTAGAAGTGTATATTTTTCTTCATAATTTCTATATAATTATACTGCAAATATATTTATATTTATGCAAATGTATTTATGCAAAATTTGAATATATTATAAATTTGAATATTTGAAAAATTTACAAAAGTTACATGATGTGCGAAAAAGTATAAAATATTCGAAACATATATATTATGATATTTGAAGAATAAAGAAAATCCATTTTATTCCATTATTTAAGCTCCATTTCCTAATTCCTATTTATAAAAATTTGATTTTGCATAAACATCTGCAATCTATTCGTGATTTAATATTCTATGTAATATTCATATTTTTTAATTTAATTATACAAAATAAATTTATTTACAATTAAACTGATTTAAAATAATAAACTTTCTGAAAATATCAACAATTATTCATATCATTAATATGAAAAATTTTCTATAATATGAATAATCTAATTGATATAATAAAATTAATATTGCTTGTATTTAAGAGATATCCAATAATATTTCTTCATTTCTCAGACCTAAGAAAAATATTTTAAGTACATAATTTGTACATTTTGAAAATTATCAAATATCGGAAAAACTATATTCCGGCAATATATTTGTTCTTCTTAAAGCGTATCTTTGAACAGGAGTTGTCTGTGCCATTAATATTCTGCTCGGTAATTTTGATGGTGGTGCAGGTATTTGTTTCGGTAACTCGCTAGATGTCACCATAGAACTCTCGGTAGTGGAGAGATCTTCCAAACCATATATTACGGCTAATCTACTAAGTTTCTTTATTTCATTCTTCGAAAGATGTTTCTGATATTCACGTTTCGTATTAATTCGATGCTCGAATTTCTTTAACGGGTGAATTATTTTATTGTAATGAGATTTCCAATCAGTTTGCCTTTCCAGAGGAGGTGTCATTCGAAGAAATTCTATAGGATTGTTATTGGAAGTCGTTTTAGGACGATTATTACCTTTTTGAAAAGAACCGCTATGACCTCGTACGTTCACATACACTTTTGGTCTGCTATTTTTTAAATAATAAAACTTTTCATCAAGATTTTGAAGTTTCGGGAGGCCTAAAACATGTCTGTCTTCGTTAACATTCATCTTGAAATTTGAGGTTAGGCCAACATCTCTTACACCGAAAATTGAATGTGATATCACTTCCGGATGAGGATAAGTTTCATTTTGAATTTGTTCAGATTGTTTCAACATTACGTGTACAATATTTTGAAGATTAGCAGCATCCATTTCATCCGGACTTTGGAGTTCGATTTCTACGAGACTGAAAAAAATATAATTTTTTTAAATTATTTATTTCAAAGTTATATTTGATATTAATTATATTGACTCTTAATTTATTTATATTTAATGATTAAAACCTATATTGTTCAGATTTTAGATTTATATCATAAAAAATAATATGAATTGATTTTATTATAGTAAAATAAAATTTGATTCATATTTAAATTTAATAAAATAGATTTGCAAAAATGAAAATATCCGAATTACATTATATATATATATAATAATAATAATTTAATATATTGAGAATAATGTTATTATATATAATATATATATATTAATATATAATAATAATATTATTATTATATTAATATTTATAAATATTTTATTTTTGCATTTAAAATCAAAAATATATATCTAAACAATATACGTATAAATATTATATATATATAGGTAAATAATTAAAAAAATATTCATGTATAATTTATTATAAAATAGTTAAATAATTACTGATAATTTGGCTCAAATTTGACTTAAAAGAAAAATCTAAAAATCACATAAGAAAGTTATTAATACTTACGAATAATTTTTGTTGTTAATAGTAGAATTATAAACAAATATTAAAATTTGGGAATTTTTTTGTGATATAATAATATATATAATATATATAATAATATAAAATCAATTTTGCAATCAATTATAATATTTTTATATTACAAATAAAAATTATCTTGATAACTGTAATAGTAATGTGATTTTAAAACTAGTTAGAGAATAAATAGAGAAAATATGCTTAGTATTAACAGCTCTTACAAAGTTAAAAAAACAAAATAATAGTTTAATTATAAATATGATTGCTATACCTGTAATCGTTGGTATTAGCTCTTTCCACATTAGAATTTTGTAAAAAATTTTGTAAATGCTTTCCTTCATAAAATTTTTGATCATTTTCTTTTCGATCAAAACGTTGAATATAATTTGGTGAAGAAGGTGGCCTTGGAAGAACCATAGCCGAGAATGATCGATGTATAAGTGCAAAGAGCACCGTTGCCGTATAATAATTGATTGCTGTTAACATTCTGGAATATGATTTCATATTTTTAATATTTTGTTTTTAAATTTTTTAATTTTGGATAGTTAAAAAATATTGTAATTATTATTCTTAAATTTAAAAATTGTAGAGATGCAAATTTATAATTATAATTTTTCTGCTTTAGTTATTATGCAAATAAAAAATATTTATGTATTAATATATCATTTTTTCAAAATTAAATATTAGATAATTAAAAAAATTCTTGATTCATTCCTTTCATAATAGAAAAATATATGATAAAATAAAAAACTATTTATAAAATTTATTTATAATTACATGTATTGGATATATATTTAAAATTACGCATTTCAGCATAATTCTGTGTTTAATTATAATTAGAGGAATTCAGTATTTTCAAAAAATATTATAAGATTCGTAAATAAAAATTTCGTTTTGAAAATTTTCTTTCTGAATTATTAAGAATATGTTAATATACATATATATTTACATGTTAATATACATATATTTATGATATAGATAGATATCTTTGAAAAATCTAAAAACAAAAGTTGATATATAAAAATATCAGATTGAATTTTATTCATTAAATTATAAATAATTTAATTCTGAATTTGTTAAATAAAGCTAGAGTCATTTTATCTCCATCTTGTTTCTAATATAAACTTAAATAGTTTATAATTTAATAAATTATAAAATCATAACCGATTTTTATATATCAAATGTTTGTTTTGGTCTTTCAGCATGTTCCGTGAATATTCAACATCCTGTACATAAAATATTTGGTACAAAAGATCTTTAAATAAATTTGAAAAAAAGAATAATATTTTTTTGTTTTTAAGAAAATCACGTTTGGAAATTAAATTAAATATAAGAAATATAATAAATAAGAATTAAATACTTGATTAAAAAGAATTTAAAATTGAATAGAAATAAATATGAGAAAATAGAATCAAGAAATGTTTGCAATTATTCTTTTTTTTTCAACTTATTTTTGCATACGGAGTCATCTCATACCAGTCGTCTGTTCCCACCCTATATATTTCATTCATATCTCAAATGAATAGATCATTCACTTCACTATTTATTTACTTACAGTATATTCATATATTATAAGCAAATATTACATTTTAATAGTTCACAGTAACATTAATTTAATTTCTGAAAAACAGTAAAAATTATAAGATTTCATTGTTTATTAAAATAATTAAAATAAGTAAATAAAGAAACATTTAAAAACATTATGA
Source organism: Apis cerana (assembly GCF_029169275.1). NCBI lineage: Eukaryota > Metazoa > Arthropoda > Insecta > Hymenoptera > Apidae > Apis > Apis cerana. Next base: position 324,410 of record NC_083853.1, read on the forward strand.
AATTTGGTTAAATTTCATTTTGAAAAATACAAAATTTTTGATCTTTTGGAAATATTTAAAGAGTAATTCAAAATTTATTAATTTTGTATTTAAAAAATTATTATAACATAAAAAATGATTACATCTGGTTGAAATCTGATAAATTTTATTTTGCTATATTGATTTTAATTAGAATGTTGATGTAATAATCATAATCTATATATCTTTTTATTTTATATTTTTAATTATACATACAATTAATTATACATATCTATATAAATAGATGTAAATAAGTATTTGTATAAAAACAACAAAAAATAAATTCCAATCGAGGAAGAAAAAATTTTAAATTATGATTTCTTATCCCTAATAAATAATGATATTAATAATAATAAATTAAATTGAAATAAATTAAATTGTTTTCATAAAAAATATTTTAGTTTTGAAATTATTAAGAATGCATAATTTCTTTTTATAAAAGAATGTTATTTGTCTTCACTACAGTTATAAGAAATGAAAACCAGGAAAACATTAGCATTTCTGGTCAGTCAAATGAGACAGCATATATATATGAGAGCACGTTATAATAAACGCAGTGAAAGTTTTACCTGTTCGCAAGAGTAACCTTAAAGAACAAAATGATACAATTTCTCTTGTTTCACTTACGTAAGCCATATATATTAAATATGGCACAGTTTTTATAATTCGAGAAATATATTCAATAGAAGAATTGATTTAAATAACATATGATTAAACATAAAATTCATTAAAATTAATTTATTTACATGTATTCGAAATATATCATTATAATAGTATCTAAATTAAAAATTTCACTTATACCTATTAAATTTGGAGAGTTTTTGTTTCATTATATTTTTATCTTTAAATATTTAATGGTAAATTAAATAAATTTGAATATATATTTTTCATAAATATTCACAGAATGAATAAAATAGTGGAATTAAATATAAAATAAAAATAATAAATAATCATTTGCCACGTTAATCATATAAGCGATGTTATATTGTTTACAACATTTTTTGCATACAAAATTTTTTGAAAAATTTTTTTACAAAGTATTTTAATTATAAATATACTGATGAATAGGTATATATATTTTAATTCTATAAAAAATTAGAATTTTTTTATATCTCTCCTTAAAAACTGTAATAATAATAATATAATAATGTAATAATAATTTGTTTCAAAATTGGCAAAAAAAAGAAGAAATGAAGAAAGAAATAAAGAAAGAAAGGAATCGTTCAATTTGATATTTATATAATAAGAAAGATATTAAAAAATATATATATGATTATTCATTAAATATTGAATTTAATCAAAAAAATTTCTGAAGTATTGCAAATGTTAAATGTTAAATTCATTGATTTTATAAACTTTTTATTTATAAATTTTTACTTAATAATTTAAAATATATTTTTGTTTTTCAATATTTTCAATAATTTAATTTTTCATTTTAATTTATGGTAAATTTTGTTTCTTAAAAATAAATTTGGATAAAAAAATTTGGATTAGATTTGGATTAAAATAAAAGAAAATTAAAGAAAATTGTCAATTCATAAGTATTCGTAGTTGGTCATTTATTAATAAAGTTAAACCATAAATATTAAAAATAATAATTAAAAGTTGAAAAATATGTTTAAAAATATGTGTAAAAAAATAAAAAATTCAAAATTTTCTCCACAAAAATTAATTTTATAAAAATATCTCACTAAATCTGGAAGATTATGGACATTTTTAAATATTAAAAAAATAATCATATAATTTTCGTTCAATCCTAATATATAATTATTTTATGTGAATGATAAAAAAAAAAAATAAAATTATGAAATATTATAATATAAAATCCACCTCATTCGAGTAAACTAGTGTGCTAGTTTTGAATATGAAATTACATTCTCTCTTAGATGTGACGATTCGTTCTAATAAACATCGAGTTCTTAGGTTCTATCTTGCAACAGTTATACAAGATTAATTCTTTTAACTAGTCCATTTAAATCTTAAATCAATTTAAATCTTTTTTTTTTATTCGTTACTTGGAAATTCTAATTTCTGTATTTATTTTTAAAATTTTACTTTTTAATTCCATAACATGAATTTTCACAATTGATGAATTAAAAAATGTGTATTGATTATGTATTAAAAAATAATTTAGTAAACGTTACTTTTATAATAACATTTTAATAAATACTTTATCAGTAATATTGAAAATGATTGATGAATTTTAAAATCCATATTATTAATTTTTCGTAAATTTAAATAATCAAATAAACATCGTAAAAGAATATAATCGTGAAATCTTTTAGATTTGCTTCACATATATTCATATAGATTAATCAATACAATAGTAAACGATCGATAACTATTATTACTTATTTACCACGTAAATAAACCTTTCTAATTTTTTGCTTCGAATACAGACTTTTCAAACGTATCGAAGGAAATAACTCGCGATAAAATTTATAATCATGGCTGGTTCACCTAGCATAGTAACGGAAAGGTCCTCCTTTCCAAACAGATCTATGGTTCGAGTTCTCTAGTGGGTGTGGTTCTTTCAATGTAGGTTCGCGTTACAGTGGAAACAGGTTCTCTTAAAAAGTGCAAGTGCATTCGTTGCCCTGGTGAACGTACTCGGTTATACTCGGTGAACGTAAGAGTCCACGTGGAGTCGGTCTGTCAAATGACTCAGGTTTCTACCGGTAACTATGTACCGCATTTTTGTACTTTCAAGTTTCGTTTTCAGATATAAGGTGCTCTTTTTTTTTTTTTTTACTTTCATCATTGTTATTTTTACATCATTGTTATATTTGTTGCTGTTTGTTTCCTTATTGGCATTGGCATATTTTAAATTGATAGAGTTAAGTGATTCATAATTTTGTTAGATATGTGTATTTCTATTGTGTATTTTTATATGTGCCTTTAAAAGGGAACGTATTATTTTTTTAATTTTGAAAAACATAATTTACCTCGTACGTATATAAGATTCAACATGTAATAAGAAAATTATTGAAGTAGACTTTATAATTTACAATTTTTTAATTTCCTGGATATTTTTTTATATCTGTTGCACAGGTATATTTATTGTTATAACAATTCATAACAATATCACTTTCTATTCTAATATAATAAAATAATTCCTTTTAATTTTCAATTCTTTTCTTTTTTTAAATCTTTTTTAAATAATTGTTTATCTTTGACAAGTCTTAACTAATTTGTATTTGCTTTGATCTTTAGAATTTTTAAAAAATATCTTACAAATAAACATCTATGTATAACATTAGATAAAAAATAAGAATTCTTTTTCCTTTGCTTTTCAATAATGGCATATTATATATAATAGAATAAATGAATTTGTTCAAACAATTTTTACTGAATTCTTAAAACTTACAAATAAAAATTATAAGTAAAATTTGAGTAATAAAAATAATTTTCAAAATATAATTTTAAATAAATATATTAGATATAATATTTTTAAAAATAAAATGAGAAATCAATCGAGAAAGCTTATTTCGTATTTTAATTATTTTTTGTTGTTTCGTATTTTATTTTATAAAAATAAATAAAAATATAATATACTTTTCCAATTTAATTCATTTGTTTATTTTTGTTCCTATTCCAATCATTAAGTGGGACTTCTCTTCCGCTTGTAAGTGCATTTCAGTTTTGAACTTTCTCAAAGGAAATATTTAGGAATCAAATAGAAAAATTTGATTCTTTTTTTTAAAAATAACAAAAATTACATTAGTTTTTTCAAAATGATATCATTTTTTGAGCTTCTTTGACTGATCCTCGTTTTAACGATGAAATAAATCTTTTTAAAAAATGAAACCTATGATAAATTAATTAAAATTCGATAATATAATTCAATTTTTAACTTCGTGTACTTTTCATCATTGTTTTGCTCCTGTAGAATATTGTTTTTGCAAAATTTTTACAACTTTTTAATATAACATAATTTCATTCTAATCATTTTTTCGCACAAACGCACGTGCGGTATTATCAATTGTTTTGAATAGACAGTACTTATAGGAAGCATGACGTGTTTACCATTCACATCATCCTTTCTTGTTAAACGGTTCTTGTCAAGATGGTTTGGAACCGCAGCAATAGAATACTACATTATCGCTTTGCGGCTTCTTTTCTTTCTAACTTTTCTTCTTTTTGATTACGTAAAAGTCACGTACTCTTATTTTTAAGACTTTTTTGTTTTTCTAAAGAAATTGATCTTAACGATATTTTCGAATGCTCGAAAAAGCTTGGAAACTTATTTTCAATGTAAATTAATTTAATCTTTCCAATTAAAGAATTTATTCTTCTTGATTAATCGAAAGATAACTGTCATCGTTCCTTTTATCAATTTAAATTCGTATTTTATTAAAAATTACACTTTGTAACAAAAATAATACAAGGTTAATACATTTTATTTAAAGAATTGTCTCACTCCTTCTGTCTCGCTTCGTCTAATGCAAATTTCAATTTAATAAATAAACCTTGATTTATATTTTTATAACTTTTGTGTATATTTTGGTCTTTCGAAGATGTTTTATGAATATATCAATACTCTATATATTCATTTCTAATATTTAAAAATTAATATAAATAAATACTATAACAAAAATTGCATAAAAAATCATGTTGTGCATTGAAGTTTTTAAAGTTTATCTGTGTATGTAATAAAATGATACAAAAATCGATGCGATACGAAGCACATTTTTTTCTTTCAGTCGAGTTAAATCGTCATTTGAATTCAATTACGTATGAATTTCGTATTTTGTTTTATTCATTCTCTTCAAATTTCACGTTTATTGAGTTATCTTCGCACAAGATATGTAATAAATGTAAGAGAAAACTCTTAAAAGACAGTAAAATACAAACGGTTCTGACATCAAAGACATAGAAAAGAGTAAGTACTTTACGTTAGAGTTAAGAAGTTATTTAATATTTACTAGAAACACTTACATTTACTACGTCACTTATGATTCGCATTGCACTGAGAGTTATAATAGATATTTGTTTCTAGCTATCTTCATAAATGAATACTTGACTATCTGTTCTGAAAAACTAATGAATTAATGTGAAATTAAAAAATGTGTCTTGGAGATCATTGAAAATAATGTATTATATATGTAACATGTGTTTTGCATCTCAATGAGCTTCGTTCAAATATTTTTTTTTTTAATTTGATTTTTAATATCTTAATTTTCTTTTCAAGAAAAAAATCGTAAAACATCCATTTATGAACACATGTTCGTTAAAATTATCGTTGAACTACAAATAATATAATCGTAAAATATGAACTAGTAATACAAAATCAATTATACGATCCGGATAGGTTATAGGAAAAAGTGTTTCTAATGTAGAAAACTAAACGTATAAAATTATTATAAGAATATAAAAAGTGTATATAGCAAAAAATAAAAAAATAAATTATATATATATATAAATAAATACTGCAAATGTATTTATGATGAATGTATGATGAAACTATATTCACGTGATATTGCAAAAATTAATTAATTTTACTATTTTAATCTATTTTAGTATTACGTTTAATATTGTAAGAGGACAATATCTATAATTGAATTTACTAATTCGACTCGATGAATTAAAATTTTTGATTAGAATAATGGAAGTTTTATTTTATTGAATTTTTCGTGTAAAAGAGACTTTAAAAAATGAAAACTTTATAATTAAGAAGATATTATCAAAAATTTATAATATATTATATTGTTGAAATGTTTTTTCATTTAATAATAATATTACTTACAACTATAATGAAATTTACTTTTACTGTACATTGATTTCTTTGTCATTTTACTGAATTAAAAGTCAAGATTTGGAAAAAATGTTTTAATTTATCAATTGTATGATATAAAATTTATTTTACCAATTGTTTATTAATTTTTTTGTTCATTCAATTTACAAAATTATGAAATTTGAATATGATTTTTTATGTTCTACAATGTTTTACAATATGCAATATAATTTTATCCATAATTCATTTGCTAATTTATAAAATTTGTTTTTCCAATTCCATTCGATTTTAAATTATATTCTATAAAATTTAAAACAATGAAAAACAAATAAATGTAAAAGTATTTATAATGTCATAATAAATTATTTATTTTTCTTAAATTAAAAAAATTTTATTTAAATTTTCGAAATAAATATAAAATTATATAGCGAACTACTTATTTTTTATTCAATATAACAATGTGAATTATTTACATTTTTTATTATAATGATGTTACGCATTATTAAAATAGATTAAGATTATTATAAAATAGTATTTCCTTACAATAGAAACAATTAATTCGTTACATTGCGATCATATTGTTCATTTATCTTATTTGCATTAACATTATCGTAACATTTTGTTAAATATCTATTGATTCATGGTCAGGTGTGTTATTACCTTAAAAATAATTATTAATAAAATTTACGTTAGTTGTTTGCAAGCCATTTGGATAATAATTGAATAAAAATGAATAGCAGTATTTGATCAAAATATAAATACGTACCTGAGAAATATAAGATCGAAATAGGTTAATACGAATATGATCTTTCCGGATCTATAAATCTCGTGGGTGTAGCTGCGGTCGATTGCAGCTGTCTAAAAACTGGTGCACGTTACTCCGATGTAAAATAATCCAGCGCTATCTCGTTATAACAAATTAAAGCTACGAACGATCACTTGTAACGGCTAAATGTCGATCGATCGGGCATATTTTAGCATTTTTCGTTCGTGAAATAATTTATCGATCATGATTCCCACGCAAATTTAAATGATCGATCTATGAAACGATCCTGAAACGATTGAATACGCGTTACACAGATGATGGCTCTGTTTGCACTGCGGCCAAGGATCGAGTGAAGGTAATGAAATAGCTAAGTGAAACATCGCCTCTCTCTCTCTTTCTCTCTCTTCCTCCCTCCTTCTTTTTCATTCTATCCTTTACTTTCTCCTTTGATCCCTTTCTTTTCACATGTGCCTCCTTTAACCGCAGTTGTCCCTATAACTGTTACAATTGATATCGTGTATTATCTTCCTGGTGATAGTATTAAATTTCGAAATATTAAGAAGATTTAGTTTTAATTCAAGCGTATTATTGAATTTTATAGAAAGGATAAATGGGATTTAATTACTCTACAATTTTTTAAAAATTAGGAAAAACTTATGAAGTAACTTTGATAATCGTATTCTTGAAATAATCTCGAGTGTTAATTATTGCAAAAGTTTTTTTTTTACCAGCAAGTAGTAAAATAAAGAATTTCCTTTTTATATTTTAAAATCATTATTTTTCTTATTTACCATCAAAAAACATAATAAAAAATTGTCCAAAATAAGATGATAAATGGAAATGTTCAATACAGTGGATCGTACAAATATATGATAATTAATTTCTTTATTATATTTTAAAATCACAAATTATTAGATATTAATTAACTCGAAATGACACAATGTAATGTATTTCGAAATCAATATTCAAATATTATATTATATTATTTCAACTTCATCTATCAAATGAATTTCTTTTATTTATGTAATCAAAAAAAACGTATCATTGTCATACATTTATAATAGCAGGCTTTCTCGAACGTGTCACGCATATATAGATACGCTTATGCGTATATACGTACGCGTATTTATGTACAGTATCTCATTTAAAAGAATTAAGTCGAGTGAAATCTTTCCAATACTTTAATGTGCGAAAAAATTACTTACCACGCGATTTTTATGTTTATTTCGAATATAATAATAATAATTTTTTTATATTCAAGAATTTACAAGTTATTCCAATTTTTAAAAAACTGTAAATACTTTTTATTAAAATATTAAATTTATTGTTATTACATATATGCGAATAATAGAAAAAAATAAAGGTTTTAGAAACCTTTTTTTTGAATAATCTAAATTCTCAAATATTTTATCATATCGTGTTGTGTTTGATTCCAGTAACTTAAATTTATTAAATCATTGTTCATGTGTAGGATATAATTCGATTCAATGATATTCAAATGAAATTATAAAAGTGAAATATTTTAGTCCAAAGAATTATAAATAATAATTTTTATGTCAATTGTTTAAATATTGCTCAAGTCATGTTAATATTAAAAAGTATTTAATAAAATTATTCGATTGATCTTATTATAGTTTTAAATATTTAAAGTACGCGTCTTAAATTTTAGAAAAATCCATAATGAACCGCAATGATTTCGCTTGAGTCTTTATGTAGATTTCCAGAACTCGTGATCTTAAGGGTTAATTAGCACACTGACAGTGAAATATAACGCAAGAAGTCAGATAATTGTTCACAATTACTTACTTTTCTTTTTATATAATCTTTTAATTTTAAATAAGTAACTAATCTTTTTGCACATTTACATATCCTTTGAATTATTTTTATATAACGACAATGAGTGGATAATTCGGTGAAAAATGTTCTCTTAACGAACGAATACTTGATAAAATTGGTTAATAAAATTGTTGTACGTACGTATAACTTGTTAATGGCTATATATCTATTTATTTATTTAGTCGTCTATATAGTCGAGATGACTAAAATGAGAAGATTTTATCAATTTTAAAATGAGGAGACTTAACGGTTTCATTATCCATGGAAATCTCTTGGAACAAAATATACAGTTGCAGTGTAATGACGGAACGGTTTTATTTTCGACGGTGTAGAAGATGTCACAGGAAATCCTGCTATTCAAAGCTGAGAAAATGGGTTAAAACGATTCATTAGGGACTCTATCTGGAGCATTCTTTCATCGAGAGATATGTAGTTCTAAAATAAAATATTGTCCTTTCTTTCCTTGTCTAATATTATTTTTTTATATGTACGTGTATATTAATAAATATTGCTAAAAAAAAAAAAAAAAAAGAAAAGAAAAAAGTAAAGTGTTACAATTTAACTTCATCTATCTACGTTAAACGTTAATTTCTTATTTTTAATTGCATTTGTACTTAATATTTTTTTATTTTTTTATAATGGATTCTAAATATCAAGTAAAGAGTTAATAATAAAGTTAATAATAAAATTGATAATTTATATATTTTTATAGATTAGATGGATTAAAATATATTTTTATAATTATTTTTTCTTTAGATAAATAAAATAAATTTTTTTTGACAATTAAGATCAGATATTAAAAAAAATATCGACAAAGATTATATTATAGAAAATTTCATAAAGAATATATTTGCATATATCATAATATATCGAATCTATACTCAATTTCCTGAATGATCAAATATTTTTTTTCCATTATTGATTTTTTTTTTTTAAACTAAACTTCTTATACATATCATCTATAAATATAAATATACTGTATAAATATTTGATAAACAAAACAATAATATAAATTTAAATTTGAATATTGGTTGAATTTTTACCATCCAAATATTGAATTAATATATTCAAAATATTAATTTTAACTTGAATTTGAATATACGGATAATAAAAATTGAATTCGATTCTGAAAGATATACATTTTTTTTATATAAAAATATGGGACAATCAATCTCATATAAAATTAGAATTTTATGGATCGATTGCAATTATAATTTTTGTGTCAAAATAATTGACTATCGCCAAATTTAATTATAATTCTAATGAAAATGATAATAAATCTATTTTATATTTAATCTCATTCACGAGAATTTAAATCATTAAATTATTATTATATAAATAAATTATTGAATGATCGTAATTAGAAACATATCTAAATAAAAAATTCAAACATATTTCATAAATATTTCATAAATGTTCGAAATTAATAATTTCGATTAAATACGTAATTTCTTTGTCTTGAAAGAAAAAGTTAAATTCATTTCATCTAGCGCAAAATTAAATTGCTTATAACTTAATAAGTAAGATTCAATCGATATTTTTATGTCTCAACTTTTATTTGATCTCTAAAATGTACTCTTCAAAAATGTATACGTATGAACATTTTATATATAAAAGAGAAATAAAAAACAGAGTAATAATAATATTAAATAAATAATAACAAATGAAAATAAAAATAAAAGATTGGTCGATAATCACAATAATTGTAAACGTTTCAATTCATCATTGATAAAGAGAAAGCGATTAATTATATATTTGTAGTAAATAAAAAAAAGTTTAGCCGTAATCACGTGATAAACATAATAATTACATCGTAAATATATTACTTAATTCTTCAACACAGTGAAAACTTTAATTGTAGAATATCGTACCTTTCATTAAAGTGAAAGTTCCTCTGAATTCATCATTTAATTTATTATAACGTGTTAATATATTTGTAATGTATCTTTCTAGGATTGATTTTATATTGTTACATTCTTATAAATCCATATATAAATAATAAATATTTATATATGTTTTCATCTTTTATTCACATATAAATATCGTTTATTATTATTATAAATACTCGTAATTATTTATGTACAAGTTATATTAATAAAATTGTTACCGAGAAATGAACTTTTTAAAAATTTTCACAATAACGAATCTAGTAGATATGTGCATTTATCTTTCACATTATCTACTTTTTTAATTTTCCCATTCCAAAACAATAGAAATTTCTTTCCCACGAAACGTAATATCGTTTGATTTAATTACCCTGTATGAAGTAATAATCTATTTCATGAACGACCAACTATACGTAAATTACTTTTACGTAACGATTATGTATTTTTTTTTTTTTATTAAATGAAACAAACATAACAGTGGTGCTCAATTTGCGGTTCTTCTGAATTTTTATTTTCATGTGTTTATATAAGAAGTTTCTGTGAATTGTTGATGAAATTGTGTACATAAACATACATGAAAATACTTTGGAAAATGGCTTTTAAATTGTGATTTTTTTATCTCGTAATTTATACACATATTCTCAGATATTTTTTAATCTCGTTCGATCAATACAATTTTATTCGAATCAAAACACGAGGATTTATCTTTGTTGATAAATTTATGAGAGAAATTATATTGCTAAATTGAAGATGGAATTCAAAGTGTCGTTAAAAATGTTTAAATGGCTGGAAAATTGTATATATAAATTTTCGATATTATGTTAAAATTTCGAGAAATAAGGAAGGTATGATACAACGAGATGCAACAGTTAAAGCATATAAAAAATAAGAAAAAAGAATCTTGGCAGATTAAAAAGTTTCGCGAATTGTTGTTAACGTAAAATGTGATACAGTTGTTAGTTCAGCTATGGGTCGAAACAAAAAGATTCGTACCACTTTTGGCGCAACTAGAGCGTGCAAAAAAACGCTAGAGATTCGTAAAACAACGAAATTGCTCGCTCTTGAAGACATCTTTTGTCCCTGTGGATCATCGAAAAGAGATTCGGAGCGGAACCATTTACTTTACCAATTCAAACCTCAAGAACAGATTTGAACGGATAGCTATATTATAAAATCGTGTGAATTATTTATGTAGAAACGATGTAGGATAAACGGTCGATTTAACTAATATTTAGTCTTCTTATAATTCTGTTAACGTAATTGAGAAACGATAGAATTTAAAATTTGAATTTGAAAATAATTGGTCAAACTAATTAATTTTCAAATTATTGTTTATGAATTTCAGGAAGAGTATATATCGGAACATATAAAATGGACTCCAATAGAGTATTTTAATAACGCAATTGTTGTCGAACTTTTGGAAGGCAAACGTTTACCAGGACTCTTCTTAATCCTTGACGATGTATGTGCAACTCTTCATAGTGGAAGTACTGGTGCAGATGCAAACTTACAAAAGGTAAGTGATACTGTATATAAAAATTACTATTAATTTTCATGAATTATTCCTTATACGTTTGATATCTTGAAATTTTCGAGATATTCTTTTAAATCTTTGGTGCTGATTTGTAGATAATTTTCTCTTTGTCCGCAATTATTTAAGATGAAAACATTCATTAAAGTTTTACGTACATCTCGAAAAATCAATCTGGTGATGAAAATTGAAAAGAAGAAGAAAAAAAAATATTTATTTATTTTCAACCTGCAAAGTTTAAAGTTTTTAAATTTGTTATGTTTCTCCGATAAATGTTTTACACAACAGAAATAAATTATTTCACAAATTTTTCACAAATGATAATAGCTAAATATTCATACGATATATTAACAAAAGCAATTTATTGTTAAATTTATCAATTATTAATTCAAAATTATTTTCTTCGCAAATAGAAACATTGGATAGTAGTTTATTTATATCCAGTGATATTCTTGTCAATTTTTAATTGCTAATAATTTTTAATTTTGATTATTAAAGATCAACTTTTTTTTATTTTTAGTTTTCTTTCTGACTTAAATGGATAATTAATAATCATTTTTAACATTTTTAAACATTTATATTAAATATCCTATGTATTAATATTTATAAAAACTGACATAACATGAATAATAGGATAATGTGATTAAAAATTCGTTTAAATTAATTTATTTTCTTCGTTATATAATATTTTTTTACAACCTTTATTCATTCGATTAATTTTAGTAATAATTGCAGAAACTTGCAGCTGCAGCTAATAAACATGAGCATTTCCAAAGCACGAATGATGGATTTGCTATTTACCATTATGCTGGTGTAGTTTCTTATTCGGTTGATGGATTTTGTGATAAAAATCGTGATGTACTTTTCATTGATCTTGTGGAATTAATGCAAACAAGTAAAAAGTGAGTTATCATTATCTTCTAATTTGTTATACATACATACATATAACGAATATAATAACGTTTTAAATATTTTCTATTATTATTTATAAATTTCTAAATAATAATATAAGCTTTTGAAAGTCATAAAAACCTTTTCTTCAAAAAAGTACATTAGATAATAATAAATATTAAAAAAAATATGTGCTTTTGATTGATAAATATAAAAACTGTACAATAAATCAATCTTAATATGGCAATAATTGAGCCTTATTTTATATTTAAAATTTATATAATTTTATATATAAAAAATAATTGATTTTAATTTAAAAATAGAAATATTAATATTTCTTAAATAATACGTATAAAATTTCCGACTAACTATTCAAAAAGATATGGCAAAAAATGAAATTATCTTTTAATTTGATTAACAAGAAATACATAAATTTTCTTTTTATTTTTGGATCTATTCTAGAAATAAATATTATTTTATTATTCTATTAAATTGTAAATCAAAAATCAAGAAAATAATATATAATTTTATTCTAAGATATGAGATTAAAAGTATATATGAAATATAATATGATTTTTCAGTTCTTTGGTTCACAAATTGTATCCGCAAGAACTTCAAACAAATAAAACGAAAACGCTTAAATCTAGACCTACTACTGCTGGTAACAAAATAAGAAATCAAGCAAGTAGATTGATGAATCAATTAATGAAATCTACACCACATTATATTAGATGTATCAAACCAAATGAAACGAAAAGACCTCGAGATTGGGATCCAGTTAGAGTAAAACATCAAGTATGCTTTCTTTTTTATAAATTTAATAAGATCTTGATTTTTATTTATTTATTACAATTAATTTAATAAATAATTTTTTATATATATTTAAGAAAAAAATTTATATATCCTTAAAAAAAAATTAAATAAAAATCATGCAGCTTGATAGTCATATGAACTAAAGTCATATAATTTATAATGCATTTAAAATTTGAACAATTTAAAAAGAGAAATACAAATGTCACATTTGGATGTCCTATTAATTTCATATATAATAAATATCTTATATATTTTATAATTAAACATGATTTTATTTACATTTAATACATAATAAACACATATTGTATATATTGTCATGCACAAAAAAGTGAAAAATTTTCACGTTACATTTTTATATATTTATTAATAATAATTTAATATAATTTGATATTTATTAATAATAATTTTTCAAATTAATATTTATATTTTTTATGCTATTTAGGTAGAATATTTAGGTTTAAAGGAAAATATCAGAGTGCGTAGAGCTGGTTTTGCATATAGAAGAACATTCGCCAAATTTTTACAAAGATATAAAATTCTAACGAAAGAAACATGGCCGAATTGGTCCGGTGATGAAAAACAAGGAATCGAATGGATATTAAATAGCCTTAATATTGGGAAATCGCAATATCAACTTGGAAAAACAAAATTATTCATAAAAGCTCCTGAAAGTGTAGGTTTTATTTCATATTAATTAATTCAATAATAATTGTGAATAATTTTTATGATTTTTTATATTTTATTAGATTAATATATTAATATATATATTCTTGTGAGAATTCATCCTTCTTGTTGAAAATTGGAATTATAAACTTTTTTATAATTATTATTTATTTAGCAATACCGAAAAAATGTTTTATTATAAGAATACGATTAGATAAATTTAAAATTAAAATAAGAAATTACTATTTGAAATAATTTAAATAATATTATTTTGTTGTTTTTTTTATTTCATTTGGAAAAATAAAAGAAAAAAAATATAATCGCCAAAATAATTTTAAATAGAAATTGTAACATAATGTCTTTCATAAATATATTAAACTTATTAAATTCTGATAATTTAAATTAAAGTTGTAATACTTATGATTATTGCATATTTTAGTTTAATATTTATTACACAAATATTATTTGAATAGTATTTTAAATAATATCATTTTAAATATGCCTAAATTTAAATATAATTTTTTTGATAAAAATATAATAATCTATTAATAATAAATTTCTAATTTAACTAATAATTTCATAAAAATTTACAATACGAAAAAAAATTAATAAATCATAAATTTATAATATAAGTATAATCATTTTTAATAGCTTTTCATGTTAGAAGAAGCAAGAGATCGGAAATATAACATGTACGCTAGAATAATCCAAAAAGCGTTTAAGAAGTATTTCGCACGAAAAAGGCGTGAACAAGAAAAACAAGAAGCGGCTGATTTTTTGTTTGGCCGTAAAGAACGTAAACGTGCCAGTTTGAACAGAAATTTTATGGGTGATTATATTGGATTAGATGATAAGCCTCAAATATTAAATTTAATTGGAAAAAAGGAAAAAATTTTATTTGCTGAAACTGCAAGAAAGTATGACAGAAGATTTAAGGTATTTACACAAATTTGTACAAAAATTAATTCGAAACGTAAATTAATAAATCAATGATGAATTATAGATGAGCAGAAAAGAACTTATTTTGACTAATAAATATTTATATCTTATTGGCCGAGAACAAATAAAAAAAGGTGTAGACAAGGGAAACCTAGTGGAAGTTATAAAACGAAAATTATCATTCAATCAACTTAGTCATATATCGTTAAGTACTCTTCAAGTAAGTGAATTCTATTATTATTGATGTATAATTTTATTATTATATATAATGTGCATCGTAAAAAAAAGAATGATTAAAATGAACTTTTCCTCTTTTATGTACATTTTGCTCTTTTAGTATTATATATATATCTATTAGTTTTATATACATTTTTTTTATGTTAATTATTTCTTTTCTTTATTTTTAAAATATAATATTTTCATTCTTGAGAATGATCTTTAAGTCTTTTTTCAATTAAGGATATTATCACTCTATAAGTACATAATTATTGTTATCAATAATTTCATAATTTTTACATTTTTCGATTTACGTATTACAATTATTTCAAAGATATTTTCTGGCTATCATTATCTAATTATTATTATCACTATTTTTCTTTCCTCTATTACTGTTCTTCTATATATGATGTCATTGATGATTACAGGATGGTTTTCTTATTATCCATGTAAAAGAGGATTATGATAGTTTATTAGAATTAATATTTAAAACAGAATTTTTAATTCTTCTTAATAAAAAATACGTTCAAGAAACTGGGCATATTTTAAATATAAGATTTAGTAACAAGTAAGATTATTAATAACGAAAATAATAGAATGATTTAACAAATTAATTAATATGGGATATTTTTAATGTTATCTCATATAATTATTTTATAGTTTAGAATTTAAGATTAAAAAAGAAGGATGGGGAAGTGGAGGTACTAGACAAATACATTTCATGCAAAGTGATTACGGTAACAATGAAATTTTAAAGCCAAATGGAAAAATTCTAAATGTCTGGATTGGGCCAGGACTACCAAGTACTACTAGTAAGTTAATAATAAAAATAAAAACAGTTTTACTGTTAATACTACACATGATCCATAAAGAAGATTATTTTACTTTTAAATAATTATTAATATATAAATTCCATTAATTATAAATTCTCTCTTTATATTCTTTTTCGTAAATTATTTTTTTAGAACTCTTTAATTATAAAAATTAATATAATAATTTAAGTTAAAAAAAGATTTTCCAAATCTTTTCAAAGTTATCTTGTTTCATAGTAATATGCATATATAAGTTAATGTGAATATACTTGAATTATGTTTCGAAATTTAAAATAAATTAACAAAAGAAATATCTCGATCATTTATGTGTATAAAAATTGATTTAAAAATTATTTTTTCATAGAATATTTACAAAAAAATTTAAATATAAAAGTTAAAATTACTATTTTTAATATTTTTATTTTTGCAATTCAAAATGGAAAAATTTTTAATTAACAGATTGATGAATCATAGTTATATAAATCATATACAAAACATTTTATAAATTGATTTATAAATTAATATTTAAAAGAAAAAAAGAATTAATATTTTTAAAAAATAATTTTCTTTATTAATTTTTATATTCTCCAATTAATCTTATGAAATTATAATATTATTCTATTTTTTATCAATTAAAATTTACCAATATCTCAATATAATATTCAAAGCAATTGTATTTATTTCTGTTTTAGAATTGAATATTAAAAAATCAATAATGTCCGTAAATCAACAATACAATGCATTGAAGAATAATTATCCTTTTTCATCAGTTACATTACAATCAGCCTCAAATAAGTCACTTCAATCAACTGTTCAACCTACAATTATCAAACAATTTCAAAATTCTAACACTGATCATACATTATCTTCAAAATCAACCATACCAAAAACTATATCTGAAAAACCTAAGTTACAATTATCTATAGTATCAAACATGACAACAGTTGATTCTGTGAATGCATCTACACAAGCAAAAGAAAAAAAACAAATAACAAAGCAGCCAAGAAAATTAGAAAATAACTCTATGCCTCTAATGGGTATGTTTACCAATCCGAACGGCATTCCACATGGTGAGTTAATAATAAGCTTATTACTTTTTTTTTTTATTTGAATTGAAATATTAACAAAATCAATATTAAAAATGTGATTAAATAATCGTAAAAACATTATTATTAAAAATAACATAATATCAAATTCTTATTATCGTAATATCTTTTCTTGTTTTTTGAAATTTCTTTTAAAGTTTTAAGATTTTTTTTTTTTTGATACCTAATTGTATAATAATAAGCTTCAAATTATTCAATTCTTTGTAATTTTTTTTATTATATTTAAACAAATGATAATTAAATAATTTTAAATAATTAATTATCAACGATTAAATAGGTTTATTGAAGTTTCCTCCAGTTCCTTCGGAGCCACCTCCACCGCATATACCAGGTTTTAAATATCCGATTGATAACAATGATCTCGCAAGTAATAATAAAACCATAAAATACAATAAGAATATACAAACAGATAAAGAACAAAACACAAGACAAGAAGTGAACAAAACTGAGAATGATGCATCTCATATTATTTCGAATAATAGAATACATCCCTCAAAACCAGCTCTTCCTAGTTTACCTAAAGCTAAATCTTTATACGATTACAAACCTCAAGATAAAGATGAAATAGAGCTTAAAGAAGGTGATATTCTAGAAATACTTAAAGAACGTAAGTTTAAATTATATATAAAAATTATTATAAATAATATTTATAATATAACATTTATAAAATAAATTTTATTTGTTATAAAAAGATATATATTTACGATCATCACTTGAGATATCATTATTATACAAAGATTGTAAATTTACTTTTATATACGATTTATTTCAATTGAATTTTTTTATAACTTTAAATACATACAAGATTCGATCAAAATAAGAAGAAAATTTAATAGGTGATTCTAAAAATTAAAATAAGAAGAAAATAAATTAAAAATTAAAAATTTTGTCCAAAATTCTTTTTTAGTTGATGATTAAATATCAAGGAAAATATAGACGCGAACAAATTACAAATACAAGTAATAGTAAAATTATTATCCATACAGGAAACATTATGATTTATCAAATAGCTTATTATATATTTTATAAATCATTTTATTTATTTATTATTTATAATGCTATAAATTAATTCGAATTGTTATATAAAAAATAAAAATTTAATTTCAGATGAAGGTGGTTGGTGGTATGGTAGATTAAAAGGAAAAACTGGATTGTTTCCTTCAAATTATGTTGTTAAAGTATAAGATGTTAGATATTTTTATATATGATATGATTTCATAATTCATAGTATTATTTACGCAAAAAATAACGAAATAGCTTTAACCAAAACTTAATGAAACTTTTTAAAAAATGATTCGATATGTGATAGATTAATTTTTATCAAAATTATATTTATATATATATGTATATATATTATTATAAAGAAAGTAATATATTATTATAAATAAAATGTATATTATAGCCAAAGTTTGTAAATGAAAAATGTTAAATTGTAAAATTTTATATTTAAACTTTTTGTTATAAAAAATATTATTTATTATAAAAAATATATAATATATTTCTATCATTAATATAATATTAATTATTGATATATGAATGTTAATTTTTTATATAAAATATTTCGCATATTTCCATTATATAGGATGTATATTTATAGGCTTTTATATTATAAACAACAAACAAATATCTCTTTATAATTAAAAATGAAATAAAAATTATATGAATATCATTCACTTTTATATATATATATATATATATATATATATATATATATATATATAAAATATATATATATATATATATATATATATAAAATATATATATATATTTACAATAACAACAATAGTAATTTATAATTTTACATAATTATAATACACAGGATTTTCAAGATTGAAACTGTTATAATTAATTAATATAATTAATATAATAAAATATTTCGCATATTTCGATTATTCGATATAGGATGTATATTTATAGGCTTTTATATTATACACAACAAACAAATATATCTTTATAATTAAAAATGAAATAAAAATTATATGAATATCATTCACTTTATATATATATATATATATATTTACAATAACAACAATAGTAATTTATAATTTTACATAATTATAATACATAGGATTTTCAAGATTGAAATTGTTATAATTAATTAATATAATTAACCATTTTTTTGTATTTTTTACGATTATATTTGTCACTTGTAATGTTTTTTTATATTTGTAATCTTTTAACAACAATGATAAATTTAATGAATTTTTTTCGAAAATTTTATTAATATTAAGCGAAACTTTTTATATTTATGTTAAATTTTACCTGTAAGAAAGCCCTTGAATTTAATGTTAAAATATAATTCATTACAATTTTTTTCTTTAAATAAAACAATTGATTAAATATTCAAATTATTCATTTAACCTTAAGTTTTATAATATGTAATAAATATTATTTAACAACATTTAATTTTTATGAAATTATTAATTTACAATAATATTTAGATTTAAATAATATAGTGCGATCATCCTGTTGTATTTTTTAATTATGTCGAGATATCCAGATAATAATAATCAATCCATTAAAAATTCTTCTTTGGCTTCTTTAGTCTGTAAATGTAAAAAGAAAATTGAAAAATTAAATTATGATTTCCAATAGAGATGAGACTTACGTATTTTCGATATAGATAAGAATGTTTGTAATATATACCTCTTTTTTTCACCGTGCAATATCCTTAGAAATATTCATAGATTTCCCATAAAAATTTTATATACGTTATTATATTGTTATACATATAAATTGTATATATTGTTATCATTTGAAAATTTCTCTATTCTCAAATCATAATATAAGATTTTAATTCTATTTTGAGAAAAAATTTTCTGTATGCGTGAAATAAATAATTTAATAAAATTATTTAAAAAATATTAAATATTAATAAAATTTGACATTTTGAAATTAATAATAAATTTCTAAAAGGATCGTACGTAACGAAAATTAATATTATTGAAAAATAATGCTTTGATAGATATTAAATAACATGTAATATATGGATTTCTAAAATTAGGAACAAAAATTTATAGTATGTATCGTTTTAATATCGTGTTAATAAGATTCTGTCTGAACTTAATGTATAACATATAATAATCTTCAAGTATATTTCAATGACTTTAATCAAAACATTCTTGAGAATGTTATTTCAACATCGCTTCATAACAAACATGGACTCATTTAAAAAGAAAAAGAGATCCTTCCAAGATAGGTAAATTGGCTGCAATGATTTTAGAACACCAGATATGAATCCATTGGATTTTTTTCCTGAAAACTATCTGAAGTTAATTTCATTAATATTGTTTTTTATATAAATAATTCTCAATTCTTTTTATAATCACCATTTCATAATAAAGTATATTCATTATTCGTTGAGGAAATAATAATTAAAATTTAGTAGTAAATATCATCATCGATATTACACCACGTGCAGAATAAAATCATAGCAAACGTATCTAATAATTTAATAATCATATGACAAAATTTGAAATATCACTGTAAGTTGATGATTACAAAAATTTATACAATATTTGCTATTGAGAAATGCAAATAATAAAAGTTGAAAGCTAAAAAATGTTCATTGTGAAATAAATCAGTTAATTTTCCTAAAATGATAAAAGGAAATTTAAAAATCATGATATTTTATTCTTGAAAATTCTATTCAAGCATCTTAAATCAGTTATAGAAACTTGATTTTCCTGATAAAATGATAAAAAAAACATTTTATTTTTGAAAATTCTATTCAGGCATAAATCAATTACAGAAATTTAATTTTTCTGAAATAATAGAAAAGATTTAAAAATCGTGATACTTTTTTCTTGAAAAATTTAAATTTTATTTTGACTAACTATTACTATGATAAATTACTTTTTAAGTTTCATTCCTTTTTGTTTCATTCTTTTATATTATAGCAAATTATTTTGGCATAAATATACATATTTTTAAAGAATCATAGTTAGATTGGTTGCCTGAAAAGAATGATTTTCGTGATTTAGCTGAACTATTTAGATTTTTCACAAAATGATCAAAACCATAATCCTCCTGTCAATAAATTAACCCAAAATAAGCATTAGAAGATTTAAAATTTAAAAGCCAAAAAAATAAATATATTTATTTGTATTTATATTAATTAATATTATTGTACAAAATTCGAAAACTTGTAATATTGTAATATATTAACCAAGCTGAATAAATACTTTAAATATAATACTATCTTTTTCTAATAGAATATCTATTGTCTTCAAAAATAATTACAGAATCTAAAGTATATAATTTCATGATCTACAAAAAAGGTATCATTAATGATAAATCTGATCGTATTATTATCTTCAATAACAATTACATTGTACAACCATCTAAGAAAAAATATTATTAATGATCAATAAATTGCTTTGCTGTCGTCTTCAAAAATAATTACAGAATCTAAACTATATATAATTTCATGATCTACAAAAAAAGTATCATTAATGATAAATCCGATTATTGTCTTCCATACAAAATCTAATTATCGATAAATTTGTATGGGCTGTATTACAATTCATGAATCGTCTTCAAAAAAAATTACACAATCGAAATGTTAATAATATCAATTTAACAATAATAATATTATTATTAATATTAATAATAATAATTTTTAAACTAATTTATAGAAAACTAATTTATTATGTCATTTTTTTCTATTTTAATCTTTCGCAATATTCGATTTTTTTATATTTTTTAATCGATATGGTATCTTAAAGCAGACAAATATAGATATGAAAACAAAAATATGTAAGAAAATCTTTTGTGACAAAAATGAAAAATAATGAGAGAACAAAAGGAGATGTATTAAAATGAGGAATCTTGAAACACTGAAATATAGAATGATCAATGTAAGAAAATTTAAAAAATGATCAATTCTTTTATACAAAAATTATCAAAAATTCTTCATATTATTATGCATTTTGATCGAAATGGAAAAAGATTTGAAAAGCATATTTTAATTTTTTTTAATTATAGTAAAAATAAAAAAAAGCCCAGTAGGAAAAATATCCGCAGTGTTCCTTACGATATGAAAGGTAGAGAAAAATAAAAAACCACGCGTGAATGATAAAACAAAGATTTGCAGTTGATTTGCAAGGCACAGGATCATTTCCACGTTTGAAATTTAAAAAAAAAAAATTAATTCTTCTTCATCCTTTGCAATTGCGTATATTCAAGAATTAAATCAAAACTCTCTATATAAATTTTTCTTTTGATTGATAAAAATTTATAGAGAAATCAAAAATAATATTTTGTTTGCTGGCATTCGTGGAATTCATCGACAATTAAAATATATAGTAGCGAAAAAAATATATGCAATGCTTCTCGTGCAACAAAACGCAACAAGATAGAAAACAAAAAGATTTTTTAACGCATTTTTATGAACATATAATAATTCCTGCAATGTTTCGAGAAATTAAATGATCCAAATATTTCAGAAGAGTTGAAGTTGAAGGCAAAGGAAGAACTCATGTTTTTCTTTTTATAAGAAATTAAAAAAAAAATTAATTATATCCTTTCCAACAATTGTCGGTATGTTGAAGAAAGCGAGATTTCTGTCTTTTTTATTTTGCTTCAAATTTCGATTTTCATTCGAAGAGAGAGATTTTCATTAATAAGATGTAAGTTTTAGCAAAAGCATTTTATTGGCTGATAAAATAGCATTCGTTCATCGATATATTTGAAAAACAGAGACAAAGAGATTTTTTAACGTGCAATTCTTATGGATATTTAACACATATAACACATGGATGAATAATTTCTACAGAGCAAATATATTTGGAGAAATCGATCCAAATATGTCAACGAAGGAATTATGATTAAAATATAGAATGATAAATTCACGAAGAATTGGAATTTAAAAAAAAAAATCAATTCTCTTCATTGACAATATATATCAAGAACTATAATAGAACAAGATTTTCTATATTTTCTATTGTTTTGCATTGAAATAAAAAAAATGGAAAAATTGAAAGTTTAGAGCTTTTATTAGCAATTTGTTTATTGTCATGAAGCAACTGTCACGTATGCTGAACTTTTTAACATTCAACAAACATGTATTCGATATTACAAGAAAACATTCAAATAATATTCAAGATCAATTTATTATGCGGTTGTTGTGAAAGCGAAGTTAATTGGATCTTATATAGTGCTAAATCGTTTGAGAATTTTTTATGTAATAAGCTTAAAGTATTATTCTACGTAAATTTTAAAATATGCAATTTATGTATGGAATATTAAATTATAATTTATGCATAATTGATAACGAATTAGCATATCGAGTTCGCGCGTATTTAGATAATAATATGTACTCAAATATATATGGAATGCTTGGAATATACAAATACATGATCAGAATCTTCGAATTTAAATCCATTGGACTTTTCAGTGTGTAATCACTTAAAAAATTCAGTTTACAAAAAAAAAAAAAGATGAATAAATATTCCTCAAGGAGGAATGAAAATCAATTTAAAAATTGAAATACAAAAGTTATTCAAAGAAGAAATTGTGCACGAGACATTTAAAAAATTATGTTTCTTCACGAAAAATCGAATAATCATGCAAATTTTTGCAACAGGAATGATAACGCTATCAAAAATTGATCATCGAATCAATTTTACTAATTTTTTCCTGATTCGACCTGATTGATGAGTAATCAAACAAATCTGCCAATAATCGAAATAAAATAATCCGAGAATTCAAAACAAAAATCTTTAACAATTAATAAATTCTACGAACAATAAATTCTTACGCGACAAAATATTTGAAGATTAATTCTTCGAAAATTCTTTTATACATTTTCAACAAAAGTTATTGATCTTATTTGTATTCTTCTTTATATCTTCTGCAATTTCCTCGTTTCCGCTTATATTGTAAAGAGAGAGTCAAAAAAATAAAGTCAGAAGATTTGAATAACTAATAATTACAAAGAACTAGAATATCTGTAGAAAAATACAGATGACGAAAGCATAAAGTTCTTTCGTAAGTGCAACATTGTGTCCTTTTATAACGAAAGAATTAAGAAAAGAATAATTGGACAATAAGATGCTTGGTATTGAGATAACATCAAAGTATTAGAAAGTAGAAAGTACGAGAAAGCAAAAATTTAATATTTATATAATTAATCTGATTTTGGAAATAGTGGAATACTTTCAAAAGTTTTTATTTTTATAACGAAGCTTTTATAATTCACAAAATAATATTGGGAAATTTTAGTAATAGCATATCATTGTGTTGTTTGAAAATGTGTTGTTGAAGAACGATTATATCAATTATATTATTTCTCATATTACATAAAATTAACAAATAATATAATTTAGATACGTGTCAATTTTAGCAACAAACAATAAATGGCATGTTAGCATTTTCATTTAAATAATTTTTCACTTTTATTATATTTTTTTGGCAAAAAAATAAATAAAAAAATTATATAATATTAAATATAGATATTTTTGGCCTTATAGAATTTTAATTGCATTGATTGCTTTGCATTGAAATTTGTATTATATTTATCGTGGATAAAATAATACGAAATAATAAATTAGAACAAAATTATGAAACATTTTTGTTGGAATATTAAATAAATTATAAACACATTTGAATTTAACTTATAAGATTTGAGATTTTAAATAAGTTTTATCTTTTTGAGACAAAAATTTCAATATGTTGTACGCATTGCAGTTCAATTTATTAGGCAATAGGAAAAATTTAAACGAAACATTTTAATGATATTAATAGAAAATGTCGACCAAAGATCAAAACTTCACTATTAATTATCTTATATAATTAACTTCACTTATCATGTTAATAGATATACATTATCAGTATAATGTTTGTGAAATATAAAAATTTTTGTTTCAAAAAAACCTGTTACATCTTTTATACTTTTTCAATACATATTTTGTTCATAATCACATTATGAACAATTTCATTTACTGATTTTTTTTTTATACATTAAAAATAATCTTTCATACTTTAAATGAATACATTACTGAAATTACAAAATTTTTGAAAAATACAGATATTTTTCCTCTATATTTGTACTTTATAATATTTTAAATCAATTAAAAATTGAAAACATGATAAAGAGAGCATTATACATCATAAAAATCTTCTTCTACATCATAAAAATTCAAATATTCAATTTGACTTTCAAAACTCAAACAGATTAAATAATTTTTTCCTTAAAAATAGTTTTCCTTAATCACTTTGAAAAATAGATTATTTTTCAAAGATAAATTTAACAATATATAAATTTGATAAACACTGTTTATCAAATAGTTGAAAAAATAAGAAAACTAAATATATATTTATTATAACGTTAAAAAAAAAGAAATTGGATAGATAAAATCTTAGAAACTTGATTTTCCTGAAATGATAAAAGAAGATTTAAAAATTATATTTTATTCTTGAAAATTCTATTCAAAAATCAATTACAGAAATTTAATTTTCCTAAAATGATAAAAAAGAATTTAAAAATCGTATTTTTTTTTGAAAATTCAAGTATAAATCGATTTAAATAATTAAATGATGATTTCCCTGTGATAGTGATAGAGAAAGATTTAAAATTTTTATTCTTCAAAATTTTAATAAAAAATAAATCAGTTACAAATTTATAATTTTCCTGTTAAAAGAGCATTTAAAAATTGTTGTATTCGAATCTTATCAATTTATTTGGCAGAATTAGCGAATGAGTATGACGATATTAAAATTTGATGTTTGAAAAATATTCAATAGTATATAAATAATAATTCTTATATTAATTATATCACATTTAATTGTTATTTGCAAATAAAAATATTATTTTTACGAATTTTGGAAATGATGATCGCATTCATGTTATTATTCACATTGAGCAATAATTTATTATTTATTGCGATTAATATCTCTCCTGAGATATTGAGCAAAATATTTAATGAATAAAAAATATCCAAATTTCTGTCATTGATAAACATATCGTAGAAGAAAGTAAAACGAAAGATACTCGGCACTATCACGAGGTATTTTTTAAAAATACTTGAACTTTTGTCGATAAGAAGATAGAAATTTACAAGATTGAAGCATTTACAAGCTTTTTAAGCGATCTTATTCGATTTTAGTGAGTATTATAATTATAATAAATATCATAATAAGTATTATTAGCTTTTAATTTTATCAAAATATATTATCTAATTGACTTTTAATTATTATATTTCTTTAATATGTACTAATAATGTATATTTTATAATTATAAATATCATTATCACAATATATATATCATAATATATATGTAAATCGTTTATATTATGTATTAATAATTTTTCATATTTTAAAAAATGATTGAATTCATAACTGATTCATGATCAAATAAATGTTTAATTTGACAATGAATTAATGATATATATTACATCTCATAAATGATATATATTACAAAAATATAAAATATTTGAGATTTTAATAAATATAAATGTTTATAAAATCATAATTTCTCATTTTGCAAATATCTAAATATTGTGGATAGATGAAGCACTTTTTATAAGAAAATGATAATAATCATTAAAATGTTCAAAAATAATTTATTATATATATATTTTGATAGACTAAAAATGAAATCAAATTTATTTCCAAGAGATTCTTTCTGGAAAAGAAATTCAATTAGAGATCCGCAAGAATATGATCTTTTAACATAAATCAGGTTCATTTAAATGAAATATTTCGAAAATATAAATTATGATTTGTAGAATCATTTGAAAATAATTTTATTATTATTATTATTATTCACACGAATAATTCTTTTTACAATTACCATTTTAAATGTTATTTGCTAATATTATAAACGTTATCATAATTTATTTCATAAATTCATGTGCGATACAAATATCGCTATAATAATATTACAAAATGAATCATGTGACCAGTGAAAGATAAAGCCTTGTAAAATCTTATCTGAGTCGAATAATTCAGTTTTTCTGGATTTATTAATTTACAAGCGATCAGTTTTCTTTTCTAAATTACAAACCGACTGATCAATGTGTATTAAAGTGAAGTGATATATATTTCTATTATTAATTTTTTAATAAAAATTTCTATAAGATGAATGAATAAATGTGATATATTATTATTCAAATTGCAAATTTCGTATACGTTTTAAGAAAAAATTATGTAATTTAATTGTCGATAAATAATTTTTATTAACTTTGAAAATTATTTATTATTTCAAAAAATGTGCGAAATTCGTTTCTTTAGATCGATTAAATTGTGTGTTGTTAGCGATAATTGAACAATTCGTATGAAAATATTTTTTGATTGAATCAAAAATATAACAGGAGAATCTGTAACTTTGTATTTCCATTAAAAAATGATTATAGAAATATATCCTTTACCGTTTCGTAAAATCTCTTTTCAAGTGAAAGCAAATCGTAATATTTCATTCTTCGTTTTCAATTTCACAACATTAAATTACTCATTCGTTCGAGTTAATCGATATGATTCAAGTGCTGAAAATAAAGATCCAAAAAGATAAACGCAGAGCTTTTCGTGACACGAAAGGAAGAAAACGATATCGTAAAAGAAAAACATAATCGACGATATAACACGGAGAAAAAAGATCATGTGCGATAAAATAAATAGATTTGAAGATGAGGCATAAAGTGATCCATTATTGCATGAAATTTAAAAAAAGTAATTATTTAAATGCATTGTAATCTCAAGCGTACTCAAGAACTAACAAAGCGATTCTTTGTATTATATATCTTGGCAAGAATATTTTCATTGATAAAACAGCTTTAAATTAATCGATTATATAGTTATATAGTTATATATTATTAGATTAGTTATTAGATTATACAGTTGAAGTACAGAAACGAACAGTAAAATAAATAAAAATGGAAAACCTAATAAGAAAGATATCCGCAGTGTTTTTCACGACATAAAAAACTGAGATTAAAAAAATGCGTTTTCAACGCACAATTCAATCTTTAAGAAATATATAATGACTCGATACGAATACATATAATGAGATTAATAATATAATTATATATTTTATAATGAGCCAAATTCATTGAGAAGATAATATATGCAGAATATTTATTGATATGGAAAGTTCTGAATGAAAATATTTTTTAATAAATAATGAATGCTTATGGATTCTCATACGTTCATTCTCGTACGTTTTAAAAAAAAATTGGCTTCTAAAAAAATTGTATCACGTGAAATTGGTAATAATTAGACAAGTGAATTGTGAAGTGAAATATTAACAAGTGAATTTGTTTTTACAAGAATAACAATATTTAAGAAAATTATATGATCAAGAAATTAATAATAATCAAGTATATTAACAATTTGAATTTAATCTGCTAAAAAAACAATTGTGAAGTGAAATATTAACAAGTGAATTGAATTTTTACAAGAATAACAATATTTAAGAAAATTATATGATCAAGAAATTAATAATAATCAAGTATATTAACAATCTAAATTTAAGAAATATATCCTGCTAGAAAAACAATTTTTGAGAAAGTTATTTAAAAATCTTTAAGAGTCATACCAGATATGGTTGATATTAACAAATTAATAAACTTGTTATAAGATATTTGAGGAAACTATTTTAAGATCTTATTAGATAAGATTGATAATAATCCAAGCATATTAACGAGCAAAAACTTATTACAAGGATAATAATAACATTTGAGGAAACTATTTAAAAACATTTAAAAATATTATACCAGATGGGGTTGATAATAATCTAAACATTTTAAAAAGTGAATTAGACTTGTTAAAAGGCAACAGCATTTAAACATCTTATTAGATGGGGTTGATAATAATCCAAGCATATTGAATTTGTTATAAGAAACAAATAAATTAAACTTGTTACAAAGGCAACAATATTTGAGGATCTTATTAGATGGGGTTGGTAATAATCCAAGCATATTGAATTTGTTATAAGAACAAATAAATTAAACTTGTTACAAAGGCAACAATATTTGAGGATCTTATTAGATGGGGTTGGTAATAATCCAAGTATATTGACAACTGAATTCGTTGTAAGAACTCATTATAAGAGCAATAAAATCTAAAAAAAAAAGATATATATTAAATAAATTGAATTAAAAAATAAAAATTATTAACATTTATGAAATAAAATTTATTATCGACGACTATAGGAGGTCAGGAGGAGTGAGAAGAGCAAGATTATATTAGCTTTTGGCAGTGAAATACAGCAAAGAAAATGTTAAGAACAAGATTATTAAGACCATTATTGATTCTAAATATTTAATTTCAAATTAATATTAATTTTCTACAACTAAAATTAAATAGCTTTGATTTGTGTAACGATAAGATCAATACACTGAATTCTATCTATATAAATGTAACTAATACATTGAATACTGTCTACAGATGTTAATATAATTGTCTTGCACTACTCGTTATCATCAAGTATAGAATAGACAATGATAATATAATAGCGGAACCAGCTCCACGCTATGCATGATATATTCTGAGTGAAATCAATTATTGTAAGTTCAGTTATTCAAAGAATTTTCTATTTATAATACGATCGTCTTGTTTTAAACTACGTTACGTTTTAAAATCAATTTGCCAACAGAAGTTGATCAGAATTTTTCCCATTTCCAATGGCTGGCAATGCTAATAATAATGATTAGCTAGTAATATAAACTAGCTAATAATAATATTTTGATTAATAATTTTTTTTTTTACTCATTTTAACTTGAGTAATTGACCATTAAGGTGATTGAAAAATATTAGACTTCGTCCATAATGATTAACACTCTTGAATATTTTTTTTTGAACATTCAATATTTTATTGATTGCCGGTTAGAACACTTCAAATTGCTGATATTTTGTACACGATATAAATGTTATTATCATTATTATGTTTTATATCAACTATTATTTTCTGCGACTGTGAAGACAGTATTAATTACATCTAGTACAAATAGAATTCAATATATTGAAAGTCTTTATTAAAATCTTGGAAATTAATAAAAATCTGAAACCAAAATTTAGATTTAGAATAAATAATTTAAATTTTATATTTCAGAAAACCGATCTGAGAAATTTTAAAATAGTTCATGATAAGAACAATTTTTAACAGTGTTTGCTATTGAAAAAAAAATTAAAAATTAAAAACATTTGTTATCTAATCTTTTAAATTATATCAAATCACACACAGCCATTCGAATATTTCCATTTATAAAATAATGGAAAATAATTCCATATAATAAAAAATACAAATCATCCCTAACTATAAACTTTTTCTAAATATAATTATAACGAATTTGTGTATAAATGGTTTAGAAAAGAATTTTTTAGAACTAGAGAATATTCTTTCCTAATTGTTCTATAGTTGGAATAAAGGAGAAATTTTTATATCCACATTAATGAATGAAAGAAAATTCGCACTATATAACACATTTCAATATTTCAACGCACATTTCAACGATCTAATTCATTTGATTTCTCAGTAAAATATTTGTTAATTTATATACGAAATAGAGTGTCGTCTTTAAAAGTAAATAGTGGAAAAATGTAAGGTGATTGAAGAGATTAGCTTTCATTACCTTTTATCACTAATTTTCATTGCATAAAACATTTTTCAAAAAAGTAAAACTACAACACATAAAGCAAAAAAAAAAAAAAAAATGGAAAAAATTTCATAGAAGATTTAGAATTTAAAATAATGATAAAAGATATTCATATTTTTTAAACAAATACATTAAGAATAATCAAATTTTCATGACTTGAACGTTCAGTTTCATTATTGTTTATTAACATGAGATTTTGATGTATAGTTAAAAGATCTAGTATGAGTAAAGTTAAAAGATATGATAACAGAATCAGAAATTCCGCATAGAATCACAAATATTGTGATCACGAAAAAAAAATCAAATATCAAGAAAAAAAAGAAAAATAACAACGACAGGAAACAATTTATTTTTTTAATTTCCTGTTCTATACATATAAACAAAGAGAAACAAAGCATTCATATTATAGTGAGTATACATATAAAATATATATAAATATTTCTAGAAATTTAACTGAAATTATTTTTTTTATTATTTAAAGAAATTCTATAAAGAAAGTTTTTTGTATTATTATTTTATGCAAATATTTTATGTGCATATGATTATAAATAAGCATATACTGAAAAATTCACAATTATTCAAAATGTCATGGATCAAGAATGTGAACAATCTTTTTAATGCTTTACATCTCTTCCTATCTTCTATATTCAAGTTTTTCATTATAATTTTATTTTACTGTTACAAATCTGCAAACAACGAATAGCTTTTTTCAAAACTAGAATATTTCATAAATCTAAAAAAATTAAGATTAATATCAATATATTTAAAACGTGAAGAACGCAAAATATATAAAACAATTAAATGATAAATATCATTGATCTATTTAACTACAACTTTTATTTATTGAATAGATAAATTAAATAAAAAAACATAGTGATTAAAGTGATTAATCATTAATTATTAACGATTGTGAATAATATCAAATCAATTTAATTGAATTGATAATTGAAATAATATAATAATTATTTCTCGGTTTTAAAACGTGACACATTTTACAAACTTTTATAAAAAATGAAAAATCCGTTATTATCAAAGAATTATAAATTATAAGAAATTAATTAATACATGAGTTTTTCAAATATATATTAAATTATAATGAGAAAAAGAAAGAGCGATATTATTATTCTATTAAATATAAATGATGCTGGACATATTTTTGCTTTCTATTTATATTTCCAAATAAAAAATGGATAGTTGCAATTTAAAAAAAAAATTTTTTTAGAAAATATTCTTGCAATAAAAATAGATAGATAATTGACGAATTATTTATTAAATGATTAAAATTTATGAAAAGGACTTATTCTAATTAAAAAAAATCCTTATGATATTTGATAAACAATTAACTATAAAGATCTTGATATTATCATATTCAAATCTATTTTTTACGCATCATGATCACTTTTTCATGTATATTATATTAGAATATAAATTATTTATTAGATATTGTACGAGAATTGTATGGAAATTAATGAAATAATATTAAATTAAGATAATATGTAGAACAATTATTAATTTTTCTGAAATATTAAATATAATGTAATAATATCATTATTTATGACATACTCATCATGTGCATGTTATAAATAATTCGCAAAATTTATTAACAGTAAATATTAACAATTATTATTTAATTGTGCTTATTATGTAATATCTATTCTCGATTAATTATTAATAATGTGCTTTGTGTTTTGATTGAAAAAGATGTCAAAAAGATGTCAAAAAGACAGAAATTTTAATTAAAATATTTTGTTTGTTGATAAAACAAAGAACAATATGATAGAAAATAGATAGATTGTGCATGATAAAACGAAGGGATTTGTAATTAAGCTATAAGATAATTCATGTTTTTACATTGAAAAGTTAGAAAAAAAAAATTGTATTCTTTAAAACTACACGTGCAAATTCAAGAATTAAGAAAATAAAATTTCCTATAGAAATTTTCGACACAATTTTTTGAATTGTTTTATATTATTTTTATATTTCATTAATAAATAAAAAAAGTGTAGTGAAAAAATAATAATGACAGAAATTTTAAGAACATTTTATTTGCTGATGAAACATTCGCGAATATATATAGAAATTAATGGTAAAATAGAAAGCAATAAAAAACATGTACTAAGTAATAGGAAACATGTACTTCGATACGAAAAATAATTTCTGTTGATCTATTCTCAAAAAAATCGAATGAAATTTTATTTTATTTTATTTTTTTTTTACTTAAAAAAAAATAATTATATCCTTGCAACCATACATGTAAAAAATTAACAGAGCAAAATTTTCTATAATGATTTTTCACTTAATATTCTATTATTATGCATTTTAATTGATAAAATAGTAAAAAAATAAAAAAGACATAAATGTTAACAATGATTATTTGTTGAAATGGTATTCGATTCATCAATGTACATTCTGTTATGAATATCGAATATAAATCCCTGTTTTTGAAAATATTTGAAAAATAAAATATATCATTATTCATCAACGTCAGCTAAATACTAAAAAATGTAACGAAAGTATATTTTCAGGATCACAAATATTTTTAACGTAAAAATAATTCAAACATCTCAGTTCTTTTTTGAATTTACTGAATTAATAAGTAATCATTTGAAAATATATGACAAAATAAACACATATAGATATACATTAGAAAAAATATATGCAGACAACAAAATAGAGAATAAAAAGAGTTTTCAACGTATGATACAACTTTTACAGCAATTTAGCATAATCACGGATACTATGAAAAATTTCTACTCAAAAGATTATTTCATATATTTTGAGAAATTAACTGATTCAAATTTCAATAAAAAAAGTTAGAGTTAAGATGTAAAATAATTCATGTTTCTACCATGAAAAATTTATCAAAGTTGTAATTATTAATATAAATCTTAAATTATTTGTACATGAATCAACAAATACTTATGATATATTGAAATAATGAAAATGCATTTACTGATATATAAAATTCCAAACTTAAATGATTTATATAATGATTAGTTTTATTTTGAATTTCTGAATTTAATTTTTAGATCATATGATTATTAAATAATATTTTGGACCTATAATTTTGAAATCTTGAAATTGTTATCAAGTTTATAGTATATATATATGTATATATATATGTTTATAGTGAAATAATTTTTTTCACGATTAAATTTAAAAAATTTTCTGAAACTTACTTTCATCAAAATTATTTTCATTATGATACATATATTAATAATAAAATTTTATTAATAATATAATTAAATAATAAAATAATAAATAAGATTTATTTTAATAATCTTCATGTATTAATCTTTTAAAAAAAAATCATCAAACAATATAATTTGTAAATATATTTATTATATATATTCAAATATTTTTATCACAATGAGATAAATGATCCATAATAAAATATTTGCACTAAAAATACCAAAAAAATTTATAAAAAAATCAATCAAAATATATATATATATATATAACAATTAATACATATATTTTGGATTTGGATTTATGTATTAACAGAATAATATTTTGTAATATTTTTTTAAGAATTATAAGAAATTATAAAAATATCAATTAAAATTTTAATTTCATAATAACTATTAATTATAATCTGTATCCAATTTTTCTAAATTATTGGTTAAAAAATTTTCTAAATTGGCTAAAAAAAATGTTCAATTATTTTTTAGAAACAAAACAATTGCTTGTACATTGCGAGTTGCAGTTTTTATCTGGATCGTAATCTATTAACTACAGATTACTTATAGAATGTATCAATTCATGAGCATATTTATTATATACTCGTGAAAAGAATGAAAAAAACATCATTATTGTTTCTCAATATTTTTTATAACAAAAATATATAAATTATATTTTGCGAAATATTTTCAGCAATATCTTTCATATTTTTAAAAAAGATTATTATTTTGAAGAAAATGTGATCTTATAAATAAATAAAAAAATATTTTAATTTAATATTAAAAATATTGTTAATTGAGAGATAACAAGATAATTGCTTATCTTAATTATACATTAAACTAATTATATATCGAATGAAACAAAATTTTCATAAATAATAAAAATATAGAAAATCAAAATCAAACATACCTTAGTATGCAAATATTTGTACTATTGATTATAATCAAGATTGAAATATACCAAAATTAGAAATATTATATAATATATTTATATCCTGTTAGATTATCTTATTATAATTTCATAGAATGAATATATATATGAATATATATAATTCCATAGAAATAATAATTATGTTTAGAATTTTATGTTTAATTTCTTAAACTTAAATAACCTCTATTTGTAACAAATAAATAAATATTATGGCAGAAAAAAAAATTTAATATTAAGTTGAATCATTCTAGTTTTTATACTGTAAAAAAAATAAATCTTTGAAAACAAAATATTATATACTTACTTTTACTTAATAAAAAAAAAAAACATATTAATGAAATAAATATAAATTAATAATTTTAAAAGTGAAATATTATTAATTTCATTATTAATAAAAATCATTTTATCGCTTTTTAAATTATTTGCTTTAATAATAATTGTTTAAAAAATCAGATTTATCTTGTAATAAGATATTCCATTTTACTAAATTTTCCATTTTATTAAATTAATTTCTTAATACTAAATTGTTTTTCATTTATATAAAATAATAATTTTTTATAATATTTTCTTTTTATAAATCATAGCAAAACTATATACTATTTTAAATAAATTTCTTCTATTTCGAAAATAAAATCCGTTTCCTTTTTATTTTTAAATAAAATTAAGAATATTCATTTTATATTATTATGTTTTGAAGAATATCGCGAACAATTCGACGAATATTTATAGCAATTGCTACGAATTAAGTGCTATGAATTTGAATAATAAAATAGTTTTCACCTTTAAATAAGGTCAGTAAACAAAACAGACTTTTTTTTATTGATTTTTTACTATACTGTTCTAGATCTTTCGATAAATTATAAATCGTTATTCATATAAGTTACAAATATTATGGAAATAAATTTTGATTTTTCTTTTTAATAATTGTTG
Organism: Apis cerana; assembly: GCF_029169275.1. Taxonomy (NCBI): domain Eukaryota; kingdom Metazoa; phylum Arthropoda; class Insecta; order Hymenoptera; family Apidae; genus Apis; species Apis cerana. The sequence goes on from NC_083853.1 coordinate 360,253, forward strand.
AATTTTTTTTTCACTAAATTTATCTTTGTAGTCCATATATATAGAAAGAAAACTTTTTGTAATATACGATTATTTATCAATTATTTATTTAATTACATTATATATTAATAATTTTTAATGAATAATTTAATAAATTTTAATGAATAATTTTTAAAATAAAACAGAAATATTTTGTTATTTCATTCTTGAAATATGTTCAATTTACTTACAGTGAAAATGCTTGAATTATATATATTAATATTTCTTCCTGTATTTCATGACTTTATCAATAATGGCCAAATTAATTTTGAAAGATTTTTACAGAACAGATTAAATATAAATATATAATCTATAAATATCGATGCAATTTAAACTAATTTAAATTAAATTATCTAATTTAATTTATAGATTCTATTCATTCCAAAACCGATTAGTTCAAACGTTCACGGAATACTAACCAAATTAAAGTCAAAGACAAACGGTTGTTCTTTTATATTATACATGTTGATTGGTTTTATCCCAAAAAGAAAACGACCAATCAGCATACTTTTAAATCCTTAAGTATCCTTCTTGCGCACGAAAATCGAAAAAGATTGTGATAATGATGACTTTGAGAATTAATAAAGGCAAATTCACATGTTTTTGTAGATCGTCGATTAATTTTTAATGTTTCATTTTAAATATTGATTTTAATAATTTGATTATTGAAAAATAATAAAAATTATTTTAAATACTAATGCCTAATTAAACTAAAAAATAGTTTCTTCATATAAATATAGATAGATATCATGAAATTATACCAGATTATATTAATTTTTATTTTATTTTGTCATATCTTCAAAAAATTTAGGGAGATCATCATTAAATTTTCAAATGCAAACCTATATTTTTTATTGTATAATTTTATAAATAAAATTAGCATATAATAAAACTATTTATATTTATTTATATTTTGTATGTAAACCGTTCTCGAGACGTTAATATTTAAAATTGATATTAGTGACATTAATTTTAGTAAACTATATTCATTATTGCTTTATTAAATTTCATTATAATCTAAAAATAATCACTTATGTTGAAAATTCATATTTTGACAATAACTTGTGTATGAAAAAATTATTATACTAGTATTATACTAGTATTATTTTTAAAAGTATTATTTTGTGTACAAATAAATATGCAATTACAAATATATATTTCTATACGAATATTTAATCTATCTAGAATTTTTCAAAATTAATTATAATCAATATAAATTAGTAAGATCTATTAAAATTTATTCTCTAATTATATTAATATATTTCTTTCTATTAATATAATTCTTTATTTTTCATATTTTTCAAAATATTTAAGTTTTATTTAAATTAAATAGTAAGTAGTTCATAATTTTAAATTAAGATTGGGTAATATTTATCCAATTTTTTATTATAATTTTATTATTAATTTAATATAATATTAAAAAATACTTATGTATTTGAATAATTCATATTAATATATGAATTACATATAAGTTTTTTTCACAAATTGTTTGTTATATTATATTTATAATAAATATAATATTAATAAATTAAATATTCAGATTATCATAGGACTATCATTTAAAACAAAGAAATATATATATTTGATTTTAATTTCAAGAAAAGCTTTTACTAAAGCTAAAAATGAAATATTTGTACATTATGTAAATATAAATATAACATATACATTATCTTAATTCAATATTATGAAAAGGTCCTAACACATTACAAAAATGATTTTTTGTATTTTTTGTAGTGCTTTATTTTCTCTATTTATCAATAGCTACTGTGATTTGACATTACACATTTGACTTTTCACATAAAACAATTTACAATTTAGTTAATAAGTTCTTTTTAATATTACATTGGCAAGAATTATCATTGCTTTTAAAACTTTAATATCTTCAATATTAATGAATAAAATGAATTAAATTAACAATCCTATATATTAATAAAGATATAAGAGTATTTTTTATTAAAAATACAACATATTTGGTCTAAAACTAATTAAACAACGAAAATCGTTAATTGTAATAAAAATATATTGCACTTAATTTATAAAATATATAAATATTAAAAAGAATTTCATAGTACTGTAATTTTATATATTAACATATTTTCATTATTTAATCTTTTCATTTTTAAATAATTTGAGTAACTTAATATAGCTAATTTAGTTAATGTAAATCTTGAAAATATATTTATTGAATTAATTTTAAGATTGTTTGAATAATTATTATAAAATAAATTGTAATATTCTAATACATATATATATATATGTATATATTAACATATAATTGTTAATCCTGTACATAATTCAGCGCTCTCACATACAAATATAAATATTTATATGCTAAAAAATAATAATAAATATTTATAAGTTAAAGATAATAAATCATTACTAAATTAGCCATTAGAAATCAGACACAATTTAAGTATTATATATATTATAATAATATATTCAATCAATTAACATTAATTTAATAGTTACAGCAAAACAAACAAAAATTTAGCATAGGTACATTTTAATATTGCAACTTGACACTTCTAATTACATTTCGTATTTAAATATTCATCCTCTCAATTACCAAAAATATTGAAAAATTTTCAATTATTTTAAAATAGTAAACTTTTATTATATACAATAACATTCATCATATTAGGATTGAAAAACACATAAAAGTTAACAAAAATTTATAACTTATTTAAATTTTTTCTTATTAATTTTAAATATCATTTCTGAAATTAAATTTATCTATTTTGCACAACATATTAATATCGAAAATAAAATTCAATGGACTTTGCTTCTAAACGAAATATGGAACATGAAATATTTTCTACTTTATATGTGCATATTTAATGAAAGCATTTTTTTTTATGCATTTGATGATTGATTATGGCAGTTACATTCAATATGATATGCCTGCACCAATTCCATTATATTATACTAAGTTTTATTAAATAGGATTTTTTTATTTTTTAAAGCAATTATTTAATGCTTTATGAGTATTAATTTTATATATGTTTACATTATATTTTTAAAATAAAAATAAATTTTATTTTGCACAAAAATATGAATATAATATAGAAACGCTACAGATTTCTTTCTTAGTGACAGTAATTTCTTAGTTAAAGAAATTTTGTTATAAAATTAACTAAATAAATTCATTTTTTACTATAAGATATATTATTAATAGTATATTAAATAAAATATTAAGTTCTGAAAAAAATATTTTATATAATTGGAATAAATTTTTCTTTAAATTCTTCAAAGTACAATAGAACTCCATTTATATGAATCTGTTTATAGGAATAAACATATAACCAGCTGTTCATATAATAGGAGTCTAATTCTTTCTATGATTTTTTTTCTAATTAATAGAAAGTCATGTTTATAAAAATTCATAAATATTTATGAATAAAGGAATTGTTTAAAATATATAATAATATATCAAATATTATAAAAATAATTTTGCAATTACAATAATCCTCTATTATTTAATAAATATTTTTAACTTATTTTATATTATAAATATGATTTATGTTTTTAATTATTATCATAAAGACATTCATATAAGTGGAATGATGCTTGACAGTAATTCATATAAAGAATTTAACTAAAGTTTAAATAATCAGACTTATCTATAATATTGTTCATATAAATGGAGTTATATAGATTATGTCCCATTAGAGTTGAAAATAGAAATTCTTATTAAGAAACAAAATGAAATGATAGTAAATGCTGCATATTTTTCGATTATTTTATATATTTTTATATGAATGTAAATTTAAAAATATAATAGGGATTTTTTTTTAAATAGCATTTTATATTCAGGTATACTAATCAATTTGTATTTTTTCATCATTTAGAAATTATTAAGTTATTTATATTCTAAAACTATTAATTTGAAAATTATTTTAATTTTATTTATTATTTCTGTATATATAAAATTTAATATTATGCCATTATAATGTTTATAAACATAAATCAATTGCAAATATTAAATAATATAAAATGTATTAATTATTAAATGGATAAATTTGTATATTTTATTATTGAATATTTTATAAGGTAATAATTTTCCACAACACTAATATGTTAATATATAAAAATAATTTAATATTTAAAATAGAAGTAATTTTAAAATTAATAGATTTAGAACACAAATATCTTAGTTTATTTATGATCAAAATTAAAATATAAAAAAAAAATTAATATGCTTTCAAGTTCTATTGATTCACATAATTTTTAAAAACTATATATAAATATAATTCTTAAATTATCATAACATAGTTATTATATATTAAATTTCGATTTTAATTTTCAGATATTTTAATTATTATTTTTGTACAATATTGTTTCTTAATTATTTTTTTGAATATTTTGAAAATTTTTATTCATAATTTCTTTTTATCACATATATGTGTTATGCATTTATTTAGGCTAGAAAATATATTATAAATTATATATATCACGTCACTAATTTTGAATATACTAATATTTTTCTCTGAACAATAATTAAATTTCATTAAAAATAAAAATAAAATTGCATTTTTTAAATACATAGAGTATATTTTTCTAAATAATGAAGCGATATAGAAAAATGCAGCGTCTAATAACATTTTATTTTGTTTTGTAACATTTTTTATACTATTTTAAGAGTTTATCTTGTTTTAGTTATGTATGAGATATATGAGCATATAAAATACATTGTTAAAATTAAACATTATATATAATGAAAGATATAAATAAATGCAATATGCATATTAATTGTTCTATTTTTTATGTTAAATTTGTAATTAAATTATTAATTTCACATTTAATTTTGAGTTAATATTCTATTGAGCAATAATTATATAAGATAATATATATCATGTAATTTAATTCATTATACTTTTGAAGAAAGAAATATGTAATAATATTTTGTATATTCATAAATTTGTAAAATTGATTAGGCCTCATATATTAATAAACTTATAACTTAATAATCTATGATATTTTAATTATCATATTATATTATTATATAATCATATCATATAATGTTATTTAAAAAATGGCAAATATTTTATAGATAAATAAACAATAATTTTTATATAAAAAATTAAGATATTTATATGGCACAAAATAAATATAATCTATGAGTATCATAGATCATAAAATATAATTCATTAAAATTTTTCATCAAATTTTCCAATTTTAATATCATTTCTAAACTATTTCATATAATGACTAATTTCTTTTTCTTTTATAAGTGATTTATATAATTTTATACATAATTTTTCAAGTGACTTACGTAATATATAATACTAAATTGCAGACAATGTAATATATGTAGCAATATTTTTTTTTTTATATATTCTTCTGTAATTTATATTAAGATTCGAGCACCTTATTTGAATTGAAAAGTTCCTACATAACATATTTTTCTATTGCTTTTTTAATGAGATATAATTATAAGTGAATGTATTGAATTATAATTGAAATTGATTTTTAGCAACATATTCTTTTTACAACTTTCATACTTCATAGACTTCAATGAATTTGTGTATTTCTTCGACGGACCATTTTGAACTTAGATCTACTACGGGAAGTAGTATTCTGTTGATGCTGTACTTAATAATGAATATGTATAAATATAAAACACTGGTTGTACAATTTATATATAGTTCATAGTATAAAATAAGTTTCTAAATTTGTTTTATATAATTCTTGATTTTACCTTTAAAAAAAATTTTATTATGTTTTCTTTGGCAACCCCACAGCAAAATGAATTATGCCTATAATTATTTTGAATTAAAAATTATTTAATTGAATAATTTTTGTTGCTTAAAAATTGAATTTTATTTTTAATTTTTTTCATTAAAAAAATTATTAAAATTACTAATTTGCAATACTTACTTGTCATTTCTGACCAACAAAAAAAGATTACACTTTTATTGTATAGTACAATTTTTATTTCGTTGAGCTAAACCAGCTCTAGATAAATTACGTTCTATTTCATCATCATCTTCGATACTGAAATATAAAAAAGAAATAAATACAATCTGATATTTTATAGAAAATAATAAATATAAAACAAATTCTTTCTTTTTTATTTATCTTCAAAAAAGCAAATATTTAATGAATTATTATTTTTAATATTTATTGATTTATAATATTTACTTAAAAACAATTTCTCTAATTAATATTAATATGATATAAGTGATTAAAATAAATAAAATTAAAATAAATATAAATTAATAATTAATATAATTAATATAATTGATACTCACGCTCTTTCTTGTGTATCAAGATGATGAACTAATTCATCTCTCTTATTTACTATTGAAACTAGCTCCTCTAAAAGTAAATTTTCTCGCATTTTTTGTTCAGGAGTTTTTCTCCATTCTTCTACTGCTAATATACTTCTCAATTCACGATTCAATAATTCAAACCGTCGTTCTAGATCATCTTCTTTTTCTCTAAAATGTATTAAAACCGATAAAAAATTTGATAAAAGATAAATTACAATTAAATTATATTTGACATAATTAAGTAAATAAATAAGTTTCTTACAATATATTCAATTGCATTTGTCTTCTTAATAATGCATTTTTTTTATTAACAAGTGTAAACCAAAGAGACATTAATCTTTCTGTTTCATCTTCATTATCACTTTCCATTGCAGCTCGAAGTTGTTTCTCAAGTTTACCAGCTTGAATATCTATTTGAGTTTGTTCTCTTTCTAATGCTTCTAATTCATTTTGAATATAAGATGACATGTCTTTTCCAAACTAAGTACAAAATAATTGTATTGAAGTATTTAATTTAATTAAAATATTCAAAGTATAATTGAAATATTTAAATAAATTAATAAATATTTAAATAAATATTAAATAAATTAGTTTAAAACATACCCCTCTAAGCGTATATGAAGTACTATCTGGGCTAGTTTTATCTGGAGAAATTCTTTCTATTATTTTAGAAAATGAGAATAAAGGAGAACCTGTTTTTTTTTCTCCATCTATTACATTTGGAGTTCCTAGAGTATTTCCATTGTATTCAGACTAAAATATTTATTATATATTATAAATATATATTTTAATATAAAATGTATATTTCAATATAAAAGTCAATTTTTCAATAAAAAAAACATTAAAATTTAAATCATTTAATATTAGACATATACATGATGTAAAACATTATTTATTTAAATTTAACTATTCTGAAAAATTATTAAAGATATAAATGTACGATGATAATTGATAAATTATTATATATAAATTTAAATGAAAAAATTTTGATTGGTTTTTAATATATAATATATATTATCATAAATAAATATATATATATATATATATAAAATATAATTAATACTATTTCTTAAAAACAATAAACAATTTTTATTTAATACGTTTTGTACGTTTTTTATAACAGATTATCAATTAGATATAAATAGAAATAAATAAAATAAAACTAAATATCATTTTTTACATATTAATGATATAGAAGTTTTGAGAAAGTATAAATATTATTTAATAAAATAAATATTTAATGCATTTTAAAAAGTTTTTATTTATGAACTTCAACTTATAAAGTATAATTTTCTGAGTTTTTAAAAATGTGATTTAAATTTTATTATAAACTCAGTTTTGAATAACTTTTTGTTATTATTATAATATTGAATATTAATAGATTAATTGCATTTTAAAATTAAAAAAATTTTTCAAATTATATATGAACAAAATTTTGTTATTTCGTTAAAGCATTAAAAATAAAAAAATCATTTAATTTCAAATGAAATTGATCAAGCTATGTAATATATATCAATATAATATTTGCATTATTTAATATTTATACAATAGTATTTATAATATTTAACATATAATTATATTTATTGAATATGAAAATATTAATTTTTTGAATTAAATTATCATAATTGCTAATCATCAATATTATGAATAAATTTTATGAAACTTGCATGAAAACATTGATCTTTTGATCTTTTTTATATAGATTTTATATAAATTATTAATGATGATAAAAGCCACTTCTTAATATATTTAACAATATATTTAACAATAAATAATTTTTTCTAATATTTAAACTATAAGAACTATTCAGATAATTTCAATTTTGATTATTGAAATTTTCTTTAATTGTTTATATCAATATTAGCAATTATATTGAAGTGAAGAATTATGTTTTAATTCATTTCTATTAAAAAATAAAATATAGTAAAAATTGCAATTGTGCTTAAAAAATAAAAATCAACCATAAATTTGAAATTTACGAGAACAATGATAAACTATATAGATATAATATAATTATATATATATATAATATATAATAATTATATATATATATATATATATATATGGAACAAAAATATATTTTTCTCATCATTGAAAATAAACTTATATTTAACATTATTATTATTATTAATTAAATAGAATATTAAATATTATATTTAAATAGAATTCTATATTATAAATCATGAATATATAAATAAAATGTACATTAGTTATTAATATAATTGTTAACAATTTTTTTAATTTTCATATAATTTATAAATCTTCATAATATAAATAATCATATATAATAAAATATGATAATATAGATTTTTTTTTAATAATTACCAATAAATATATATTTATTATTTTATATTTAAATTATGTGACTTATGAATATTTAAGAATATAAACATAGATTCAATAATAACGTAATCTGATCAGAAAAATTATAAAAAATGATAGTAAAATATATTATTATTATTTCATATTTATCTAATAATTTTTCATTCATATTTTTATAATTTTTTAAATACAAAAATATTAAATTTATGAAAAAGTAATTACTAACCTTTGTACTAAATTTATCACCCGGAGTAGATGGTGTGATACTTCGTCTTGGACTATTATTTTGATCATCTATTGAACGTCTATCACTATTATTGTCATCATTAATTTGATTTGAAGTAATATTCACACCCATTTTTACTTCTGCTATTAAACGTCTTGCTCTTTCACGCAATTGTTGCTGTCTTTCATCATCATTTTGACTCTAATAAATTATAAAATAATTAAAATCTATAAATTATAAAATAAAATATTTTTTAATTCAAACCATAAATAATAACTATTACAAATAATGAATATACGTAAAGATATGACAATAAATGAATGTACATAACTATTTGATACAAAATCATAATGCAAAAAAAAAAAAAACAAAACCTCAATAGGACAAGCAGCAGTAGAAATAAAACCAGTTGACTTTGTATGATTCCTAGCCTGTTCTAATAGTTGTCTGGCACGTTGTCTTAATTCGTCATGTCGACTGACTAATGGCTAATATAAAAAAAGAAAGGAGAGAGAAAAAAAAGAAAAATAGTAAATTAGTTAAGATACTAGAAACAGAATTGACAAATATGAACAAAGTAATTACATTTTGAGAACGTTGTTCTCCTTGTGGTGATATTGTCTGATATTCAGTACGATTTCCTCTGTCACTTATATTGATTGAATCCTGTAAAATGATGCATTTATTAAAGTTATCATAATTATTAAAATAATAAAATTAATTAAAAAAAATTTATTAAAATATTTAAAAACTAAAAATTAAACAGCAAAAAAAAAAACATAAATCTTATAAATCTCATGTTAAAAACATTAACAATGTTTTAATGTTTATAATGTATATATATTTATAGATAAATGGATAAATTTACATTCAAAACATATAAATAATATAAATAATACAATATTTATGCAATAAATGCATAAATAAATAAACAGCACATTCATATTGATTAATATGAATGTGCTGTTTATTTATTTTAATTATTTCAAATATTTTAATGCAAACATTTTTCATATTTCAACATCATTTGAAATTATTCTAATATCTTTCATTTGATGAAAATAAATCATTGCAAATTTTTTATATTAGAATAATAATTATATTTATAAAAACAAACACAATTTTTTGTGTAATAAATAAAATGTATCATATCATTATTCAAAATATATATGTATAAATAATTTTTTTCTTAATTTTAACTATTAATTTCATTAATTTTATATAAAATTATGATTATTTAAATTATAGTTTTTTAAAATAGTAAAAGATAGAAAAAAATATTGTAGTACATGTTAAGTAATTTCAAATATGATGAAGTAAATGATTCCTTTTATGATTTCAATTTTATGATTTTATGATTTTAATCTATTATTTAATCTATTTCATTTTATTACATGAAACGATATATCTTTTTCATATAGATTAGTTATATTTATAAAGCTTTAAGTAAAAAGGTAGCTTTAAATAATAGAAATAGAAAAGCATATAAAATAAGATTTTCAATATATATTTGTGAATGTATAATTTTATTATATTAATTAAATAAATTTATTCTTTTATATATTCATTAAAATAAAAAATAATATTTTCAGATATAAAATAAAAAAAATGTGAATCTTTCTACTGGATACAAAAAATTCTAAACAAATGCAAAATATAAATTCAAATAAAAACTTTAAAATTCTAATTCTCTATTTTTTAATTTTTTTCCCTATTTTTTTATTTCCTTTTTTCTTTTTATTTTAAATAAATTAAATAAATAATAAATCACATGTAATTTAAAAAAAAATTAATTTTAAAATTTTTAAATATATTGATCTTTTAAATTTTAGATATAGCATTTAAAATTATAGTCTGAAATTTTATAAAACAACTTTATAAAATTACTTTCATTTTTAATCATTTTTATATTTCTATCTTTAATTATAAAACTCGATATTATTATGTGGAATATAAAATATATAAAAAGTAATATATATAAAAAGAAATATAATTCAATATATATCAATGCATAAAATAAATAATATAAAATCAATAGATAATTATATAAAGCAATATATAATATATAAACAGATATTTTAAATATACTGACATTATTAACTGGCGTTTCTGATTTATTAATCGAAATTGATTGAGACCATTTTTCGTCAATTATTTGAATATTTTCTTCTTCTTCATCAGATCCAAAAGGATCTGTTAATTGTCGACGAGTCATTAATATAGGTCGTTGCTGTGTTTGCGATATTCTTGGTGGAGATTTACTCTGTGTATGTAATTGAATTTCAATCAATATATTTTTTATTGTTAAGTAAAAGAAATAATAATTTATAATTTTATAATTTATAAAATTATAATTTTAAATGTTATAATATAATATAATATTATAATATTAATATTATAAATATAATATTATAACATAGAAATTATTTATATAAAAATCTATTTATGTACCTTTTCTCTAGACAAATATTTTTCTTTCGTTGGTGATAATACTTTCTCTAAAATACTTTTTGAACTAGCTAATATAATATCTTTAACATCTTTAACACTTGATGGTGACTTATCTTTGCATTGATCATGATCCTGATTTTCTATGTTCAAACTTAAATGTAATTTATTTTTTAAAGCATCAATGTTAACATCTTCTTTTTTATTATCAAATGGATTTGATCTAAAGAAATATAATATTGTATCTTTATTATTATTTTTATTTTCTGAAAATAATTAAAAATATAATAAACATACCGTCTGTTATTATCACTTTTATTATTTTTATGATCCATTTGATCTTTTTTGCGCAAATTAATTATTTCCTGACCAAATAATTGCACACTTACATCTGAATTATTGTCTGTATTAAATCTGCCAATCATGTAAGATGATTCATCTGTTGTTTTACCTATTTGATGTACCTGAAGATATAATAAATAATACATTATATAATAATACATTACATAAAACATATTACAATATTATATAAATTGATTTTTATCTATTAAACATGTTACTCTCTGTACATGTAATTATATAAGATTCAATAAACTTTGTTAAATAATTATAAATATTTTAAAAAAATATTAAAAATATACAAAAATATTGATATGATGTATATTTATATATTTATATATATTTATATATGTAAGAACTTGTGAATTTAAAAAAAATAACAAATTTATGTATATTAATCTATCAACAATAAAAACAAAAATATTATATTTTTTAATTTTTTTATACAAAATGTCTATATAGTATATTTTATATTTTATATAAAATTTATATTAACCTAAGTATAACAAGATTTGGTTACAATAGGTATTTCAAATATATTTTATTATTATTCATTAAAATAAAAAGAAGTAAATAATATATATAAAATACTAATCAAGTAAGGATGTATAAATAATATGAGATTTTGTGTTTGGAATTGGAATTATAATTTATAATTTTCAAATATTTATTCAAAGATCAGAGATATGAAAAAATTACGAAAAAATATAAAAACATAACGAATAAATATATTTTTCATATTTTTCAATTTTTACTTTTTTAATTTTCAAAAGTATTGTATTGTATAAGATTTTTTTTCGAAAAATTTAATATAATAAAATATAATAAAATAATAAATATAATAGATTATATAATAAAATATAATAGATTGATGAAAATTAAAATCAGAAGTGAAAACTTTTTATATTTCTAACTCTTACTTGATTCAATTTAAGATTCATGTATCAATATCATAAAAACTTTTGAGAATCTGAGAATCTGGTTTGATTAATTTCAGTTTTGAATATTCAGAATATTCAAAATCATATACATCTAAACATTCTAGATTTATTTTCAATCTGGTTTCAAAAAAAATTCCCAATTTGATGTGAATTTGAAATCTTGAATATTTATATCTCTTATATTAATATTTTAGTTTTAAAATAAATTCAATAAAATAAATCAAATTTTGTTTGTTCTTAAATTTAATTGGTTAAAAATTTTTAAACTTTTAATTATAAATCTTAATTATAAATCTTTTAATTATATATCAATTAAATATATATAAATAAAATTTTTTATTTTATATAATATTGTAATTTATTTAAACAAAAAAATAAAAAAAAATTTATTTAAACAATAAAAATTAATAAAAATGATCCTTTTTCTATCTAATTCTCTCAAGCATTATATATATCTATGTAAATTATCTATATCTATGTAAATAATTATACATTCTTTCTTTAATAATTGTAAGATAATATAAAAAAATAAAATACTTTTAAAAAATATAAATCTGTTACCTCTAATTCGTGACCAGTAAAATGTGCTCTCAGTTGATACAAGTAAGTCATCACAGCTAATTTATCAGGTACAGTCAATATATCCATATCTGCTGGTTCTATTACTCTAGGTATCCCAAGAGCTTCTCCAGCATCAAATGCTTTTTTACAATTACCCTTCACATCATGTGGCAATAACGAATCAATATCTCTGCAAAGTATCATTTAATCATTATCAGATATTTATGATATCAAATATTTATTTACGTTAAAATTTTAAACATTTGTGAAAAAAAAATAATCATTTTTAATATCATTATTATAATAATTTTTGAATCATATCTTAAAAGTTTTAAATATGTTTTATATATACATAAGATCCGATCTAAAATGATGTATGATTGCACAAAATGCCATTCCATTTCTCCAAGATGTTGTAAGATTAGTGACTTTCACTCCAGAATAATCTTTAGTTACTTCTTTACACCATTCTAATAAGTCCTGACCTGGAGTAATTTCTTTTAGTCTAGGAATATTGGCATCATTCTTTTTTAATTCTAATGGTTGCAATGGTAATCTTATCAATGTATGTTCAATATTTTTACTGCAATAAATATTTATTAAAAATATTAAATTTATTTTTTTAGCATAATTAATATTAATTTTTTTAAAAATATTTCTTAATATACTTGTTTTCAACAGCAATAGTATCCTTTAAAGGTGATTTTTCTTTAAAGGAATCACCAATGCCTGACAAACTAACATCACGGATGATATGATCACTATCATTTACAGGAGTGGTATCATCTTTTGATAAACTTGCCACTGTGAAATGTACAATATGATTATGAATATATATCGATATATTATATGTAAATAAATAAATACATACATACATAAATATATTAAAAATGAATATAAAAATAAATTTTTTAATATAAAATAAAATTATTGAACACACCGCTTATTGGAGTACTAGGTAATTCACTTTCAGTAAGACTATTTGTCATTAGATCAAGTTGAGCAGAGATATCTAAAATTTCATCAAGATTTTTTCCAGATACTTCTTCAACATCTTCTGGTATATCTTCATTATCAAAATCATCTAAAGGTGCAATATCACTATTGTTGTTAACTGACATTAAGCTGGCCATACTCTGCATATCTTCATCCCTGATTAGGAATTATAATAAAAATATTAAATTTGATTAGTAATATGTTTCAAATATTTAAAAATATTTTCTTACGTTGCTTTGCCTTCTCTTAAAAAGACACAAGATAAAGTACATTCTAATGTAGCATTAACAATTTTTTTTGATGTAGGTTTTAAATCCAATTTAAGTTGTTGTTGACTAGATTCTAAAGTAGCATACTTTTTCATATTTATGTTTGTAGCAGCTACATGTCGTCTTTTACCAGTAGATGAAACCTAATTATATATAATTAATAATTAATACATTAATTTATATTTTCTATAATAATATTTATAATATAAATGTTTATATTTGTTTTTTCTTACATCTTCAATTACAAATGTCCAATCTTTATCTTCTAATTCATGAGTTCTTGGATCTTTAAACAAAGTTACTGAAACTGTATGATTGTCAGGAACAGCCCAACTAATGACACCTTTTAATGGATCACTTAAACTGGGTTCCCAATCTAATGGTTCTGAACTAACTCTTCTACTACGTCTTGTCCATACAACACTTAGTTTGTTTGGCTTCCTATATAATGTTAAAAAATAACTTTTATATATATAGCATAAAATAGTTTCTAATAATATTTATATTCACTATATTATGTTCATAATAATATTACAATATATTATATATATATCTTTTAAGATAAAATTATAATTAATAATATGTATTATATGTTTAAAAATAAGTGAATTAATTTTTCTTTTATAATATAATTTTTTTATTAATCTTATAATCAAATATAAATAATAATTTATAACAAATACATACTTTTATTTTTATATTAAATTTTTATATTGTTTATATATTTTATTATGTCATTTTATATGAATGAAAAATTATATATGTATAATATATAATGTATATATCATATATATATATATATATATACACATATATATACTTGTGTCAAATCAATGACAAAATGTCATTCTTTATTTTACAAATGACACATAATACTATTTTTTTTTTTTTTTACATAAGTTTTTATATATATAAAATTTTAAATAATATGTAAATATAAAAATTTTAAATAATACATAAATAGCATTTGATATAATAATGTTATATATATGTTTTTTACAATATGTTATATCATGTTATAAAATATATTTGACATTTGTTAGAAATGACTTAGAATTATTTATAAGAAATATTAAATTAAACTTTGATTGTATTTTGAAAAAAATTCATAATACTCACCATTTTGTTGTCGTTTGTAAAGTAACTTCATGATATGATACAGTAAATTGAAATTTTGCGGCTCTCTTGTTTACCCGTTGTAATCGTTTCCAAACAGAACTCATTTTTTATTAAATTAATTTTTCAATGATTTTTGTACTTTTTTCTTTCTTTGAATTTATAATTATTTACATACGTGTCTAACGTGACACATCATTTTTGATAAAATTATAGAAATTAAAAAATCAGTTACTTACAAACCGTGCAAAGAAAATATTTTTTTTATTTTAGGTTATTGAAATATTAAGATTGTAAGATTCCTTAATCATTCATGTATTTGACATTTTTACTAGTATAATATGAACAAAAATATATATTTCTTGATTCATGAATTCATCAATTTTTTAATTTATTATATATTCCATTGTCATTTTTATAGCAACAATATTATTTATGGACAAAACAATATACATTTATAGATTAAAAAACTTTGATTAAAAAAAACTACAATCACGAGATTAAAAACTTTTCCAATCAACTTGATCTTTGACGAAACCTTTTCAACTTATTGATCTTATATTATATATTTCTATGATAGGAAACTTGATTGAACATCATTGAACAAAGAAAATTTAATAATTTTAAAGTTTGCATAATTATTTTTAAAAATTTATTTTTTTATAAATTATTGTAAATATTTAATTGTTTATTAAACATTTGTAAAAATAATAATTATAATTATTACATAAAATAAAAATTAGAAACTTATTTTAAATATATATTTAATATTAATTACATACACATTAATTATTAATTATGTAACATATAATACAGAAAATTTTATTAAACTAAATTTTATAATTTATATTTTAATATAATTAGAAAACATAGAGGGTATTACTGAGTTAGTGCGTCAAAATACAACTAAAACATTTCCTCTAGTATTCATATATTTCATGAATTTACGCGCGCTTTTTTGTTTAATTAAAAATCAAATTTCAAAATTACAAATCTAATGTTTTTTTAATAATCTTTTAAATTCAATAAAATATATATTTTACAAATTAAATAGAAAAAAAGTAATTTTATTAAATTTTATTAATTAAATTTATGTAAAATAATAATTTTATTAAAAAATTCATATTTAAAAATTTTTTTTAAGAAATAAATGAAATTTTCTTTTAAAAATATTATTCGTTTTATTGAGGTTAAAATGTTAAAAATAATATCCAGTTATTAATTGAATTTTATCATAAATCATGCAATATAATTACATCAGTAATGTTATCTAATATTTACAATGTATCTATATGTACATCTCTATATAATTATTATGTAGTATTCATGCTATGATAATTATAGTAAAAAATACAAAATTATCTTATGCAATAAATATCATACAAAAATAAAGATTTACTTCAGTTTAAAATTCTTCTAGCTGAAGTGAAGAAGACTTCAAACGAGACGAACGATTTAAAAATTATTATTAAATTTGAAAATTATTTAAATTCTTAATTTTTGAAAATAATTTAATAAAGTTGTTTATATTTATTAATTATTATTTTTGTATTTATATATAAATATATATATATATATATATATATATTTAATACATTGATAATTGTGTTTTATAGTCAATATTAATACTGATATATTAATAAGTTAATAGTAATATATTTTAATTATTATATTATGTATATTTTATAATTTGATATAAAAAATTTTTAATTATTTTTAAATAAGGTATTTCGAAGATATTTAAAATGATTAAAAATATTATTCTATTGTTTTATTATTACGTAATATTCTATCTATATTTTAATTTATTTCGATATATTTAATATTTAGAATGTTCCGTAATGTAACTGGTATCGAACAGGAAATGATTCTATAAAAAAAAAAAAATAAATTAAAAATATCGAAAAAAATTTTGTCATTTTAGGTTTCGTTTTCGATTAAAATAAATTTTAAATATTTTATAAATAATTTAATAAACAGGAAAATTAAATTTGAGTGAACTACCAATAGATGATTATTCTATATATGAAAATAATCAGAAGTATAGAATAAAATTTTATATTTTATAATTTTATATTTATTTTTTTTCAAAAAATTGAAATTGAACGTATACATATCAAAGTCATATAATTAACGAATTTTTAGATTAAATTTTCCTGAAAATTAATTTTTAAATAGGACAAATTTATTCTATTATTTTCACATATTGAAAAATATATGAAAATATGTAGAATAAACATATATCGATAGTTCATTTTTTAACTATCGAATTTTAAGAATAACTAAATTTTAGTTGTAATTTTTTAAATTTATTTTATTTAAAAAGTTCAAATGAGACAATTTTATTCTATATTTTCGATTTATTTTCAAAAGAATAATACTAGCAGTTATAAGATATCCTTTACATGTTTTTACATTATATCATGTAATATGAAAAAAAAATATGAAAAAAAAGATCATTATTTGAATTTTTAAATTTAATTTATTTAATTAAAATCAAAAAAAAAATATTTAACATAAAAATAATATCTATTCTCATATTTTTTAAACAATTGAAATCTTTTGCTATTTTTCAGAGCTTTTAATACTTAATGTATTTTTATTTGATTGCCAATATCGAAATTATGATATATCTATATCCTATCAAAATAGTAATGTTATTGATATATCAATAAATATTTTATAAATTAAATTGAAAAAATTTTTTAGAAATATATATATTATAATATTATTACTTCTAATAAATTAATGAATTTTAGTTTTGATAAAAATTTGAAAATTCTTGTTTGTTTAAATAATTAAAATGATAATCTTCAAAATATGAAGTTAAACTATTATTTTTTAGATACATATAGAAAATTTAAGATTATTTATAGCTATATGTATACAAACATAAAATATTAAAAAAATATATTTTTGTGTTAAAATATTAAAATAATTTTTAAAATATTAAATATATTTTAATTGTCACTATACTAACCAAAAATGAACTAATACTAATATTAATATAAAGAATTTAAATTTAAAATCTCTTTTTATGATAGATAATTAAACATCATGTTATTAACTACGTGGTTCATATCGGATATTATTATTGCTGTAACTCTTATCATTGTTGGATTGTATTTTTATTATAAATTATATCTTTTTAAATTTTGGCACAAAAGAGGAATATTTTATGTTAAACCTAGTTTTCCAACTGGAAATATAATGCCAATAATAACTGGTAAAATGTCATTAGGTAAGCATATATTATTTAATAATTAAATTTAAAAATTTATTTTATTTTATTTTATTTAAAAATTATATATATAAATTATATACATATCATTTTACTTTTAAATAATAATTTGAAGAAAATTCTTATATAAATTTTTCTTAAATGTATATATAAGAAATCTCATGTTTTTTTTAAATTATTAATATTTAAAAAGTCAATACTTATATATTTAAAAACTATTAATAATTTTTAAAATTATTAATAACTATTAATTATTATGTATTGCAATTTATTACTGAATTTTTTATTAAATTATATTGATATCAATATTTGAAATTATTTGAAAAAATTTATGGAAACATTATATTATATTATAATTGATCGATTTTCTAAACTTAGATAAAATAGTATTAGAATTAAAACGATAAGTAATAATTGTTATTATATTTAACTATTTATTAAATATTTATTAAATAATATTTTATTTTATATATTATTTTATATATATAATTTCTCTAATTGATTAACGAATCTTTATATGTATGTATTATATATATATCTATTAATATTCTAATAATAATTAATATATCGTATTTCCATTTTTAAAATAAGATTAGACAATTGAAGAAAAAAATAATTTATATGATTAAATATAATTAATAATTTAATAATTTTACAATAATATTTCTATATATTAGTATTTAATATTATTTGCATTAAAATCTCACGTTTCAAAAATCAATTTAAAAATTGAACTTATTATTAGATTTTTCTAAAAATTAAAATTCTAGATATATACTTAAAATATTTAAAATTATTTTATAATATTATTAAATATTTTTCAATATTAAAAACAACTAAAATAATAATTAAATTACTTTTACATAAAAAAATTCTATATATAATAATAAAAGTAAAGTTATTCAAATATTTAATTGTAAGAAACACAAGTCCTTTCGGAGTTCTAAGGATTAAAGAAAGTGAATTATCATAATCTATAATTAATATAAAATAATATAATCTAATTCACATAATCTATAATTAATTATATACATATTATTTACTTTTTATTTTACTTTATAGCGGAGTTCTTTAGAGATATTTACGAACACAATAAACATCATCCTCTCGTTGGCATATATATGCTCTATAAACCTTTTTTAATTGTAAATGATCCCGATTTAATTCGAAATATATTGACAAAAGAGTTTACAAATTTTCATGATCGTGGAATATTTTATAATGAAGAAATAGATCCATTATCTGGACATCTATTTCAATTACCGGGGAAAAAATGGAGAAATTTAAGGGTGAAGTTGACACCAACTTTTACTTCAGGAAAAATTAAACAAATTTTTCCGATTTTAAAAGAAGCTGGAAATGTCCTCGAAAAATATTTAGAAGAAGAAGCGCTGAAAGGATCAACAATCGATGTGAAAGATATATTTGCAAGGTAAGTAACAGAGGTAATAAGATATAAATGAGCTGAGTAAGAGGATAAGTAAGAAGACAGAATTTTTTTTCATTTTCTTTATATATAATAAAATATTGATATAATCCTTATGATACAATTGAGATATTTTTGCAATATAATATGATAAATAGAATATTATCTATTCTATATAATTCGAAATGAATATCTTTTTTTGAAGATGAATGACTCGTGATTTCTCAAAATTACTGATCTTTTCGTAACATGAGAATTTTTGTTTTATTTAAGATAAATAACCTATTTAACCAACATTTAATAACATTTAACACGATTAAAATTCATTAATAATTTAAAGATATTTTTTTCTTTTAAATTTGTAAAGAATTAAATATATTATTTTTAATATTTTATCAAATATATTTCTATATATTTATTATTTTTTATTAAAAAAATTGTTAAAAGATAAAATAAATATTAATTAAAATATAAAACGAAATCTTTATTACATTTAAACATTAAGAAATTATAATAATAAATCTATTTCTAATTTTTCATATATATATTATATGATATATAAATTTATTTTACATACCATCTCTTTTTCATTTTTAGATTTGCTTACATTCTATAATTTTTTCCAGATATTCGACTGACATTATCATGTCAGTGGCATTTGGAATATCATGTGACAGTTTTAAAGAACCAAATAATGAATTTCGATATTGGGGAAAGAAAATATTCGATCCAAAACCTTTTTGGAACGCTCTTATTTTATTTGCTCCACAAGTCCTTAATTTCTTTTCTATATCATATACCGAAAAAAGCGTTACAAACTTTTTCACGAATATGTTTAAACAAACTGTGAAATACAGAGAATCGAATAACATCGAAAGAAAAGATTTTTTGAATTTGTTGATTCAATTAATGAAAAATGGATATGTAAATGCGGATGATGAATCATTATCAAACAACGTAAATGCTGCAAGTAATTATTCTTTTTCATTAATCAATATTTTTAAAAAAAATGTATATTTTGACGTTAAGAAAAAATAATATTAATAAATAATTATTTTTTTTTAATTATAATACAAATAGAAAATAAGTTGACAATGATGGAAGCTGCGGCGCAAGCTTATGTGTTTTTCTTAGCTGGATTTGAAACATCGTCAACTACAGTTACGTTTTGTCTCTATGAATTAGCAAAAAATCAAGATATTCAGAATAAACTACGCGAAGAAATTCAAACGATGATTAAGAAAAATGGCGATTTAACATATTGCGCATTAAATGATATGAATTATCTTCATAAAGTAATTTCTGGTTCGTATATATTAATATTAATATTAACAATATTTTATATTTAAATTTGGCCAATATTTCAACATTTTGACCAATAGCACCAATAATATCAATATTTTAAAAAATTGTTAAAATATTTCTGAAATAATTTGTCAACGAAACGAGCAAAAATAATCATATATAAACTTTATTTTTTATAAAAGAAATTGAAAAAGATCTAAAAAATTTGATGCCTTTTTACTTTTTTAAATATAATTCTGTAATAGTGCAGGATAGAGTAAAATTATAATTTTCGAAATGTTTAAAATTTAATAAATCATTTTGTTGTAAAAAAAAAGAAATCTTAAGCAAAATTATACTCAAAATTTAAGAAAATGTTGAAACTTCGAAGATTATCTTATCTTATAGAGATTTTTTGTTGACAAAACATCTTTATAATAAAAATTGTTCTATATATGACATTCTATATATAACATTCTATATATGAAGAAATCTATATATATTTTTGCTATAAAATAAAATATAACAATTTGAATAGAAATAGAAGCATACACGAAATTATATAAAAATAGTTTTTCTCTTTATCCTTCTTAAACAGAAATTTCTTAAAAAGAAACTAAATGTATTATACTTATAATTAAATTTTCACATATCACTTAATTTTCTAATCTTTCTTCTAATTATATTATGAGAATATTTTTTTTATTAAAAATAATATGCCTACTATATTTTATTATATTTATAAATAAATATTATTTATTTCATATTAATAGTATAAATTAATAGTATTGATAGTATAAAAGTTTTATTAATAAATATAAATTATATATAAAATTTAATTTATTTCAGAAACTTTAAGAAAATATCCACCAGTTGTTATTTTAAATCGTATTTGTACAAACGATGTAAAATTGAATACAACAAATTTTTCCATACCGAAAGGAACTTCCGTAGCCATACCTGTTTTTGGCCTTCATCGAGATTCTAATATATTTCCTGATCCAGAAAAATTTGATCCAGAACGATTTTCCGAAGAAAATATAAAAACTAGGCATTCTTATGTATATTTGCCATTTGGTGAAGGACCACGAATATGTATCGGTAAATATATTTTTATTTATATAAAATTATTATATATAATATGTGTGTGAATATTTTATTTTATTTTAATAATTTATACTTCAGCAAATTAAATAATAATTCAGTTTTATACATTTTTGCATATAATAATTCTAATATCTTTTTCGTAATTATTGCTGATTAAAATATAAAATATAAAATACATAAATTTAAATAGATAAATATGTTTATAAACACATGTATTTATTTTTAGAATAGAATATTTTCAATGATAAATGAATAACATGAATATTAATTTTCAATAAAAATAAAAAAGAAAAAAATAAAATCATGAGAAATAATTAGAAAATTGTAATTGATATAATTACTTAAAATTAGAGATTAATTACGAATTAGAAATTAATCAATGTATAAAAACAATATTATTTGGTTTTTTTAGGATTACGATTTGGTTTGATACAAACAAAACTTGCTATAATTAGTGCGCTATTAAAGAATAAATTCAAACTTGGGCCAAATACACCATCTACTTTGGAATTCGAGAAAGGAACCCTCATATTAATAGGAAAAGGAGGTATACATCTAACTATTGAGCCAATATAATTTTAATTATTAAGAATTTTAATAATGTTATTCTTAGAAATGATACTTGTAAGATACTTTTAGATATTTTCTTAAAATACTTATTATATATAATATTATTGTAATATATGTAATATATATGTATATATATGTAATATTATTAACATACATTTAACATACATTTTATTCAAGACAAATAATAATAAATTTAGCAAAATTTTATTAATAAAAAAGAGAAAAAAGGAATGAGTTTTTTTCAAGAAATAATTATTCATTAGACGAAAACAGAAAGTAAATAAATTTATAATCGTACAGGAAAAAAATCATAGTTTATTTTTCATCAATATTAATAATTTATCAAAGATTTAAATTTTATGTTGATACTAATGTTAGTACATAAACAAAAATAAAAAAGAACGAAAATAAGATATTTAATATTTAATATATCCGACAAATACAACTTTATGTCAATTTCCGTTTTAAATATTTTACACTTCTGTATGAAAATAAAATAACAAAAAATTATTTTTAAAAAAAAATAAACATTTAATGCGAGGTAATAATCGTTTAATAATATTTATATTCTTATACTTATCTTGAAGAAGATAAAAGAAAATCACACATTTGATAAAAAAAAAAAGGAAAAAAATTCAGAGAATTTAAACGGAACACGTTTGATACTTCAACAATTTATTTTACAATCTGACATGATATTTCGTTATTCTTGAACGACTGAAACAACAATAACACTAGATTCCACGTAAAATGTCCAATTTGAAGGAATCTAGTACCGATAACCTTTAATACCATAATTATCAGTCGGTAAAGCATTAGCTAAACTAAGAAGTTCCGAACGATGAAGACCGTTCACCTCGTGA
Organism: Apis cerana; assembly: GCF_029169275.1. Classification (NCBI taxonomy): domain Eukaryota; kingdom Metazoa; phylum Arthropoda; class Insecta; order Hymenoptera; family Apidae; genus Apis; species Apis cerana. Next base: position 384,252 of record NC_083853.1, read on the forward strand.
AGCAGTCCGGGTGCAGGAAGAGCAATAGCTTCTTGGTAACCAGTGGATACAAGAGCATCCGCTTGATGTAAACCGGCTGACGTGAGAAGAGAACCATGTGGACGAAGAGCAGGTAAATCGAGGGCAGGTTCTGCGACAGCAGGCACGTGTTGAGGAGGAAGTTTCGGAAGTGGTGAAGGTTTCGTTGGCTCGTGAGTTAAAAGCGCAGACGCAGCAGCATTATCAGCCACGTGCGCAGCGGCAGCAGCAGCGTTGTTCTGCGCAGCCGCGGCTGCGTTCGCAGCTTTTTCTGCAGCTGCTTGAGTAGTTTCGTAGTCGAGACGTGCGGCAGAAAGTTGTTCGTCTACCGATTCCGCTCTTGCTTTTGCTTGGCCGAGCATAGTAGTTTGTGCCGCCAATTCGGCTGCTGCTTCAGCGGCAGCTTGTGCTGCACGATCAGCCGTGGCTTGGGCCGCGTTCAAAGCTGCTGTGGCTACTTGCAATTGATGCATGGCTTGTTTAGCGGTAGTTCTTGCTGCGCTCGCGGCACGTTCAGCCTGTTGTAATTGTAAATTCTCACTGTCTACCGCTACATGAGCGTCTTTCGATTGTTGCTCCAATCCCTGCACTACGATCTGTTTTCCAGCAAGTGCTGCAGCCGCAGTTGCTGCGGATTGAGCAGCAGCTTGCGCCAATGTGTTTTTCGCAACGAATGCAGCTTGTCCGGCTGCGGAATGTTGATTGCTCAATTGCGTGTGCGCTTGTTCCGCTGCGCCTTTCGCGATGTTGGCCAAAGGACCACCTACACTGAAACCTGGATGAGAAATCCCGCGACTGTGCGAAACTGGTGCTGGGGCTAAGACGGATGTTTTGGCGAAAGCGGCGGAGTCAACAAGTGCTAGCGCTGGTTCATGCGCGTATTCGTACTCATAACTTTGAGCTTCTTGATCGTGAGCTTGCTTCTTTGTTGGACCACATTGTGCCAGACAAACATACGCCAATAGCAGCAACAGTACCTTCATTTTTAATCTTTTAATTATTTCTTTTTCCGAAGTTTTGATCTGTAATAAGAAAATATGAATGTTAATAAAAATCTATAATATATAATAAATAAAGCATATATAAACAAAATTTTAAAAAAGTCTTTTTTTAGATGAATAGAATAAAATATATATGTCTATTTCATCTATCTTAGAAAGAATTAAAAGTATAAAAAAAATATATTTAGACAAAAGTTGTATAAATGTTTACTATAAAGAGAGATATAATATAGTATAAATATATAAATACTTTTTATTTGCGAAAAAGAAGTCTCATGATTAAGATATTTTTTTTAAATAAAATGCTATGTTTTACTTATGTTTATACATAAGTAAACATATAAAACGAATTCAAAAATTTATATCAAGAAAGTTTAATCTATTTTATTCAGAAATATATTACAAAATTATTGGAAAATTAAGATAATACTTGCCATTCAATTGAATATTATTTGACTATTTGAGAAAATTTTTTATTGGAAATCTCGGATAATAAACATATAGATAATTTATCGATTTTTCAATTTCGAAGTTTCAATTTTATTATTGAAAAAATTCTCGTTCATTTATATATATATATTTAAATATTAAAATTTTATATATTAAGAAAAACCAAAAAAATAAAATATAATCACAATCTCATCAATATTATTGAGAAATAAATTGTTAAATGTTAAAATTTTATTTTTGCAAACAACAGTTTAAATTCATATAATTATTAAAATATAATTAATATAATTATTAATAATATTAATATATTATATTAATAATTAAATATCGTTTTAAAAATATTAAATAAAAAGTGATAACTAAATATTTAAAACTTTGATACATATCGATATTTCATATATTAATTATATACTTTTGTATTGAATCATATGTATCATTTATTATCAATGTTAGTATCCATCCGATCACTAACAGTAGATTTAAAATCTAAAGCCTTCACTTCTCTAGTTTCACTACCTGTGGCTTTGCCTTCAGCATTGTATGTAAAAAACGGGGCACTTATGCCCATAAAACGACAAACTGAATACCATTCTACATTCTGTGGAAAGTTGTAAGAAATAAAAAAATTTCAACTGTTCGAATGATGCATTAAAACACAGAAATTTATTAGTATCTATTAAATTGAAAGTAACTGGAAAACTAGTGCATAGAATAAAATAAGGCCTTAAGGCTATAATTGAGGTCAACTAAATATCAATGTAAAGTAATATATATATATATATATATGATCTCTATATGAATTCTGAATTCGCAATATCTTTTAATAAGTCATAAAAAATTATTCTTTATAGTTTCATTATGAATTATATATTATATATAAATTTTATTTTATAAGTGACTTTTACAATATAAAAACAAATTCCTCTAAATGGATTATTATATATTATTTTAATTTATTGCAATCTAATTCTGTTAGTAAATATTTTTCTATTATATTATCATACATCTCTTTTTTAAATTATTTTTTCATCATGTTCTTGAAAAATAATTATTCTTCAAATTTCTTCTTATTTATAGAATAATGTCTAGAATAAATAAAAACTAATATTTAATTAAAAAGACTTAAGAAAAAGGATCAAATTTTACTAATTTAGAGTATAGAATCTATTTAATAGATTCTGATAACTTTTTATAATTTTATATTTATTTTTAATTAAAAAAGTTCTATTATTCCTTTTATGATAGAAAAATATATGTATAATAAAATATAAAATCATTCATAAAATCTATATAATAATAATATCCAACTTGTACATAAATGCACATAAATTCTGTTCCTTTAATAATGCTACAAACAATTACAAATAATTGAGACTTAAAATGGATGAATAATGAATTGCATAATAATGTTAAAAAATTGTTCAATTATATTATTATACAACTATAGTAAATTTATGAAACGTTTTTAAAAAATTTACGAGTGAAAACTTTTTGCTCAATTTTCATTGTTCTGAGGATTATTATTACAAGATGTTAATAAAATAGAATATTTTTTGTGGAATATTTTTAGAGCATCGATTCAGATCAAAATAAACAGAAAAATTAGTATATAAAAATATCAATTGAAATTTTTTTTATAAAATTAGAATTTGCACTAGATAAAATAAAATGATAAGGATGAACGAAGATGATAAAGTATAGCAGTAGTATTATAAAACGGTCACATTTTATTTTCGTTTCGCTTCGTTCAACGCGAATTTTATTAAATTATTTATAACTTGATAAATAAATAAATCTCAATTAACATTTTTGTATATCAACTTTTGTATTTATTTATCCTCTCGAAGAGGAATTGGTATACCAAAAATATCTCATAAATATTTTATCCATCCTCTATTCATAAATACTTAAACTTGAATGATCATCTTTCGAAAAATAGAGGATGGTAAAGATGATTTTTTTATTTTCAAAATTATTAATTTCATCAAATCTATTTTTATAACTTTTTCTCTGTTAAGTACATTAAGAATAGTTATTTTAATAAAAATTTGTTTTTTATATTTCTTGCACTTTCCTTTTTCTCTATAAAACTTTTTTGATTATTTATATAAATACTTAATTATTTTATAACAATTATAAAAATTTAATATAAAGTACAAAATTGAAACTATTATATATTGAATTGAAATTATTTTTTAACAAAGTACCAAAATTTAACATTATATTCAATATAATAGAATTTATCAACAAATATCTTATTTCTATTGTTTTCTACTATATACAATGTGTAATGAAAATTGATGATACAAGCTGTAAAAGGTGATTCTTTGTCTATAAAAGTAAATCGAAAATATAGAATGACAATTATTATTAAAGATTTGTTAAAAAAATCGATTATGAAAATTCATCAAGTATGCATGCACTTGTAAAATAATTAAATTTAATCAGTTAAATTTTTTCATCACTTAGTTATTTTCGCGTTTAATTTTATAATTGTGTTAATTTTTACAACTTTATCATTATCATATTATTTATGATATTTTTTCATTTTTCTTTCTTTTTACATTTATTATTTGATTATATGATATCCATCTTCCATTATTAAAAAAATAAGAAAATATAATTTACATTTTATCTCTTTTGCTTATTTGATTTAATTTTAATTCTTTTATTATATATATTAAGGAAATATATAGTATTGAACAATACAATATGATAGAAAATGAATGTAATAAAAATCCATTATAATTCTATCAATGATTAGAATTAATAATTAGAAACGAGATATGAATATTTAAAAAAGAAAAAAAAAAGAAACTGTGAAATTACGTCACGTCAATTTGTATGCTAATTTGAGAAATTTGAACTAGTTCATTTGTTTTAATATTAAAACTGTTACATTTCCGTATATATGTATATAAGTATGTAAGTATCTTTTTTTTGGACACTCCCTGCCTTTCACATTTTACTGTGTATTAGTCATGGAAGATTGGTAAGGTTATACAATAAAATCCGCCTTTACCGCACTGTTAGTGTGTATTATAGTGTTCCCTTACTAGATCGTTTTCCAAGAATATTGCAAATTGACTTTCAATGTCGTATGAAAATTTTATAAATATCTTTATTAACAAATATTTCATAGTTGAAATATTAAAATAATATATATATAAGATATTCCGATTATAAAATTGAAATAATATTTGTTGAAATAAAATATTGTTCCATCATAATGAAATTAAAGATAATTGAAACCAGATTTTTAATATGGTATTTCAAAAATTTCGAAACGAAACTCTTTACTTATTTTTTTTCTTTTTTTCAAAGACTTGTCAAAAATAAAAGTTTTAATAAATCTTGATGGAATTTTTTAAATTCAAATATGAAATTTGAGAAATTTTTTGAAATTTCGATATTTGAGATTCATCTCTGAATAAAATACATCGATTGTATCGAAGCAAAATTTTGTTCGATTCAAAAATATGTATATTATAGAGAGAGAGAGAGAGAAAAAAAGAACTGATTTTTCGGAGAATTAATTTAAGAACACAAATGCATTAATCATGATCTTTTACGAAATTCAGAATTGATATGGATCATTCATGACGTACGTTCTAGTTTTCCGGTTGCAATTCTGTTGCAATTCATTGCGGTTCAAAATCAAATGTCCAGTTCCGTTGCGCTCTAAAAAGCAATGCATACACATGTAATCGTATAATTAAATCAATGGGAGACAATCTTTATTTGTATATAATCTTAAGCACGTATGCAATCGTGCATATGCATTAATTCAACAAGAAAAAAAAAGATATAAATAAAGTAAATAGAAAATGTATACATAAAAGACATATACAAGAAAATGTAAATTAAAAAAATACATATCAGATATTAAAAGATAAAAAAAAATATAAATTTTTAATTCTTTAAACTATATCAAGTGAGAATTGTTTTCAAATAAATTTGAAATAATTTAATATAAAAAAATTGAAATAATTTATTATCAATGCTTAGATTATGAAATTAAATCATGAATTTTTAATTAAAGTAGATTAGATATAATGAATAGATGTACATATATATATTATGAGATCAATCTTTTTTTTTTATTTTTTTCATTTTTTATTATTTTATTTTTTATAATAAAAAAGAAATTATTAAATATCAACTATTAATAAAAAGACAAAAAGAGAGTATATAAAATCAAGTTGTAATTGAATATTAGATTATAGATTTATATATCTCTGAAAGCATAATGGAATTCTTTCACTTCACATTTGAAGCATGACCGTGAAGAATAATTCTTCAAGAATGAAGCAAAATTATGAAATTGTGTCAAAGAATTATTATCACTATGTTTAAATATAAATGTTTAAAATATAAATCATATCAATTAATCGATGTCAATCGATCTTTAAATTAAATTTTGTGCAATGCAACTCGTTTATAAGTAAGATAATTAACTTCTCACATTATTATTTTGGACAAATAAGTTTTTAAAAATTTTATTTATGTTTATACATAAATAATTTAAAGATGTTTGAATAAATTACTATTATAAAAGAAATATCTTGTAATATTTATTTATATTTATTGTATAAATATTTATTTGTGACAAAAACAAAAAATTAAAGAATTATATTGTTTTGAAAATTGGAAGAATCATTTTAAAATTGTTTTTATAAATAATAATATTTATAAATAATTAAATACAAAAAATGAATGTGAAAACAGTTTATATTCAAAATTTCGACAATTAATTGTTGTTATAGAAAACTTTATTTTTTATTAAGTTCCCCGAATAATTTTAATATAATATTTCAAAGCTTTCAATTTGATATTTTAATGTGTTTTTATAATAAATGAAAATTAAATTCGTTTTACAATTTATAATTTTTATGTTCTTATTACAGCAAATGAATAAACGCAGCAAATGAGCATAATATAGTGACTACGTAAAATTCTACGATTTGAATAAGTGAAAGTACACGTATTTTTTAATCTAAAGTTTCAACTGATTTTTTTATTTTATTTTTACCTATATTGATGCAAATGAATTCTTTTTTAATTTTTCACTTTTTATAGATTGCAGTTTTATATACATATATTATTTTTATGTATTATATATATATATTTATTATTAAATTATAACTGTATTAATGTAAAAAAAAATGATTATATACAGGTACTAACAATAACTCTTAAAAATTGTTAAAGTTAATTTAGAAGTATAGTTATAAAATAGAAAATTTATATTTTTTTACATGAAGGATATACAAAAGATTTACTAAAGATTTATTTAATAAAAACTATCAAATATTTTATAGTTTTATATAAATTATAAATTCAATAATTAACATAAAATTATATGAAATTTTTAATTCTTTTTTAAAAACTAATTTATTTTCTATATCGTTCAATATTATTAATTTATTTTACATATTCGATTAAAATATTTTCTAAATGTAAAATTCTACATATTATTTCTTTATTTTATTGATTAAATTAAAATATTTATGTTTTGAACGTCAAATATATTAAGATAATTATTTTAAAACGTAGACTAATTAAATTAATTAATGAAATTAGATTAGAAAAAGAATAAATATTCTATTTGCAAAAAATATAATTTTTATCGATTATGATCTTATATCGTATATATTATAATTAATTAACTTTTTAAAAGTTTTTTATTATATTGAAAAACAAAATTATTACAAACTTCTTGAAAGCTATATCATATAAAATATAAGTAATGTAATATTGTATTGTTACCTAATTTCAAAAATGGAAAATATAAATAAATAATATATCGTCAACAATAATTTTCAATACTCACAAAGCTCAATACTGGTCAAATGTACAAAGAATGAGTGCTGTTTCTGGACGAGAAAACAACTAAGAACTGATACCAGTTACCTGGTTATCGTACCTCTTATAGGTCTGTACTCAGAGCTAATGGTAATACGATGGTTACGGAAGGGGTTCAGGATATCGAGAATAATGATGTATAATGCCATTTCTTGAAATAAACGAAAAAATTCAAGTTTATAATAATTTATAATCTATAATTATAAATACATATTTTCAAGTTAATTTAATATAGAATAAATAAATATATTTATATATATATATATTTTTAATTATCATAGGATTTTAAATATTAATCCATAATTTTATATATATATATTTATATATATATATATATATCATCGTTAATTGTATCAATAACAAATAAAGTTTTACAAATTATAAATTATCTGGTCATTAATCCATTTAAAATTATAAAAGAACAATTGAAAACTTATAACTCGTTGAATCATTTATATGATTAATTAATATAAATTATTTTATAAGAGAACTTGTATATGTATAATATCGTTCTGCAATTCTTCTGCAATAAAAATTCAAAATTTTCAAAACGTATAATCTGGAAATTTTAAAAACATATCTATAAATGGAATTATATAAGAAATTAAATTTTATTTATACATTTAACTTTAATTTTAATATGCGATTTGGTTCCAAAATAATATCAAAAAAAAATAAAAATAAAAATTCTCTTGTCTCAATATATTTATGTGCATATAAATATAAAAAGTTAAATAAATAAATAGACATCGTTCGCTGCATTGCATATCCACCCTTCTTCGACATGTAAAATTCGATACAACCGCGTTTCATTCGTTTCTCTCGTCAACGTGCTTTCACATACGTCATACTAATTAGAAATAATTTAATATTCCGATATATGATGATTTATATGAACTACAATCCGGCATTCACCTAAATTCGTTTCTTTCAGAATGTACATCTTTTACATTCTTTATATCGGTGAGTACTTTTGACCAAACTTAACGCTAATTCTTCATTTTCTAACCAAATAAATATATTTTAGTACTGCTGACTTTCGAATATTTAGATTGTGGAAGGGTTCATAAGATTCCAGTTACCTTAGTAAGTCTAATCTTATTCCTTATTACGTGTTTACGCAATTATTAATTCTTTCGTGTTCTTGCATTCTAATAAAGAATCATTTAGTAACCTTCAATGAGAAAACTTGAATTCGTGTCATACACTTATGAATTCAGTTTATTTATTACAAGGTAACGTACAAATAACTATGCAAATTTATCATTTTCCTAGAGAAATATTCGTATAACGATATTTTTGGATCAATGTACCCCGTTTCGAGTAAAGCTAAAATACGAAATACAACACAGATATTTAAATGTAATAATGGAAATCTTCCTTTTTCGATAGTTAGAAACAAGAAATTAATATAAATTTATGTAATCAAATGGTACAACTTTTGTAACATATTTGTAATGATCATTAAAATCTTTCTACTACTAGAATCAAAGAGAAATACGTTACGCCGAAGGAGGAACTTGTAACAGCAATCCAGGTAATCCAAATAATTCAAAGAAAACTACGGAAAAAAGTAGTAACATCGCGCAGAAAGCTGCACAGGAAGCTAAAGCTGCTTCAGATGCACAGAATATTGCTGGTCAGCAAGCCGCACGTCAAGTACTTATTTTTTTTAATATATGCGTTTATTTTGATTATAAAAACATAATTAAATAATTTGTGCTTTTTGTTTTCGAGACACAAGTCATCATCCCTCCAATCCAAATATTCAAAAATGATCTTGAATCGGGAAACTAATATTGTTTATTCGTTTTTCGTATTTTTTAAAAGAATTTTATTTAAATTACGAATAACGAAAGAATTATATTACGTTAAATTTTAATCAAATTCCGTCTAACGAACTCCATTACGTCAGATTTGTTTCTCACGTGCAGAACTGATGCGTATATTTTATGAGCATTCGCATCATTCATTATTGCGAAAACATACACGAGACAATTTGCGTTCTTTGCAAAATTGCTAAACTTTAATTCCCACATAGTATGTGAAAATAATTGTTTTGTAGCGTGTAACATTTCACTGAGCAAATATCAGGTCGTTGACTGAGTTTTGCGGATCTTTTACCTTAAAATATTCATTAAAATAATGCCTGTGCAATTATTCTCCTTCTAATTGAGATAATACTCATTAATTTGAATGATTCATTCCAGCAGAGAATTAGATTCCTTTTATAAGAATTTTTTGTTACAAGAAAAAGTAATAGTCACTTTCTCATTTCGTTGTATCAATCTTTCATATTGTAATTTTTAAATTAAATTATCGATTCTTAAGAAAATTGTACAGTTATTTTTACTTTTATACATTATATAGAAAATTCTATAGTGAAAATTTTCATCGTTTTCAATGCAAATAATATATCGAAATATAACAAATAGAAATGATTTACGATTTGAACAAATAATGAAGAAAATATTGAAAATTTATCGTATAATTATACATATTAAATATTTTATATTTGTTATAATAAACTTTTTAATATTTCTTTTCAATTTTAGCCTATCAAAAATATATTTCTATATAAGAGAGAAAGATTATTTTGTTACTATAAAGGAAAGTTGTCTTTAAAAAGATTGAAAAATATTAAGAATAATTGAAAGTGTAATATATGAATAATAAGATTTGTTTTTTAATTTATTTCATCGTCGCAATTTTAGCAACATACTACAAAATGACACTTTCGATTATCTTGACACATATAATGTTCTCTGCCAATGTATTTTACAATCAATGAATTTATTGATATATTTTGTTAAAAAAAAGTGGCTTTTAAAAAACAAAAAAAATATAAACTCACTATAGTCTATCATCATTGTGTAATAACACACAAAATTTGGTTAAAAATCTAAAATTATACACTCTGAAAATTAAAATAAAAATGTAATTTTTTAATTTGTTATTTAATAATAATTAAACGTATTTGCTAAAAATATAAAAAAATTTTCTTAAATATATAGGTGAAAACACAACTTGCTGAGAAAGCAGTACAGGCTGCAAAAGCTGCAGAAGAGGTGCTTTCAGGGAAGAAAGTAATAGTAGATCAATTACAAGAAGAAGTGAGGGAAGCACAATCAGTTGTTCAAGAAGAGTCCGCATCCATGGAACAGGAACAAGCTAATGTTAATGCTGCTGTACAAGCAGCACGTCAGTCACAAGATCAGGTAATCTTTAAACTTTAAAAAATGAAAATTTCTATTGGAATATAAATAATTTTGCTTATGAAATTTTTTATTAATATTATAATAATTTAAAAAAAAATTAAAATTAAAAAAATACTTACGAATAAAAGAATTGTATATTAATTTTATTTACATTTAATTTTCTCATAAATAAAATATTCTTTATTTTTCTTTATCACAATCATTAAAAATATATAATACAAATTTTTTTTGATTGTTGTGAATAGAAACAATAATTTATTTATTGCCTCTAATTTATTTCACAACAATTAAAATCTTCTTTTAATATTCTTCTAAAATGAGAAATATTTTAAACAGAACGTAAATATATTTATAAATATAATATATGAAAATTCAATACGAATATAATATATATATAAACCCATAAAATAATATTTTTCTTATTATTTTAATTTATTTCAATTTAATTTATTTACAAAATATTTTCTACTCGATATTTTTAAATATAAAATATATTTCATGATTTTCATAAATCGCGTGACGTACAAAGAATTAAGCAATGCGTATAATCTGCATATATATTTACGTTCAACCATTCACCGAAGTTATTCAGTTTCCTATACGATTCATTTTATTGTTGGAAGATATGATTCTGCCATCGATACTTACCATACTTTCAACATTTTTAAAAATGGGATCACAGCTTGATCGAAGAAATCGATTCTCTTTTTTTTCTTGGTGCTGACGCAGTTGAAAACGTTAACACGCGCGATGCAAACAGCTAAGGCGAATGCGGCGAACGCACAGGCTGCTGCGAACGGGGCGCAAAAAAGTTTACGAGAGAAAGAAGAATTGGTAGATGCGGCGAAAAGGCGGGTTGAAGAATTGTCAAGTCAGCTGAAGAATGCTAGACAAGAGCTTGCTAACACGAATCGTGCGGCTGCTAGGGCAAGTGCTGCTGCTAGCGAAGCGAAAGCCAACGCTAGCAGGAACAAAAGACGACTGGAGAACATTCGAAAGATGAGGACCATGAAAAAAAGGTAGATAACAATTTTCTGGCTTTCAAAGATCAATATTTTGTGCAAATTATATCCTTAAATATAAAATCATTTCATTATTCGAATATCTGCCACTATTCGTGATACAAAAAGAAATAAAAATTGAATGGTTTGAATATAAAGAAGTCATATGGAAGGACTAATTTTTGAAATGGAACTATTCGATTTTTATTACACTAATAGATATAGCTATAGTTATTTTCTATGGAAAATTACCAGGCCATTTATATTGAAAAATCTTTAATTTAGGAGATATTTTTATTTAAAGTTTGTAAAATTTATCGTATGAAAAATACGCAAAATTTTTTTAAAATTTTATCAATTTTTTATCATAAAATCAAATTTTTATCATAAATACTTTCAATCACTTAAATATTTTTTTACAGAAAATAAGAAGATACATTCATTAATGCAATAAAATGATTCTATTTAAAAAATTTAAGTTGTTTTTCATATAATCTCTATACATTTATCTACAAAAAGTAAAAACTAATCATTCAAATTGTGAAATCATTCAACTTTTATTTTTTTTGTATCATTAGCATAGCATAGCAATAAATTTAAGTATTTATTAAATTTGTATTAATACTATGATGATTTTATATATTCAAATAATAAAAAATATATAAAATAATATATTTATAGTTGATCTCAAAAATACTCATAGAATATAGAAAATTATATATAGAAAATTATAACAAAAAAGCAACTTGATATTAACTTTTTATATACTTAATAAATATTATAATACTAATTTATTTTTTATTTATTATAATTTAATTATTTAAGAGAAAAACAGAATATATGATGAAAAATCATATGATTCTTATGATTCTTTTTTTGATTATGAATATAAATTAAAATATATGCATGTAAAATACATTCTACGATTGTATATTATTATTTTCTAATGCAATATATATTTCTATAGAAGATATTGATATAGTAAAATTATTAAAATTATTAAAAATTTTATTATTTTTATTATATATTATAATAATTATATTTTTTTCATTTTCAGATGCATACATGCTTAAAAAGGAACTAATGAAGTAACGACACTGAAAAACTTATAATAATATTACATCGATTAATTAGATATAAATTTATGCTAAAATATAATATTAGAAGTAAATAGCAAACCTATATTTTTATATTTTCCAATTTTTACAACATAAAATAACATATCAATAGAATAGAAGAAATAATCAACTCTGCAACGATTTATTTTTATAAAAACAATTTATAAACGAACGAAAATAACGAAATTATAATAATGAAATATTTTTCCTGAAAATATTTTTTCCTCAAAATTGATCTTGATCCATATGATTTTCAATATTATTATCTTTCATAAACTCTTTTTTTTTTATCATGACATTACATCTATGGCTATTTACATTAAAAAATCAATAAAAATTCTTTTATTTTAGATAATCTTTTATTTAACATACATTTCCTGTATTAATATAACATTCATAATTTCCTGCTCCTTAATATAAATTAAATTTATTAACTGTAAAATAATTTTGATTTGAAAATTGATTATCAAAATTTCAAATTATGTGTAAAGCATCAGTAATCAAAATTAAATATGAAGAATTCAAAAATAAAAGAAATTATAATTCTATATTATGAAGTTTTTATTATCGAATATCTTGAAATACAATATTATAAATTTTATGTATAATACTATATCATTAGCTCAAGCTTTTCCCAAACTCCTTTTGGATATCTCACGGCAGTCTATTACGTCAATGATCTTTTATCGTATATCGTTTTTAGTCACGATTCCTGACATTTACATTGAAATCGTGATTTACTTACACAAACTTATGTACTGTCACGCATCAGCGAACTAGATCCTTTCTAGTGCAATGACGTATTTGTACAATGCTCGTATTGAATTCAGTGATGGAATGAATATTCTTTGATAGAATTTGTTACATAATAAAAATTTTTTAAGTACTATATATCATTATTTATCATTTACAATTTTCTTTAAAAAAATATTATTTCACGCTATAATTTATCGCTAATAATCCATATAATAGTCAATTAAATTCTTTTAGAGAAAAAAAAAGGTAAGTGATTATATTTATTTTACAATCTGCTACATTCATTATCTATTGTATAGATATATTTAACAATATATCTTACAAAACTAAAAAATATGATATATATAAAAAAAATATTACTAAATTGTGAATAATTATTACATCTTATATTTGCTTTATTTCAATTAATTAAAAATTAACAACATTTTTATCATAATATTTAATACAAAAAAAATAAAAATATAATTTTAAGTATTATAACAATTTATTGCATCATTTATATTTATATTAAATACTCATTTAATAATAACATATCATAGCTAACTATAACAATATTTCTCCACTAAATCTTTTTATACATCTTTCAAACAATCAATTTTACAAAATTGATAAATGAGCATGAATAATAGTAGTTGATAAATGAAATCTAAAAAATCTAAAAGATTATAAAAATTATTTCACAAAATTATTTTCAAAATTATTTTTTAAGGATGGACAAAACAGATTGATGCATAACTTGTAAAGTAAAAAAGGCAATGCGGCAAAAAAATAGCGAGACTAATAAATATAATAAATAATAAATAATAAAAATACGAATATATGAAATTATAAATTTTTATTCGAAATAATCTTCAAAAATTTAATACAATATCAATATCAGTTATTTAAAACAGTTTAAAAATTGTTCTAATTGAATTTAGTTGATATATATTATTCGGATTCAAGTCATTTTAATTCAACCTTAATTATGATAAAAAATTCACAGAAATGAAATTTCACCATTGTCAAATAAATAATTATATCTTTTTTAAATAAATAATTAATATAATTATATCTGAATCTAAAAAAATCCCTAACATTGAAATTAAGAAGTTATCGATTTGATATAAAATGACTCAAATATTATTCTTTAAGATTAAGAGAATTTATAAGAAATAATATATTATCTTATTCTATTTAAATTATAAAATACAAATAAAAAATAATTCTTTTCATTTGCATAAATATAAGATAATATGAGGTAAAAATAATTAAATAATTTATTTTTATTTTCATATCGAATTTTTTTAAAATCTAAATCTAATCGAAAAAAAAATCATATTCATGTACCATTATAATAGATATAAATATATCTATTATATAAATATTGAACTAAGGCTTTATGCAAAAAGTAGTAAATCTATATAAATAAATATATATAAATATAGTATATATAAGTAAGTATATATATTATATGCATATATATTTTTTTACAGTAAGAAAAAATTAAAATATATACTATAAAATAAATATATACACAATTCAATTGCATCATTACTATTTAAAATGACTTTTATACTTGAAATTTTCAAATAATTTTATGTAGAATATAACCTATAAAGATTCAAGTAATTGTTAGTATATCGTAAAGGAATGGTTAACTAGAACGTGTGAAAAATATCAAAAGGATTTTGTTAACGAAGAATAGAAATGTAGAATGAAAAAGTTACCAAACTCAAAATTTAATTAATTATTTAATTTATTATTATTTAATTATATTTAATTAATTATTAATTTAATTTATTATTTAATTTAATAAATATAGTAAAGTAGAATAATAAAATAGTTTTAAAAATAATACACAATTATATTTCATAAAAATATTTAAAAAATTTGATAGTTGTAATTAAAAAATGTGAAATCAAGAATATATTTATATATATAGTAATAACAAATTACTTTTAAAATTAATAAATTTCATAACTGATATTTTCTTCTAAATAATTAAATTAAATTAATAAAATATTACTAAAAATGATAACTTTAGATTAAAAAGAAAAAGAAAAAGTTAATAAATTTAATTATAAATCTTTTTAATATATATAAAATAATATATAAAAAATACATAAAGTCAATCACAGAAATATTCGTATATATATTATATGTATTATAAAAAATTATATCGTATATACATAATAGAAAAGAAATTATTTTTTCCAAAAATTCTAATTTTATTAAAAGTTTGTATATAATATATTCGTATATATATAAAGCTATTAAAAGATTATATAGAATTTTTTATTATATAGAATAAATTTTTGTCGATAAGATAAAAATCAATTTCTAAAAATTTAACATTTTTTAATTTTAAAGCAATAAACAATTTCATCTGAATCAGACATATTTTTCACAATAGAATAAAGTTAATTTTTTATTAGATTAAACATTTTATACTTTAAAATTTTGCTCTCTCTCTTATCTTTATAAAATTGTATCTAAAGAATAAAAAATACTAAAACTTTGAACATTGATTTTATTTCTTCAAAATTACTCTACTGAAAAAAATTGTCGCATATATAATTAATATTTTTAATTTATTATTCATAAACTTTAAAAATAAATATATATTAAAAATAAAAAAATAAAAAGATTAAATTTTTCTAATGTAAACAATTATAATTGATTAAAATATAAAATATTAAGAATTATAAAATTTAAATATTTTATATTAAATTATACATTATTAATTATTGTATTAAATATTATTTATTTATATTAATATTGCGATATTCATCAGAAATTAAAAAAAGGAAAGTTCTAAAAGAATCTATTTATATTATTATCGATATTTAATGAACATGATTTTACCTATAGAATGAAGAATATTGAGAAGCAGCATAATCACATAATGAAGATATTTTATAAAATATTTTATGAAATTTCGTATCACACATTCTGAAATATTGATCCTGAAAAAAGCAAAATTTTTTATATTCTTTATGATTTACTATGGTTAATAAAATCTATATTCATTTTATTTTTAAAAAAAATATATGTATATAATATATTTGTATATAATATATTTCTTAAATACTTGATGAAAGTCAATTCTAGAAGCCATTTTAGAATATCAATTCTAAAAACAATTCACAACAAATAAAAATTTATACACAAAAATATTAATTGAGGCTTATTTATTAAATTACAAACAATTAAATTCATGTTAAATGAAGCGAGGCAAAAATAGATATTAATAGTATTTAAAAGTGTTCTAAAATATTTTGGAATGTATGAATTGATTATTATTAATTTTTTATAGGTAAAAATTATATACATATTAAATTATTATTCAAGTACAAGTATTAAAATTTATGATCAATGATTATTATAGAAATATAAATATATTTTGAAATAAGATGTAATATATATTATATAAATGATTGAATAGAAACAGAATAAATACATACAATAAATAAGAAAAACATCAAATTTTTATATGATGATACGATACATGTATAAAACATACATAAAACTTTATATATAAAACTTTTTTGACTTTTAAAGATAGATCAGCAAATAATAATAATCAAATAATAATCTGTGTAAAAAAAAATAAGAATTTTTAAATAAACACAAAATATATAATTAATTGATTAAATTAAAATAAAACAATAATTAAGCATAAATTCTATTTTATAATAATAGAAATTATTGCATAAGTTAGTAACTGTTAAATGAATAATTCAATTGTCGAAAGATTGTAAATTATAATAATAAACGAATAATTCAATAGTAAAAAAAGTACAAATAAGTAACGTACAAATAATAAATAATATATTGCTGTAAAAAAAATTTATATTATAGCAAATAAATCATTCACGTCGAAAAAAATGGAATTTCTAATTATCACAAATATCGATGCGAAATGATGTGTCACATCAATTTCGATTAATTTTGAATCGCGAATTAGAAAAATAGAAGATACACGATAGTTTGCCAATAAGTCAAAACATTGAGCGAGACAAGAATGTGAATCCTTAATTTCTTCAAAATATTATTTAATATATTATGAAAAGAAAAGATTAAAAAAAAAATATTATATGGAGGATATATTTAAAAACGTAATGTATTGCTGATATAATTCATAAAACTGACTTTCTGCTTTAATACAAATAAAAAAATTATAGAAACATATTCTAATTATACAAACAAATTTATTTTTGTTAAAAGAAATAAAACATCAATACCATTATTTTTATTACGCATTAGAATCATGGCAAAAATGCAAAACATAATATAATTAATTTCGTTAATAATCATAATAATTAATGAATTATTAAATAAACGAAACTGATAATTATTTATAATAAAATTGTAATATACTTATAAAAAATGAATTTATATGAATTATAAATAAATTTTATAATAAAATACGAATAGAATTATATATATAATTGATTCACTGAGACTCATTACAATTACACGTCTTATCGCGATGACTTTCCACACGAGACTAACGACGACCGCCAAAATTTGCCCTCTAATTGGTTAGTGTCCTAAGCATATTCGATAATCGAAATCGCGTCGTAAATTAAAAATATCGCATAATATGTTTCGATTACAATATATTAAGAGCAAATTATTAATATATCTCTATATAATTAATTTTCTATTTATTAATTATTTATTTGATTTGTATATTTGTACATTCTTTTATTAATTCATTTATTTATTGATTTATTTATCGATTATCGATTTATCGATTGATTTATTTATATATTTTTTTGTACACTTTTTTATTATACATATTATTTTATTCTATAGATATATATTCCTTTATTTATTTCTTTATTTTTCCCCTTATTTATTTATTCATTATATGTTACGTATTATATTATTTATTCATTCCTTTTTACCGATATACTTATACATTGTTGCAAACTTCATTCTATTGCTCATATATCTAAATATATTTATTTTTTCGTTTTTTTTATTAATTTACTCACATTGTTGTAAACTTCTTTCATTTTTGTATGAATTATTTATTTATTTATAAAATTATTTATTTAAAATTATTTATAGATATTTATACATATTGTTTGTTATTTATAGATATCGTTGCAAACTTCATTCTATTGCTCACATATATAAATGTATTTATTTATTCGTTTTTTTTATTAATTTACTCATGAACATTGTTGTAAACTTCTTTCATTTGTTCATTTTTCTATGAATTATTTATTTATTTATACAATTATTTATTTAATATTATTTATAGATATTTATAGATGTTATTTTTTAAATATTGTTGAAAACTTCATTCTTTTGCACATTTATGTATGAATCTATTTATTTACTTATTTCTTAAATGATTTATTTATAATCATTGTTGTAAACTTATTTATTTTGTACATTTATCTATTATAATTAATTTTAATTTATTAATTATTTATTTGATTTGTATATTTGTACATTCTTTTATTAATTCATTTATTTATTTATCGATTGATGTATTTGTACATTTTTTTGTACACTTTCTTATACTTTTTACTCTTATACTTTCTTATACATCAATTTATTTATTTATTTATTTATTTATTTAAACTTTTATTTATTGATTTATGTTTTTATCCATATAATTATTTATTCATTTGCCTAATGAATCATTTATAGATTTATTTGTATACTTCTTTATCTTATTCATTTATCAATGTATAAGTTTATATATGTTTTTTTTTCCTCTCTCATTTATTTTTTTATATATTTATTCATCATATATCATACATTATATTATCTATTAATTTACTTATTTACTAATTTATCTATAAATTGTTATAAATTTAATTCTTTTGTGTGAATCTATTTATGTACTTTTTTTTTACTTATTAACATCATTAATTTACTTATAAACATTACTTATACTTCTAAAGTTTATTTTTTCTGCTCACTTGTGTATGAATCTTTTTATTTATTTATTTATTTGCTTATTCATTTTTTTAATGTTTTAATTATAAACATTGTTTTAACCTTTTTTTATGCATGAATTTATTTATTTATTCACATAATAGTCTAATAGTTTATTTGTTAACTTTTTTTAAAATAAAATAAACAAAATTAATTATTTTTATATTTCCTTTTTCATTTATTTACTTATATATTTATTCATTCATTTATGCAATAATTTACTTACAGGAAGGAATTTTTTTACTTACTTATATGTGAATTAATCTAATTATTCTTTTATTTTGTTATTAATTTTTTAATGATTTGCTTGTAGACATTATTCATACAAACTTCTTTGTTTTATTCATTTATGTATAGATTAATTTATTTATTTTCCTATTATCTTTTCACATTTTCATTTATTTATGTATTTACTCATTTATTTTCTTAATGATTTACATATAAATATTGTCACAAATTTCCTTGTTTTATTCAAAATAATATATTATTTATATATAAATCAATTTATTTATTTATTTACTCATACAATTTTTTAATTACTTATTATATATATAAATATATATATGTTGTTGCAAACTTTTTGTCTTACTCACTTATTTTAAATGTATACTCATAGATATTGCTATAAACTTCCTTATTTAAATATAATCAACAATAAATCAATTTATTTATTTATTCAGCAACACATTTGTAATAAATTTATTTATTATTTATTCATTTATTTAAAGGTATAATTATTTGTTTAGATTATTATTTTTTTATTCATTTATATAAAACATAAAGTAATAAAAGAAATAAATCACTAGATAAATACATTAGTAAATAAATAATTGAAAGGGACAATAAAGAAATTAATTGATCTGTGATAAATGAATAAAATAAAGTTTGATATATAAATGAGTAAATTAGTTTGCAAGAATATCTATGAGTAAAGTAGTAGAATAAATAAGTGTATAAATAAATAAATAAATAAATTGATGCATAGATAAATGAACCAAATAAAAAATTTACAACAATACCTATCAATAAATCAGAAAATAATAATAATGTATAAATGACTAATAAATAAATAAATTAGTTAATGCATAGATAAATGTACAAAATAAATAAGTTTACAACAATGATTATAAATAAATCATTTAAGAAATAAATAAATAAATAGATTCATACATAAATGTGCAAAAGAATGAAGTTTGCAACAATATTTAAAAAATAACATCTATAAATATCTATAAATAATATTAAATAAATAATTGTATAAATAAATAAATAATTCATAGAAAAATGAACAAATGAAAGAAGTTTACAACAATGTTCATGAGTAAATTAATAAAAAAAACGAATAAATAAATACATTTATATATGTGAGCAATAGAATGAAGTTTGCAACGATATCTATAAATAACAAACAATATGTATAAATATCTATAAATAATTTTAAATAAATAATTTTATAAATAAATAAATAATTCATACAAAAATGAAAGAAGTTTACAACAATGTGAGTAAATTAATAAAAAAACGAAAAATAAATATATTAATATAATATATGAGCAATAGAATGAAGTTTGCAACAATGTATAAGTATATCGGTAAAAAGGAATGAATAAATAATATAATACGTAACATATAATGAATAAATAAATAAGGGAAAAATAAAGAAATAAATAAAGGAATATATATCTATAGAATAAAATAATATGTATAATAAAAAGTGTACAAAAAAATATATAAATAAATCAATCGATAAATCGATAATCGATAAATAAATCAATAAATAAATGAATTAATAAAAGAATGTACAAATATACAAATCAAATAAATAATTAATAAATAGAAAATTAATTATATAGAGATATATTAATAATTTGCTCTTAATATATTGTAATCGAAACATATTATGCGATATTTTTAATTTACGACGCGATTTCGATTATCGAATATGCTTAGGACACTAACCAATTAGAGGGCAAATTTTGGCGGTCGTCGTTAGTCTCGTGTGGAAAGTCATCGCGATAAGACGTGTAATTGTAATGAGTCTCAGTGAATCAATTATATATATATAATTCTATTCATATTTTATTATAAAATTTATTTATAATTCATATAAATACATTTTTATAAGTATATTACAATTTTATTATAAGTTATTATCAGTTTCGTTTATTTAATAATTCATTGATTATTATGATTATTAACGAAATTAATTATATTATGTTTTGCATTTCTTTGTGAATTTTTTATCGATGGTATGTTTTAATTATTAAGATTGTAGGATATTTCATTATAGAATATTTATTTCATTATAAATTATAGAATATATTTTGAATTGAGATTTCATTTCTGTTTTATTTTTATAAAATTTTTATATCTTTGTTTTATTTTTGGTTTTGTTGGTTTGATCTCTATTTAAGCAATTTTTTTGTAATATAGTCTTTTTAAGAAATTGAAAGCTAGTATATATAAATTATTATATATAAGTTATAAATAAATTTTATAATAAAATATGAACAGAATTATATGCATAATTGAATCACTGAGACTGATTACAATCACACGTCTTATCGCGATGACTTTCCATAGGACTAACGTCACCCGCCAAATTCGCTCTCTGATTGTTTAGTGTCCTAAGCATATTCGATAATCGAAATAGCTTCGTAAATTAAAAATATTGCATAATATCTTTTGATTACAATACTTACAATATTAAGAGCAAATTATATTAATATATCTCTATAAAATTAATTTTTTATTTATTAATTATTTATTTGATTTGTATATTTGTACATTCTTTTATTAATTCATTTATTTATTTATCGATTGATGTATTTGTACATTTTTTTGTACACTTTCTTATACTTTTTACTCTTATACTTTCTTATACATCAATTTATTTATTTATTTATTTATTTATTTAAACTTTTATTTATTGATTTATGTTTTTATCCATATAATTATTTATTCATTTGCCTAATGAATCATTTATAGATTTATTTGTATACTTCTTTATCTTATTCATTTATCAATGTATAAGTTTATATATGTTTTTTTTTCCTCTCTCATTTATTTTTTTATATATTTATTCATCATATATCATACATTATATTATCTATTAATTTACTTATTTACTAATTTATCTATAAATTGTTATAAATTTAATTCTTTTGTGTGAATCTATTTATGTACTTTTTTTTACTTATTAACATCATTAATTTACTTATAAACATTACTTATACTTCTAAAGTTTATTTTTTCTGCTCACTTGTGTATGAATCTTTTTATTTATTTATTTATTTGCTTATTCATTTTTTTAATGTTTTAATTATAAACATTGTTTTAACCTTTTTTTATGCATGAATTTATTTATTTATTCACATAATAGTCTAATAGTTTATTTGTTAACTTTTTTTAAAATAAAATAAACAAAATTAATTATTTTTATATTTCCTTTTTCATTTATTTACTTATATATTTATTCATTCATTTATGCAATAATTTACTTACAGGAAGGAATTTTTTTTTTACTTACTTATATGTGAATTAATCTAATTATTCTTTTATTTTGTTATTAATTTTTTAATGATTTGCTTGTAGACATTATTCATACAAACTTCTTTGTTTTATTCATTTATGTATAGATTAATTTATTTATTTTCCTATTATCTTTTTCACATTTTCATTTATTTATGTATTTACTCATTTATTTTCTTAATGATTTACATATAAATATTGTCACAAATTTCCTTGTTTTATTCAAAATAATATATTATTTATATATAAATCAATTTATTTATTTATTTACTCATACAATTTTTAATTACTTATTATATATATAAATATATATATGTTGTTGCAAACTTTTTGTCTTACTCACTTATTTTAAATGTATACTCATAGATATTGCTATAAACTTCCTTATTTAAATATAATCAACAATAAATCAATTTATTTATTTATTCAGCAACACATTTGTAATAAATTTATTTATTATTTATTCATTTATTTAAAGGTATAATTATTTGTTTAGATTATTATTTTTTTATTCATTTATATAAAACATAAAGTAATAAAAGAAATAAATCACTAGATAAATACATTAGTAAATAAATAATTGAAAGGGACAATAAAGAAATTAATTGATCTGTGATAAATGAATAAAATAAAGTTTGATATATAAATGAGTAAATTAGTTTGCAAGAATATCTATGAGTAAAGTAGTAGAATAAATAAGTGTATAAATAAATAAATAAATAAATTGATGCATAGATAAATGAATAAAATAAAAAAATTTACAACAATACCTATCAATAAATCAGAAAATAATAATAATGTATAAATGACTAATAAATAAATAAATTAGTTAATGCATAGATAAATGTACAAAATAAATAAGTTTACAACAATGATTATAAATAAATCATTTAAGAAATAAATAAATAAATAGATTCATACATAAATGTGCAAAAGAATGAAGTTTGCAACAATATTTAAAAAATAACATCTATAAATATCTATAAATAATATTAAATAAATAATTGTATAAATAAATAAATAATTCATAGAAAAATGAACAAATGAAAGAAGTTTACAACAATGTTCATGAGTAAATTAATAAAAAAAACGAATAAATAAATACATTTATATATGTGAGCAATAGAATGAAGTTTGCAACGATATCTATAAATAACAAACAATATGTATAAATATCTATAAATAATTTTAAATAAATAATTTTATAAATAAATAAATAATTCATACAAAAATGAAAGAAGTTTACAACAATGTGAGTAAATTAATAAAAAAAACGAAAAAATAAATATATTTAGATATATGAGCAATAGAATGAAGTTTGCAACAATGTATAAGTATATCGGTAAAAGGAATGAATAAATAATATAATACGTAACATATAATGAATAAATAAATAAGGGGAAAAATAAAGAAATAAATAAAGGAATATATATCTATAGAATAAAATAATATGTATAATAAAAAAGTGTACAAAAAATATATAAATAAATCAATCGATAAATCGATAATCGATAAATAAATCAATAAATAAATGAATTAATAAAAGAATGTACAAATATACAAATCAAATAAATAATTAATAAATAGAAAATTAATTATATAGAGATATATTAATAATTTGCTCTTAATATATTGTAATCGAAACATATTATGCGATATTTTTAATTTACGACGCGATTTCGATTATCGAATATGCTTAGGACACTAACCAATTAGAGGGCAAATTTTGGCGGGTGACGTTAGTCTCGTGTGGAAAGTCATCGCGATAAGACGTGTAATTGTAATGAGTCTCAGTGAATCAATTATATATATATAATTCTATTCATATTTTATTATAAAATTTATTTATAATTCATATAAATTCATTTTTATAAGTATATTACAATTTTATTATAAGTTATTATCAGTTTCGTTTATTTAATAATTCATTAATTATTATGATTATTAACGAAATTAATTATATTATGTTTTGCATTTCTTTGTGAATTTTTATCGATGGTATGTTTTAATTATTAAGATTGTAGGATATTTCATTATAGAATATTTATTTCATTATAAATTATAGAATATATTTTGAATTGAGATTTCATTTCTGTTTTATTTTTATAAAATTTTTATATCTTTGTTTTATTTTGGTTTTGTTGGTTTGATCTCTATTTAAGCAATTTTTTTGTAATATAGTCTTTTTAAGAAATTGAAAGCTAGTATATATAAATTATTATATATAAGTTATAAATAAATTTTATAATAAAATATGAACAGAATTATATGCATAATTGAATCACTGAGACTGATTACAATCACACGTCTTATCGCGATGACTTTCCATAGGACTAACGTCACCCGCCAAATTCGCTCTCTGATTGTTTAGTGTCCTAAGCATATTCGATAATCGAAATAGCTTCGTAAATTAAAAATATTGCATAATATCTTTTGATTACAATACTTACAATATTAAGAGCAAATTATATTAATATATCTCTATAAAATTAATTTTTTATTTATTAATTATTTATTTGATTTGTATATTTGTACATTCTTTTATTAATTCATTTATTTATTTATCGATTGATGTATTTGTACATTTTTTTGTACACTTTCTTACACTTTTACTCTTGTACTTTCTTATACATCAATTTATTTATTTATTTATTTATTTATTTAAACTTTTATTTATTGATTTATGTTTTTATCCATATAATTATTTATTCATTTGCCTAATGAATCATTTATAGATTTATTTGTATACTTCTTTATCTTATTCATTTATCAATGTATAAGTTTATATATGTTTTTTTTTCCTCTCTCATTTATTTTTTTATATATTTATTCATCATATATCATACATTATATTATCTATTAATTTACTTATTTATTAATTTATCTATAAATTGTTATAAATTTAATTCTTTTGTGTGAATCTATTTATTTACTTTTTTTACTTATTAACATCATTAATTTACTTATAAACATTACTTATACTTCTAAAGTTTATTTTTTCTGCTCACTTGTGTATGAATCTTTTTATTTATTTATTTATTTGCTTATTCATTTTTTAATGTTTTAATTATAAACATTGTTTTAACCTTTTTTTATGCATGAATTTATTTATTTATTCACATAATAGTCTAATAGTTTATTTGTTAACTTTTTTTAAAATAAAATAAACAAAATTAATTATTTTTATATTTCCTTTTCATTTATTTACTTATATATTTATTCATTCATTTATGCAATAATTTACTTACAGGAAGGAATTTTTTTTTTACTTACTTATATGTGAATTAATCTAATTATTCTTTTATTTTGTTATTAATTTTTTTAATGATTTGCTTGTAGACATTATTCATACAAACTTCTTTGTTTTATTCATTTATGTATAGATTAATTTATTTATTTTCCTATTATCTTTTTCACATTTTCATTTATTTATGTATTTACTCATTTATTTTCTTAATGATTTACATATAAATATTGTCACAAATTTCCTTGTTTTATTCAAAATAATATATTATTTATATATAAATCAATTTATTTATTTATTTACTCATACAATTTTTAATTACTTATTATATATATAAATATATATATGTTGTTGCAAACTTTTTGTCTTACTCACTTATTTTAAATGTATACTCATAGATATTGCTATAAACTTCCTTATTTAAATATAATCAACAATAAATCAATTTATTTATTTATTCAGCAACACATTTGTAATAAATTTATTTATTATTTATTCATTTATTTAAAGGTATAATTATTTGTTTAGATTATTATTTTTTTATTCATTTATATAAAACATAAAGTAATAAAAGAAATAAATCACTAGATAAATACATTAGTAAATAAATAATTGAAAGGGACAATAAAGAAATTAATTGATCTGTGATAAATGAATAAAATAAAGTTTGATATATAAATGAGTAAATTAGTTTGCAAGAATATCTATGAGTAAAGTAGTAGAATAAATAAGTGTATAAATAAATAAATAAATAAATTGATGCATAGATAAATGAATAAAATAAAAAAATTTACAACAATACCTATCAATAAATCAGAAAATAATAATAATGTATAAATGACTAATAAATAAATAAATTAGTTAATGCATAGATAAATGTACAAAATAAATAAGTTTACAACAATGATTATAAATAAATCATTTAAGAAATAAATAAATAAATAGATTCATACATAAATGTGCAAAAGAATGAAGTTTGCAACAATATTTAAAAAATAACATCTATAAATATCTATAAATAATATTAAATAAATAATTGTATAAATAAATAAATAATTCATAGAAAAATGAACAAATGAAAGAAGTTTACAACAATGTTCATGAGTAAATTAATAAAAAAAACGAATAAATAAATACATTTATATATGTGAGCAATAGAATGAAGTTTGCAACGATATCTATAAATAACAAACAATATGTATAAATATCTATAAATAATTTTAAATAAATAATTTTATAAATAAATAAATAATTCATACAAAAATGAAAGAAGTTTACAACAATGTGAGTAAATTAATAAAAAAACGAAAAATAAATATATTAATATAATATATGAGCAATAGAATGAAGTTTGCAACAATGTATAAGTATATCGGTAAAAGGAATGAATAAATAATATAATACGTAACATATAATGAATAAATAAATAAGGGGAAAAATAAAGAAATAAATAAAGGAATATATATCTATAGAATAAAATAATATGTATAATAAAAAAGTGTACAAAAAAATATATAAATAAATCAATCGATAAATCGATAATCGATAAATAAATCAATAAATAAATGAATTAATAAAAGAATGTACAAATATACAAATCAAATAAATAATTAATAAATAGAAAATTAATTATATAGAGATATATTAATAATTTGCTCTTAATATATTGTAATCGAAACATATTATGCGATATTTTTAATTTACGACGCGATTTCGATTATCGAATATGCTTAGGACACTAACCAATTAGAGGGCAAATTTTGGCGGTCGTCGTTAGTCTCGTGTGGAAAGTCATCGCGATAAGACGTGTAATTGTAATGAGTCTCAGTGAATCAATTATATATATAATTCTATTCATATTTTATTATAAAATTTATTTATAATTTATATAAATACATTTATATAAGTATATTACAATTTTATTATAAATTATTATCAGTTTCGTTTATTTAATAATTCATTAATTATTATGATTATTAACGAAATTAATTATATTATGTTTTGCATTTCTTTGTGAATTTTTTATCGATGGTATGTTTTAATTATTAAGATTGTAGGATATTTCATTATAGAATATTTATTTCATTATAAATTATAGAATATATTTTGAATTGAGATTTCATTTCTGTTTTATTTTTATAAAATTTTTTATATCTTTGTTTTATTTTTGGTTTTGTTGGTTTGATCTCTATTTAAGCAATTTTTTTGTAATATAGTCTTTTTAAGAAATTGAAAGCTAGTATATATAAATTATTATATATAAGTTATAAATAAATTTTATAATAAAATATGAACAGAATTATATGCATAATTGAATCACTGAGACTGATTACAATCACACGTCTTATCGCGATGACTTTCCATAGGACTAACGTCACCCGCCAAATTCGCTCTCTGATTGTTTAGTGTCCTAAGCATATTCGATAATCGAAATAGCTTCGTAAATTAAAAATATTGCATAATATCTTTTGATTACAATACTTACAATATTAAGAGCAAATTATATTAATATATCTCTATAAAATTAATTTTTTATTTATTAATTATTTATTTGATTTGTATATTTGTACATTCTTTTATTAATTCATTTATTTATTTATCGATTGATGTATTTGTACATTTTTTTGTACACTTTCTTATACTTTTTACTCTTATACTTTCTTATACATCAATTTATTTATTTATTTATTTATTTATTTAAACTTTTATTTATTGATTTATGTTTTTATCCATATAATTATTTATTCATTTGCCTAATGAATCATTTATAGATTTATTTGTATACTTCTTTATCTTATTCATTTATCAATGTATAAGTTTATATATGTTTTTTTTTCCTCTCTCATTTATTTTTTTATATATTTATTCATCATATATCATACATTATATTATCTATTAATTTACTTATTTACTAATTTATCTATAAATTGTTATAAATTTAATTCTTTTGTGTGAATCTATTTATGTACTTTTTTTACTTATTAACATCATTAATTTACTTATAAACATTACTTATACTTCTAAAGTTTATTTTTTCTGCTCACTTGTGTATGAATCTTTTATTTATTTATTTATTTGCTTATTCATTTTTTAATGTTTTAATTATAAACATTGTTTTAACCTTTTTTTATGCATGAATTTATTTATTTATTCACATAATAGTCTAATAGTTTATTTGTTAACTTTTTTTAAAATAAAATAAACAAAATTAATTATTTTTATATTTCCTTTTTCATTTATTTACTTATATATTTATTCATTCATTTATGCAATAATTTACTTACAGGAAGGAATTTTTTTTTTACTTACTTATATGTGAATTAATCTAATTATTCTTTTATTTTGTTATTAATTTTTTTAATGATTTGCTTGTAGACATTATTCATACAAACTTCTTTGTTTTATTCATTTATGTATAGATTAATTTATTTATTTTCCTATTATCTTTTTCACATTTTCATTTATTTATGTATTTACTCATTTATTTTCTTAATGATTTACATATAAATATTGTCACAAATTTCCTTGTTTTATTCAAAATAATATATTATTTATATATAAATCAATTTATTTATTTATTTACTCATACAATTTTTTAATTACTTATTATATATATAAATATATATATGTTGTTGCAAACTTTTTTGTCTTACTCACTTATTTTAAATGTATACTCATAGATATTGCTATAAACTTCCTTATTTAAATATAATCAACAATAAATCAATTTATTTATTTATTCAGCAACACATTTGTAATAAATTTATTTATTATTTATTCATTTATTTAAAGGTATAATTATTTGTTTAGATTATTATTTTTTATTCATTTATATAAAACATAAAGTAATAAAAGAAATAAATCACTAGATAAATACATTAGTAAATAAATAATTGAAAGGGACAATAAAGAAATTAATTGATCTGTGATAAATGAATAAAATAAAGTTTGATATATAAATGAGTAAATTAGTTTGCAAGAATATCTATGAGTAAAGTAGTAGAATAAATAAGTGTATAAATAAATAAATAAATAAATTGATGCATAGATAAATGAATAAAATAAAAAAATTTACAACAATACCTATCAATAAATCAGAAAATAATAATAATGTATAAATGACTAATAAATAAATAAATTAGTTAATGCATAGATAAATGTACAAAATAAATAAGTTTACAACAATGATTATAAATAAATCATTTAAGAAATAAATAAATAAATAGATTCATACATAAATGTGCAAAAGAATGAAGTTTGCAACAATATTTAAAAAATAACATCTATAAATATCTATAAATAATATTAAATAAATAATTGTATAAATAAATAAATAATTCATAGAAAAATGAACAAATGAAAGAAGTTTACAACAATGTTCATGAGTAAATTAATAAAAAAAACGAATAAATAAATACATTTATATATGTGAGCAATAGAATGAAGTTTGCAACGATATCTATAAATAACAAACAATATGTATAAATATCTATAAATAATTTTAAATAAATAATTTTATAAATAAATAAATAATTCATACAAAAATGAAAGAAGTTTACAACAATGTGAGTAAATTAATAAAAAAAACGAAAAAATAAATATATTTAGATATATGAGCAATAGAATGAAGTTTGCAACAATGTATAAGTATATCGGTAAAAAGGAATGAATAAATAATATAATACGTAACATATAATGAATAAATAAATAAGGGGAAAAATAAAGAAATAAATAAAGGAATATATATCTATAGAATAAAATAATATGTATAATAAAAAAGTGTACAAAAAAAATATATAAATAAATCAATCGATAAATCGATAATCGATAAATAAATCAATAAATAAATGAATTAATAAAAGAATGTACAAATATACAAATCAAATAAATAATTAATAAATAGAAAATTAATTATATAGAGATATATTAATAATTTGCTCTTAATATATTGTAATCGAAACATATTATGCGATATTTTTAATTTACGACGCGATTTCGATTATCGAATATGCTTAGGACACTAACCAATTAGAGGGCAAATTTTGGCGGTCGTCGTTAGTCTCGTGTGGAAAGTCATCGCGATAAGACGTGTAATTGTAATGAGTCTCAGTGAATCAATTATATATATAATTCTATTCATATTTTATTATAAAATTTATTTATAATTCATATAAATACATTTTTATAAGTATATTACAATTTTATTATAAGTTATTATCAGTTTCGTTTATTTAATAATTCATTAATTATTATGATTATTAACGAAATTAATTATATTATGTTTTGCATTTCTTTGTGAATTTTTTATCGATGGTATGTTTTAATTATTAAGATTGTAGGATATTTCATTATAGAATATTTATTTCATTATAAATTATAGAATATATTTTGAATTGAGATTTCATTTCTGTTTTATTTTTATAAAATTTTTTATATCTTTGTTTTATTTTTGGTTTTGTTGGTTTGATCTCTATTTAAGCAATTTTTTTGTAATATAGTCTTTTTAAGAAATTGAAAGCTAGTATATATAAATTATTATATATAAGTTATAAATAAATTTTATAATAAAATATGAACAGAATTATATGCATAATTGAATCACTGAGACTGATTACAATCACACGTCTTATCGCGATGACTTTCCATAGGACTAACGTCACCCGCCAAATTCGCTCTCTGATTGTTTAGTGTCCTAAGCATATTCGATAATCGAAATAGCTTCGTAAATTAAAAATATTGCATAATATCTTTTGATTACAATACTTACAATATTAAGAGCAAATTATATTAATATATCTCTATAAAATTAATTTTTTATTTATTAATTATTTATTTGATTTGTATATTTGTACATTCTTTTATTAATTCATTTATTTATTTATCGATTGATGTATTTGTACATTTTTTTGTACACTTTCTTATACTTTTTACTCTTATACTTTCTTATACATCAATTTATTTATTTATTTATTTATTTATTTAAACTTTTATTTATTGATTTATGTTTTTATCCATATAATTATTTATTCATTTGCCTAATGAATCATTTATAGATTTATTTGTATACTTCTTTATCTTATTCATTTATCAATGTATAAGTTTATATATGTTTTTTTTTTCCTCTCTCATTTATTTTTTTATATATTTATTCATCATATATCATACATTATATTATCTATTAATTTACTTATTTACTAATTTATCTATAAATTGTTATAAATTTAATTCTTTTGTGTGAATCTATTTATGTACTTTTTTTTTTACTTATTAACATCATTAATTTACTTATAAACATTACTTATACTTCTAAAGTTTATTTTTTCTGCTCACTTGTGTATGAATCTTTTTATTTATTTATTTATTTGCTTATTCATTTTTTTAATGTTTTAATTATAAACATTGTTTTAACCTTTTTTTATGCATGAATTTATTTATTTATTCACATAATAGTCTAATAGTTTATTTGTTAACTTTTTTTAAAATAAAATAAACAAAATTAATTATTTTTATATTTCCTTTTTCATTTATTTACTTATATATTTATTCATTCATTTATGCAATAATTTACTTACAGGAAGGAATTTTTTTTTTACTTACTTATATGTGAATTAATCTAATTATTCTTTTATTTTGTTATTAATTTTTTTAATGATTTGCTTGTAGACATTATTCATACAAACTTCTTTGTTTTATTCATTTATGTATAGATTAATTTATTTATTTTCCTATTATCTTTTTCACATTTTCATTTATTTATGTATTTACTCATTTATTTTCTTAATGATTTACATATAAATATTGTCACAAATTTCCTTGTTTTATTCAAAATAATATATTATTTATATATAAATCAATTTATTTATTTATTTACTCATACAATTTTTTAATTACTTATTATATATATAAATATATATATGTTGTTGCAAACTTTTTTGTCTTACTCACTTATTTTAAATGTATACTCATAGATATTGCTATAAACTTCCTTATTTAAATATAATCAACAATAAATCAATTTATTTATTTATTCAGCAACACATTTGTAATAAATTTATTTATTATTTATTCATTTATTTAAAGGTATAATTATTTGTTTAGATTATTATTTTTTTATTCATTTATATAAAACATAAAGTAATAAAAGAAATAAATCACTAGATAAATACATTAGTAAATAAATAATTGAAAGGGACAATAAAGAAATTAATTGATCTGTGATAAATGAATAAAATAAAGTTTGATATATAAATGAGTAAATTAGTTTGCAAGAATATCTATGAGTAAAGTAGTAGAATAAATAAGTGTATAAATAAATAAATAAATAAATTGATGCATAGATAAATGAATAAAATAAAAAAATTTACAACAATACCTATCAATAAATCAGAAAATAATAATAATGTATAAATGACTAATAAATAAATAAATTAGTTAATGCATAGATAAATGTACAAAATAAATAAGTTTACAACAATGATTATAAATAAATCATTTAAGAAATAAATAAATAAATAGATTCATACATAAATGTGCAAAAGAATGAAGTTTGCAACAATATTTAAAAATAACATCTATAAATATCTATAAATAATATTAAATAAATAATTGTATAAATAAATAAATAATTCATAGAAAAATGAACAAATGAAAGAAGTTTACAACAATGTTCATGAGTAAATTAATAAAAAAAACGAATAAATAAATACATTTATATATGTGAGCAATAGAATGAAGTTTGCAACGATATCTATAAATAACAAACAATATGTATAAATATCTATAAATAATTTTAAATAAATAATTTTATAAATAAATAAATAATTCATACAAAAATGAAAGAAGTTTACAACAATGTGAGTAAATTAATAAAAAAAACGAAAAAATAAATATATTTAGATAGATATATGAGCAATAGAATGAAGTTTGCAACAATGTATAAGTATATCGGTAAAAGGAATGAATAAATAATATAATACGTAACATATAATGAATAAATAAATAAGGGGAAAAATAAAGAAATAAATAAAGGAATATATATCTATAGAATAAAATAATATGTATAATAAAAAAGTGTACAAAAAAATATATAAATAAATCAATCGATAAATCGATAATCGATAAATAAATCAATAAATAAATGAATTAATAAAAGAATGTACAAATATACAAATCAAATAAATAATTAATAAATAGAAAATTAATTATATAGAGATATATTAATAATTTGCTCTTAATATATTGTAATCGAAACATATTATGCGATATTTTTAATTTACGACGCGATTTCGATTATCGAATATGCTTAGGACACTAACCAATTAGAGGGCAAATTTTGGCGGTCGTCGTTAGTCTCGTGTGGAAAGTCATCGCGATAAGACGTGTAATTGTAATGAGTCTCAGTGAATCAACTATATATATAATTCTATTCATATTTTATTATAAAATTTATTTATAATTCATATAAATACATTTTTATAAGTATATTATAATTTTATTGTAAATTATTATCAGTTTCGTTTATTTAATAATTCATTAATTATTATGATTATTAACGAAATTAATTATATTATGTTTTGCATTTCTTTGTGAATTTTTTATCGATGGTATGTTTTAATTATTAAGATTGTAGGATATTTCATTATAGAATATTTATTTCATTATAAATTATAGAATATATTTTGAATTGAGATTTCATTTCTGTTTTATTTTTATAAAATTTTTTATATCTTTGTTTTATTTTTGGTTTTGTTGGTTTGATCTCTATTTAAGCAATTTTTTTGTAATATAGTCTTTTTAAGAAATTGAAAGCTAGTATATATAAATTATTATATATAAGTTATAAATAAATTTTATAATAAAATATGAACAGAATTATATGCATAATTGAATCACTGAGACTGATTACAATCACACGTCTTATCGCGATGACTTTCCATAGGACTAACGTCACCCGCCAAATTCGCTCTCTGATTGTTTAGTGTCCTAAGCATATTCGATAATCGAAATAGCTTCGTAAATTAAAAATATTGCATAATATCTTTTGATTACAATACTTACAATATTAAGAGCAAATTATATTAATATATCTCTATAAAATTAATTTTTTATTTATTAATTATTTATTTGATTTGTATATTTGTACATTCTTTTATTAATTCATTTATTTATTACTATCGATTGATGTATTTGTACATTTTTGTACACTTTCTTATACTTTTTACTCTTATACTTTCTTATACATCAATTTATTTATTTATTTATTTATTTATTTAAACTTTTATTTATTGATTTATGTTTTTATCCATATAATTATTTATTCATTTGCCTAATGAATCATTTATAGATTTATTTGTATACTTCTTTATCTTATTCATTTATCAATGTATAAGTTTATATATGTTTTTTTTTCCTCTCTCATTTATTTTTTTATATATTTATTCATCATATATCATACATTATATTATCTATTAATTTACTTATTTACTAATTTATCTATAAATTGTTATAAATTTAATTCTTTTGTGTGAATCTATTTATGTACTTTTTTTACTTATTAACATCATTAATTTACTTATAAACATTACTTATACTTCTAAAGTTTATTTTTCTGCTCACTTGTGTATGAATCTTTTTATTTATTTATTTATTTGCTTATTCATTTTTTTAATGTTTTAATTATAAACATTGTTTTAACCTTTTTTTATGCATGAATTTATTTATTTATTCACATAATAGTCTAATAGTTTATTTGTTAACTTTTTTTAAAATAAAATAAACAAAATTAATTATTTTTATATTTCCTTTTTCATTTATTTACTTATATATTTATTCATTCATTTATGCAATAATTTACTTACAGGAAGGAATTTTTTTTTTACTTACTTATATGTGAATTAATCTAATTATTCTTTTATTTTGTTATTAATTTTTTAATGATTTGCTTGTAGACATTATTCATACAAACTTCTTTGTTTTATTCATTTATGTATAGATTAATTTATTTATTTTCCTATTATCTTTTTCACATTTTCATTTATTTATGTATTTACTCATTTATTTTCTTAATGATTTACATATAAATATTGTCACAAATTTCCTTGTTTTATTCAAAATAATATATTATTTATATATAAATCAATTTATTTATTTATTTACTCATACAATTTTTTAATTACTTATTATATATATAAATATATATATGTTGTTGCAAACTTTTTGTCTTACTCACTTATTTTAAATGTATACTCATAGATATTGCTATAAACTTCCTTATTTAAATATAATCAACAATAAATCAATTTATTTATTTATTCAGCAACACATTTGTAATAAATTTATTTATTATTTATTCATTTATTTAAAGGTATAATTATTTGTTTAGATTATTATTTTTTATTCATTTATATAAAACATAAAGTAATAAAAGAAATAAATCACTAGATAAATACATTAGTAAATAAATAATTGAAAGGGACAATAAAGAAATTAATTGATCTGTGATAAATGAATAAAATAAAGTTTGATATATAAATGAGTAAATTAGTTTGCAAGAATATCTATGAGTAAAGTAGTAGAATAAATAAGTGTATAAATAAATAAATAAATAAATTGATGCATAGATAAATGAATAAAATAAAAAAATTTACAACAATACCTATCAATAAATCAGAAAATAATAATAATGTATAAATGACTAATAAATAAATAAATTAGTTAATGCATAGATAAATGTACAAAATAAATAAGTTTACAACAATGATTATAAATAAATCATTTAAGAAATAAATAAATAAATAGATTCATACATAAATGTGCAAAAGAATGAAGTTTGCAACAATATTTAAAAATAACATCTATAAATATCTATAAATAATATTAAATAAATAATTGTATAAATAAATAAATAATTCATAGAAAAATGAACAAATGAAAGAAGTTTACAACAATGTTCATGAGTAAATTAATAAAAAAAACGAATAAATAAATACATTTATATATGTGAGCAATAGAATGAAGTTTGCAACGATATCTATAAATAACAAACAATATGTATAAATATCTATAAATAATTTTAAATAAATAATTTTATAAATAAATAAATAATTCATACAAAAATGAAAGAAGTTTACAACAATGTGAGTAAATTAATAAAAAACGAAAAATAAATATATTAATATAATATATGAGCAATAGAATGAAGTTTGCAACAATGTATAAGTATATCGGTAAAAAGGAATGAATAAATAATATAATACGTAACATATAATGAATAAATAAATAAGGGGAAAAATAAAGAAATAAATAAAGGAATATATATCTATAGAATAAAATAATATGTATAATAAAAGTGTACAAAAAATATATAAATAAATCAATCGATAAATCGATAATCGATAAATAAATCAATAAATAAATGAATTAATAAAAGAATGTACAAATATACAAATCAAATAAATAATTAATAAATAGAAAATTAATTATATAGAGATATATTAATAATTTGCTCTTAATATATTGTAATCGAAACATATTATGCGATATTTTTAATTTACGACGCGATTTCGATTATCGAATATGCTTAGGACACTAACCAATTAGAGGGCAAATTTTGGCGGTCGTCGTTAGTCTCGTGTGGAAAGTCATCGCGATAAGACGTGTAATTGTAATGAGTCTCAGTGAATCAAATATATATATAATTCTATTCATATTTTATTATAAAATTTATTTATAATTCATATAAATACATTTTTATAAGTATATTACAATTTTATTATAAGTTATTATCAGTTTCGTTTATTTAATAATTCATTAATTATTATGATTATTAACGAAATTAATTATATTATGTTTTGCATTTCTTTGTGAATTTTTATCGATGGTATGTTTTAATTATTAAGATTGTAGGATATTTCATTATAGAATATTTATTTCATTATAAATTATAGAATATATTTTGAATTGAGATTTCATTTCTGTTTTATTTTTATAAAATTTTTTATATCTTTGTTTTATTTTTGGTTTTGTTGGTTTGATCTCTATTTAAGCAATTTTTTT
Source organism: Apis cerana (assembly GCF_029169275.1). Classification (NCBI taxonomy): domain Eukaryota; kingdom Metazoa; phylum Arthropoda; class Insecta; order Hymenoptera; family Apidae; genus Apis; species Apis cerana. The sequence continues at coordinate 422,451 of NC_083853.1, forward strand.
GTAATATAGTCTTTTTAAGAAATTGAAAGCTAGTATATATAAATTATTATATATAAGTTATAAATAAATTTTATAATAAAATATGAACAGAATTATATGCATAATTGAATCACTGAGACTGATTACAATCACACGTCTTATCGCGATGACTTTCCATAGGACTAACGTCACCCGCCAAATTCGCTCTCTGATTGTTTAGTGTCCTAAGCATATTCGATAATCGAAATAGCTTCGTAAATTAAAAATATTGCATAATATCTTTTGATTACAATACTTACAATATTAAGAGCAAATTATATTAATATATCTCTATAAAATTAATTTTTTATTTATTAATTATTTATTTGATTTGTATATTTGTACATTCTTTTATTAATTCATTTATTTATTTATCGATTGATGTATTTGTACATTTTTTTGTACACTTTCTTATACTTTTTACTCTTATACTTTCTTATACATCAATTTATTTATTTATTTATTTATTTATTTAAACTTTTATTTATTGATTTATGTTTTTATCCATATAATTATTTATTCATTTGCCTAATGAATCATTTATAGATTTATTTGTATACTTCTTTATCTTATTCATTTATCAATGTATAAGTTTATATATGTTTTTTTCCTCTCTCATTTATTTTTATATATTTATTCATTATATATCATACATTATATCATCTATTAATTTACTTATTTATTAATTTATCTATAAATTGTTATAAATTTAATTCTTTTGTGTGAATCTATTTATTTACTTTTTTTACTTATTAACATCATTAATTTACTTATAAACATTACTTATACTTCTAAAGTTTATTTTTTCTGCTCACTTGTGTATGAATCTTTTTATTTATTTATTTATTTGCTTATTCATTTTTTTAATGTTTTAATTATAAACATTGTTTTAACCTTTTTTTATGCATGAATTTATTTATTTATTCACATAATAGTCTAATAGTTTATTTGTTAACTTTTTTTAAAATAAAATAAACAAAATTAATTATTTTTATATTTCCTTTTTCATTTATTTACTTATATATTTATTCATTCATTTATGCAATAATTTACTTACAGGAAGGAATTTTTTTTTTACTTACTTATATGTGAATTAATCTAATTATTCTTTTATTTTGTTATTAATTTTTTAATGATTTGCTTGTAGACATTATTCATACAAACTTCTTTGTTTTATTCATTTATGTATAGATTAATTTATTTATTTTCCTATTATCTTTTCACATTTTCATTTATTTATGTATTTACTCATTTATTTTCTTAATGATTTACATATAAATATTGTCACAAATTTCCTTGTTTTATTCAAAATAATATATTATTTATATATAAATCAATTTATTTATTTATTTACTCATACAATTTTTTAATTACTTATTATATATATAAATATATATATGTTGTTGCAAACTTTTTGTCTTACTCACTTATTTTAAATGTATACTCATAGATATTGCTATAAACTTCCTTATTTAAATATAATCAACAATAAATCAATTTATTTATTTATTCAGCAACACATTTGTAATAAATTTATTTATTATTTATTCATTTATTTAAAGGTATAATTATTTGTTTAGATTATTATTTTTTATTCATTTATATAAAACATAAAGTAATAAAAGAAATAAATCACTAGATAAATACATTAGTAAATAAATAATTGAAAGGGACAATAAAGAAATTAATTGATCTGTGATAAATGAATAAAATAAAGTTTGATATATAAATGAGTAAATTAGTTTGCAAGAATATCTATGAGTAAAGTAGTAGAATAAATAAGTGTATAAATAAATAAATAAATAAATTGATGCATAGATAAATGAATAAAATAAAAAAATTTACAACAATACCTATCAATAAATCAGAAAATAATAATAATGTATAAATGACTAATAAATAAATAAATTAGTTAATGCATAGATAAATGTACAAAATAAATAAGTTTACAACAATGATTATAAATAAATCATTTAAGAAATAAATAAATAAATAGATTCATACATAAATGTGCAAAAGAATGAAGTTTGCAACAATATTTAAAAATAACATCTATAAATATCTATAAATAATATTAAATAAATAATTGTATAAATAAATAAATAATTCATAGAAAAATGAACAAATGAAAGAAGTTTACAACAATGTTCATGAGTAAATTAATAAAAAAAACGAATAAATAAATACATTTATATATGTGAGCAATAGAATGAAGTTTGCAACGATATCTATAAATAACAAACAATATGTATAAATATCTATAAATAATTTTAAATAAATAATTTTATAAATAAATAAATAATTCATACAAAAATGAAAGAAGTTTACAACAATGTGAGTAAATTAATAAAAAAACGAAAAATAAATATATTAATATAATATATGAGCAATAGAATGAAGTTTGCAACAATGTATAAGTATATCGGTAAAAAGGAATGAATAAATAATATAATACGTAACATATAATGAATAAATAAATAAGGGGAAAAATAAAGAAATAAATAAAGGAATATATATCTATAGAATAAAATAATATGTATAATAAAAAGTGTACAAAAAAATATATAAATAAATCAATCGATAAATCGATAATCGATAAATAAATCAATAAATAAATGAATTAATAAAAGAATGTACAAATATACAAATCAAATAAATAATTAATAAATAGAAAATTAATTATATAGAGATATATTAATAATTTGCTCTTAATATATTGTAATCGAAACATATTATGCGATATTTTTAATTTACGACGCGATTTCGATTATCGAATATGCTTAGGACACTAACCAATTAGAGGGCAAATTTTGGCGGTCGTCGTTAGTCTCGTGTGGAAAGTCATCGCGATAAGACGTGTAATTGTAATCAGTCTCAGTGAATCAAATATATATATAATTCTATTCATATTTTATTATAAAATTTATTTATAATTCATATAAATACATTTTTATAAGTATATTACAATTTTATTATAAGTTATTATCAGTTTCGTTTATTTAATAATTCATTAATTATTATGATTATTAACGAAATTAATTATATTATGTTTTGCATTTCTTTGTGAATTTTTATCGATGGTATGTTTTAATTATTAAGATTGTAGGATATTTCATTATAGAATATTTATTTCATTATAAATTATAGAATATATTTTGAATTGAGATTTCATTTCTGTTTTATTTTTATAAAATTTTTATATCTTTGTTTTATTTTTGGTTTTGTTGGTTTGATCTCTATTTAAGCAATTTTTTTGTAATATAGTCTTTTTAAGAAATTGAAAGCTAGTATATATAAATTATTATATATAAGTTATAAATAAATTTTATAATAAAATATGAACAGAATTATATGCATAATTGAATCACTGAGACTGATTACAATCACACGTCTTATCGCGATGACTTTCCATAGGACTAACGTCACCCGCCAAATTCGCTCTCTGATTGTTTAGTGTCCTAAGCATATTCGATAATCGAAATAGCTTCGTAAATTAAAAATATTGCATAATATCTTTTGATTACAATACTTACAATATTAAGAGCAAATTATATTAATATATCTCTATAAAATTAATTTTTTATTTATTAATTATTTATTTGATTTGTATATTTGTACATTCTTTTATTAATTCATTTATTTATTTATCGATTGATGTATTTGTACATTTTTTGTACACTTTCTTACACTTTTACTCTTATACTTTCTTATACATCAATTTATTTATTTATTTATTTATTTATTTAAACTTTTATTTATTGATTTATGTTTTTATCCATATAATTATTTATTCATTTGCCTAATGAATCATTTATAGATTTATTTGTATACTTCTTTATCTTATTCATTTATCAATGTATAAGTTTATATATGTTTTTTTCCTCTCTCATTTATTTTTATATATTTATTCATCATATATCATACATTATATTATCTATTAATTTACTTATTTACTAATTTATCTATAAATTGTTATAAATTTAATTCTTTTGTGTGAATCTATTTATGTACTTTTTTTACTTATTAACATCATTAATTTACTTATAAACATTACTTATACTTCTAAAGTTTATTTTTCTGCTCACTTGTGTATGAATCTTTTTATTTATTTATTTATTTGCTTATTCATTTTTAATGTTTTAATTATAAACATTGTTTTAACCTTTTTTTATGCATGAATTTATTTATTTATTCACATAATAGTCTAATAGTTTATTTGTTAACTTTTTTTAAAATAAAATAAACAAAATTAATTATTTTTATATTTCCTTTTTCATTTATTTACTTATATATTTATTCATTCATTTATGCAATAATTTACTTACAGGAAGGAATTTTTTTTTTACTTACTTATATGTGAATTAATCTAATTATTCTTTTATTTTGTTATTAATTTTTTTAATGATTTGCTTGTAGACATTATTCATACAAACTTCTTTGTTTTATTCATTTATGTATAGATTAATTTATTTATTTTCCTATTATCTTTTTCACATTTTCATTTATTTATGTATTTACTCATTTATTTTCTTAATGATTTACATATAAATATTGTCACAAATTTCCTTGTTTTATTCAAAATAATATATTATTTATATATAAATCAATTTATTTATTTATTTACTCATACAATTTTTTAATTACTTATTATATATATAAATATATATATGTTGTTGCAAACTTTTTGTCTTACTCACTTATTTTAAATGTATACTCATAGATATTGCTATAAACTTCCTTATTTAAATATAATCAACAATAAATCAATTTATTTATTTATTCAGCAACACATTTGTAATAAATTTATTTATTATTTATTCATTTATTTAAAGGTATAATTATTTGTTTAGATTATTATTTTTATTCATTTATATAAAACATAAAGTAATAAAAGAAATAAATCACTAGATAAATACATTAGTAAATAAATAATTGAAAGGGACAATAAAGAAATTAATTGATCTGTGATAAATGAATAAAATAAAGTTTGATATATAAATGAGTAAATTAGTTTGCAAGAATATCTATGAGTAAAGTAGTAGAATAAATAAGTGTATAAATAAATAAATAAATAAATTGATGCATAGATAAATGAATAAAATAAAAAAATTTACAACAATACCTATCAATAAATCAGAAAATAATAATAATGTATAAATGACTAATAAATAAATAAATTAGTTAATGCATAGATAAATGTACAAAATAAATAAGTTTACAACAATGATTATAAATAAATCATTTAAGAAATAAATAAATAAATAGATTCATACATAAATGTGCAAAAGAATGAAGTTTGCAACAATATTTAAAAATAACATCTATAAATATCTATAAATAATATTAAATAAATAATTGTATAAATAAATAAATAATTCATAGAAAAATGAACAAATGAAAGAAGTTTACAACAATGTTCATGAGTAAATTAATAAAAAAAACGAATAAATAAATACATTTATATATGTGAGCAATAGAATGAAGTTTGCAACGATATCTATAAATAACAAACAATATGTATAAATATCTATAAATAATTTTAAATAAATAATTTTATAAATAAATAAATAATTCATACAAAAATGAAAGAAGTTTACAACAATGTGAGTAAATTAATAAAAAAACGAAAAATAAATATATTAATATAATATATGAGCAATAGAATGAAGTTTGCAACAATGTATAAGTATATCGGTAAAAGGAATGAATAAATAATATAATACGTAACATATAATGAATAAATAAATAAGGGGAAAAATAAAGAAATAAATAAAGGAATATATATCTATAGAATAAAATAATATGTATAATAAAAATGTGTACAAAAAAATATATAAATAAATCAATCGATAAATCGATAATCGATAAATAAATCAATAAATAAATGAATTAATAAAAGAATGTACAAATATACAAATCAAATAAATAATTAATAAATAGAAAATTAATTATATAGAGATATATTAATAATTTGCTCTTAATATATTGTAATCGAAACATATTATGCGATATTTTTAATTTACGACGCGATTTCGATTATCGAATATGCTTAGGACACTAACCAATTAGAGGGCAAATTTTGGCGGGTGACGTTAGTCTCGTGTGGAAAGTCATCGCGATAAGACGTGTAATTGTAATGAGTCTCAGTGAATCAATTATATATATAATTCTATTCATATTTTATTATAAAATTTATTTATAATTTATATAAATACATTTTTTATAAGTATATTATAATTTTATTGTAAATTATTATCAGTTTCGTTTATTTAATAATTCATTAATTATTATGATTATTAACGAAATTAATTATATTATGTTTTGCATTTCTTTGTGAATTTTTATCGATGGTATGTTTTAATTATTAAGATTGTAGGATATTTCATTATAGAATATTTATTTCATTATAAATTATAGAATATATTTTGAATTGAGATTTCATTTCTGTTTTATTTTTATAAAATTTTTATATCTTTGTTTTATTTTTGGTTTTGTTGGTTTGATCTCTATTTAAGCAATTTTTTGTAATATAGTCTTTTTAAGAAATTGAAAGCTAGTATATATAAATTATTATATATAAGTTATAAATAAATTTTATAATAAAATATGAACAGAATTATATGCATAATTGAATCACTGAGACTGATTACAATCACACGTCTTATCGCGATGACTTTCCATAGGACTAACGTCACCCGCCAAATTCGCTCTCTGATTGTTTAGTGTCCTAAGCATATTCGATAATCGAAATAGCTTCGTAAATTAAAAATATTGCATAATATCTTTTGATTACAATACTTACAATATTAAGAGCAAATTATATTAATATATCTCTATAAAATTAATTTTTTATTTATTAATTATTTATTTGATTTGTATATTTGTACATTCTTTTATTAATTCATTTATTTATTTATCGATTGATGTATTTGTACATTTTTTTGTACACTTTCTTATACTTTTTACTCTTATACTTTCTTATACATCAATTTATTTATTTATTTATTTATTTATTTAAACTTTTATTTATTGATTTATGTTTTTATCCATATAATTATTTATTCATTTGCCTAATGAATCATTTATAGATTTATTTGTATACTTCTTTATCTTATTCATTTATCAATGTATAAGTTTATATATGTTTTTTTTCCTCTCTCATTTATTTTTTTATATATTTATTCATCATATATCATACATTATATTATCTATTAATTTACTTATTTACTAATTTATCTATAAATTGTTATAAATTTAATTCTTTTGTGTGAATCTATTTATGTACTTTTTTTACTTATTAACATCATTAATTTACTTATAAACATTACTTATACTTCTAAAGTTTATTTTTTCTGCTCACTTGTGTATGAATCTTTTTATTTATTTATTTATTTGCTTATTCATTTTTTTAATGTTTTAATTATAAACATTGTTTTAACCTTTTTTTATGCATGAATTTATTTATTTATTCACATAATAGTCTAATAGTTTATTTGTTAACTTTTTTAAAATAAAATAAACAAAATTAATTATTTTTATATTTCCTTTTTCATTTATTTACTTATATATTTATTCATTCATTTATGCAATAATTTACTTACAGGAAGGAATTTTTTTACTTACTTATATGTGAATTAATCTAATTATTCTTTTATTTTGTTATTAATTTTTTAATGATTTGCTTGTAGACATTATTCATACAAACTTCTTTGTTTTATTCATTTATGTATAGATTAATTTATTTATTTTCCTATTATCTTTTCACATTTTCATTTATTTATGTATTTACTCATTTATTTTCTTAATGATTTACATATAAATATTGTCACAAATTTCCTTGTTTTATTCAAAATAATATATTATTTATATATAAATCAATTTATTTATTTATTTACTCATACAATTTTTAATTACTTATTATATATATAAATATATATATGTTGTTGCAAACTTTTTGTCTTACTCACTTATTTTAAATGTATACTCATAGATATTGCTATAAACTTCCTTATTTAAATATAATCAACAATAAATCAATTTATTTATTTATTCAGCAACACATTTGTAATAAATTTATTTATTATTTATTCATTTATTTAAAGGTATAATTATTTGTTTAGATTATTATTTTTTTATTCATTTATATAAAACATAAAGTAATAAAAGAAATAAATCACTAGATAAATACATTAGTAAATAAATAATTGAAAGGGACAATAAAGAAATTAATTGATCTGTGATAAATGAATAAAATAAAGTTTGATATATAAATGAGTAAATTAGTTTGCAAGAATATCTATGAGTAAAGTAGTAGAATAAATAAGTGTATAAATAAATAAATAAATAAATTGATGCATAGATAAATGAATAAAATAAAAAATTTACAACAATACCTATCAATAAATCAGAAAATAATAATAATGTATAAATGACTAATAAATAAATAAATTAGTTAATGCATAGATAAATGTACAAAATAAATAAGTTTACAACAATGATTATAAATAAATCATTTAAGAAATAAATAAATAAATAGATTCATACATAAATGTGCAAAAGAATGAAGTTTGCAACAATATTTAAAAAATAACATCTATAAATATCTATAAATAATATTAAATAAATAATTGTATAAATAAATAAATAATTCATAGAAAAATGAACAAATGAAAGAAGTTTACAACAATGTTCATGAGTAAATTAATAAAAAAAACGAATAAATAAATACATTTATATATGTGAGCAATAGAATGAAGTTTGCAACGATATCTATAAATAACAAACAATATGTATAAATATCTATAAATAATTTTAAATAAATAATTTTATAAATAAATAAATAATTCATACAAAAATGAAAGAAGTTTACAACAATGTGAGTAAATTAATAAAAAAACGAAAAATAAATATATTAATATAATATATGAGCAATAGAATGAAGTTTGCAACAATGTATAAGTATATCGGTAAAAAGGAATGAATAAATAATATAATACGTAACATATAATGAATAAATAAATAAGGGGAAAAATAAAGAAATAAATAAAGGAATATATATCTATAGAATAAAATAATATGTATAATAAAAAAGTGTACAAAAAAATATATAAATAAATCAATCGATAAATCGATAATCGATAAATAAATCAATAAATAAATGAATTAATAAAAGAATGTACAAATATACAAATCAAATAAATAATTAATAAATAGAAAATTAATTATATAGAGATATATTAATAATTTGCTCTTAATATATTGTAATCGAAACATATTATGCGATATTTTTAATTTACGACGCGATTTCGATTATCGAATATGCTTAGGACACTAACCAATTAGAGGGCAAATTTTGGCGGTCGTCGTTAGTCTCGTGTGGAAAGTCATCGCGATAAGACGTGTAATTGTAATGAGTCTCAGTGAATCAATTATATATATAATTCTATTCATATTTTATTATAAAATTTATTTATAATTCATATAAATACATTTTTATAAGTATATTACAATTTTATTATAAGTTATTATCAGTTTCGTTTATTTAATAATTCATTAATTATTATGATTATTAACGAAATTAATTATATTATGTTTTGCATTTCTTTGTGAATTTTTTATCGATGGTATGTTTTAATTATTAAGATTGTAGGATATTTCATTATAGAATATTTATTTCATTATAAATTATAGAATATATTTTGAATTGAGATTTCATTTCTGTTTTATTTTTATAAAATTTTTATATCTTTGTTTTATTTTTGGTTTTGTTGGTTTGATCTCTATTTAAGCAATTTTTTTGTAATATAGTCTTTTTAAGAAATTGAAAGCTAGTATATATAAATTATTATATATAAGTTATAAATAAATTTTATAATAAAATATGAACAGAATTATATGCATAATTGAATCACTGAGACTGATTACAATCACACGTCTTATCGCGATGACTTTCCATAGGACTAACGTCACCCGCCAAATTCGCTCTCTGATTGTTTAGTGTCCTAAGCATATTCGATAATCGAAATAGCTTCGTAAATTAAAAATATTGCATAATATCTTTTGATTACAATACTTACAATATTAAGAGCAAATTATATTAATATATCTCTATAAAATTAATTTTTTATTTATTAATTATTTATTTGATTTGTATATTTGTACATTCTTTTATTAATTCATTTATTTATTTATCGATTGATGTATTTGTACATTTTTTTGTACACTTTCTTATACTTTTTACTCTTATACTTTCTTATACATCAATTTATTTATTTATTTATTTATTTATTTAAACTTTTATTTATTGATTTATGTTTTTATCCATATAATTATTTATTCATTTGCCTAATGAATCATTTATAGATTTATTTGTATACTTCTTTATCTTATTCATTTATCAATGTATAAGTTTATATATGTTTTTTTTTCCTCTCTCATTTATTTTTTTATATATTTATTCATCATATATCATACATTATATTATCTATTAATTTACTTATTTACTAATTTATCTATAAATTGTTATAAATTTAATTCTTTTGTGTGAATCTATTTATGTACTTTTTTTTTACTTATTAACATCATTAATTTACTTATAAACATTACTTATACTTCTAAAGTTTATTTTTTCTGCTCACTTGTGTATGAATCTTTTTATTTATTTATTTATTTGCTTATTCATTTTTTTAATGTTTTAATTATAAACATTGTTTTAACCTTTTTTTATGCATGAATTTATTTATTTATTCACATAATAGTCTAATAGTTTATTTGTTAACTTTTTTTAAAATAAAATAAACAAAATTAATTATTTTTATATTTCCTTTTTCATTTATTTACTTATATATTTATTCATTCATTTATGCAATAATTTACTTACAGGAAGGAATTTTTTTTTTACTTACTTATATGTGAATTAATCTAATTATTCTTTTATTTTGTTATTAATTTTTTTAATGATTTGCTTGTAGACATTATTCATACAAACTTCTTTGTTTTATTCATTTATGTATAGATTAATTTATTTATTTTCCTATTATCTTTTTCACATTTTCATTTATTTATGTATTTACTCATTTATTTTCTTAATGATTTACATATAAATATTGTCACAAATTTCCTTGTTTTATTCAAAATAATATATTATTTATATATAAATCAATTTATTTATTTATTTACTCATACAATTTTTTAATTATTTATTATATATATAAATATATATATGTTGTTGCAAACTTTTTTGTCTTACTCACTTATTTTAAATGTATACTCATAGATATTGCTATAAACTTCCTTATTTAAATATAATCAACAATAAATCAATTTATTTATTTATTCAGCAACACATTTGTAATAAATTTATTTATTATTTATTCATTTATTTAAAGGTATAATTATTTGTTTAGATTATTATTTTTTTATTCATTTATATAAAACATAAAGTAATAAAAGAAATAAATCACTAGATAAATACATTAGTAAATAAATAATTGAAAGGGACAATAAAGAAATTAATTGATCTGTGATAAATGAATAAAATAAAGTTTGATATATAAATGAGTAAATTAGTTTGCAAGAATATCTATGAGTAAAGTAGTAGAATAAATAAGTGTATAAATAAATAAATAAATAAATTGATGCATAGATAAATGAATAAAATAAAAAAATTTACAACAATACCTATCAATAAATCAGAAAATAATAATAATGTATAAATGACTAATAAATAAATAAATTAGTTAATGCATAGATAAATGTACAAAATAAATAAGTTTACAACAATGATTATAAATAAATCATTTAAGAAATAAATAAATAAATAGATTCATACATAAATGTGCAAAAGAATGAAGTTTGCAACAATATTTAAAAAATAACATCTATAAATATCTATAAATAATATTAAATAAATAATTGTATAAATAAATAAATAATTCATAGAAAAATGAACAAATGAAAGAAGTTTACAACAATGTTCATGAGTAAATTAATAAAAAAAACGAATAAATAAATACATTTATATATGTGAGCAATAGAATGAAGTTTGCAACGATATCTATAAATAACAAACAATATGTATAAATATCTATAAATAATTTTAAATAAATAATTTTATAAATAAATAAATAATTCATACAAAAATGAAAGAAGTTTACAACAATGTGAGTAAATTAATAAAAAAAACGAAAAAATAAATATATTTAGATATATGAGCAATAGAATGAAGTTTGCAACAATGTATAAGTATATCGGTAAAAAGGAATGAATAAATAATATAATACGTAACATATAATGAATAAATAAATAAGGGGAAAAATAAAGAAATAAATAAAGGAATATATATCTATAGAATAAAATAATATGTATAATAAAAAAGTGTACAAAAAAAATATATAAATAAATCAATCGATAAATCGATAATCGATAAATAAATCAATAAATAAATGAATTAATAAAAGAATGTACAAATATACAAATCAAATAAATAATTAATAAATAGAAAATTAATTATATAGAGATATATTAATAATTTGCTCTTAATATATTGTAATCGAAACATATTATGCGATATTTTTAATTTACGACGCGATTTCGATTATCGAATATGCTTAGGACACTAACCAATTAGAGGGCAAATTTTGGCGGTCGTCGTTAGTCTCGTGTGGAAAGTCATCGCGATAAGACGTGTAATTGTAATGAGTCTCAGTGAATCAATTATATATATAATTCTATTCATATTTTATTATAAAATTTATTTATAATTTATATAAATACATTTTTTATAAGTATATTATAATTTTATTGTAAATTATTATCAGTTTCGTTTATTTAATAATTCATTAATTATTATGATTATTAACGAAATTAATTATATTATGTTTTGCATTTCTTTGTGAATTTTTTATCGATGGTATGTTTTAATTATTAAGATTGTAGGATATTTCATTATAGAATATTTATTTCATTATAAATTATAGAATATATTTTGAATTGAGATTTCATTTCTGTTTTATTTTTATAAAATTTTTTATATCTTTGTTTTATTTTTGGTTTTGTTGGTTTGATCTCTATTTAAGCAATTTTTTTGTAATATAATCTTTCCGAGAAATTGAGAGCTAGTGTCACGTTCGAGATATTTCAATATGTTTCAACTTTTTTTATCATATTACCCCACATCTCTTCTTCCTAATTTATGATTCAATAAATTCAATATTTAAAATTGTGATGAAATGCTTTATTGTATTATCAGTATTCGTGATTGATATCAATGATTAGAAATTTTACTCTTCCTTGATATGTGTGATTGTTTTAGTTATTATATATATATATTAAATTTTTTTTTGCATAATTATATATATTATTTATCATCTATTAATTATTGTTTTTATAGATATATTTATATTTATAATTGACAATCTTCCAAAAACTAAATTATTTGTCTTTTTTTTTAACTTTTTTATTTGATTTTTTGATTTGATTTTATTTTTTCTGAGTCATGTTATTATGAATTCTAAATGAAATAATTTATATTTGATTATTTTTTTATTTCAATCGTTGATTAATTTTTTGCATTTTATGTATTTATTTGAAGATTTTTATTATTTTTTTTTTTTATAGAATATTTGATTATTGATCCAGTTTCAAAGGCGAATAATATTCCTATATGAATGTCATTGTATTTTTTCAAAGAGATGTTTCAAGTTTCGTTTACGTATTATATATTTATTTTATTTTTATTTCATATTTACTCTGATATATTAAACTATATTTATATTTTTATTTTGAATATTCTTTACAAGTATTAATATTTTTATTTAAATAATTTCAAATATATATATTTTTCGTATATATATTGATGGATAATGAATTTTTCTAAATAGTTAGCAAAATTTGTAACTTTAAATATATATATATTTAATATATTTCTGAAATAAATATTTGATAAAAAAACGAAAAATATGAAAAAAATATTTTATTTTATTTTTTTATAAATTCTCCATTAGTAATAGCTTTATTTTCAGAGAATTTTTATGATCGCGTGTAATGGTCTATAGAGTCAGTGTTTAATACATAATATAATTTTTATGTATTTTTTAAATATTTTTAATATTTTAATAAAAGGATAATAATTCAATTTAGTTATTATAATCGCGAAATTAAAATCAGTGTTTATTTATTATATAAACATTTGTTTTCAGTACGAAGAATCAATGCTTCTCAAGGAAAGCTAATTATTTTTATATATTTTCTGTTTGTTTCAATCCTATCAAATAATCACTGCTGCGTTCAAATATTTTAATATTTTGTTATAATTTTTACTTCCTCATATTTGATAATATTTCAATGTGTCATAGGTTATGGCATTGATAGAAATATCAGATTCTTTGTATCTATGTCATATTTATGTTTTTCTGATTACTCAATAAAAGATAAGAAATCTGAATCGACACGAGTGAGTGCATATATTTATTATATCCATTATAAATATAGTACATAGTAACATTTCTATTTTTTCTGTTTTTTCTATTTTTATGTTTTATTTATTAGATCGGAATAAATCTTCTTGCATGTAGCGTGTTTAAGATTATTTTAATTATCAATTTCACTATATATTTTTATGTCTGCCATTATTAATTTGAATGATTTATATAATTGTAAATGAGAAATATTGAAATATGTTTTCAATTAAATTTCTTTTAATGAAGAAATCGGATATTTTTTGATTTCGTTGTAATAAACATGTATTAATTATAATAATTATTATTTCAATAATGATATATGATAACACATAAAAATATATTATCATATGATAATAAACAATTTTTAATTTTATTTGTTCGTCATATAGATTACATTTAAATATTTGATATTTTGTTGTAAAAATATGCTTTGAAATATAAAAATGTTTTATTTATTCCGTAAAATATTATGTGCAAGAAGATAATTCACGACAGATAGATTTCTGAATCAAAACAAAAAGTTTTGAAAATTTGCATTTTCGAAAAAATACTTTGATGAAAAAATTGTCTGAGGTTATTTTAACGTTTAAAATCAATTATTTTTTATTACTAATTACCATGTATTATTAATTAATTTATTATTAATTATAAATTTTTTATTTATTATTTTATATATTTTTCTTTACTAAAATTAATAATAGTTTATTAAATTTGTAGAGTAAATTTATTAAAATTGAAATAAAATAAGTAGATTTTAAAATAATTACAGAATATTAAGCCATTTAAGATATTACATACTAATTTATTTTTTAACTCAGAGTTTTTAGATTTAATTCTTTCATGTTCATTGTCAGGATCTTACTCAGATGTTACTTGATTGAGAGAAAGTCAATAAGCATAATAATTATAATGCAAAAATTTACAATAATTTTTGACAATGTGTATCGTACGTAACACATATTTTTAAATATATATTGTATATGTTTAGACTGTGCAATTGTGTCATATTATTGTATTCCATACAACTTGAAATATTTAAAATATTTAAAATTTCATTGTAATTTCTAATTATAATATTTAAATGCAATTTTTATTTTAATAATTATATAATTTTTTATTATAGTTCGTATTTTAAAATTATAGTAATAGTGTCAAATTTATTATTAAATTTCTAATTTAATTCTTTTAAAAAATATATACTTTCATTTATAAGTGTTCATAATTAAAATTAATATATATTTTTATCATATTTCATGCAATGATTCCTAGCTATCATTAGTCGATTTCAGGAAAGTGATACGTAAAGTTAATATGAAAGCAGTGTGCCAAACTTGGTTATCGAAGGCTTTCCGGCATGCTTTCCCTAGTGTATGTTTTGTGTCCAAGTATTACGTATGAGGATCATGGAACGAGTGTGTTGGTATACCTGTTTTGCTATATTTTAAATATAGAACTAGATAGAATAGGTAATATACTTCTAGTCATGCCTGTTATTTATAAATAAGTAGTTGCCAAGCAAATTGTCATAGATCGGATTCATAGACGCGTCTTTACGTGATAATCTATTTCAGGAAGTAAAATTTGAAAAGTTGAGGATAAAACTGAGATATATGATACCAATTATCTCTAGCTTTACTTATCGATTTTTTGTATTTGTGAAATAGATTGCAATTGTGAAATAGATTTCGAAACGAACATATTTATTGCGCTCGAGATTTTATACATTTTATACGAATAACGATCATTACGATCGTCCATGTGCATTTAGATTCTACGATTTAATCTTTTTTCTTTTTTTGTTTGCGATTAATGAATTTCGAATCTAGATTTAAATTTCAGCGAGTATTACACCCGAAAAAGAAAATCGAAGAAACTTGACAAATTGTCACAAAGAGAGTTGCAACGAGTGGTTTCTGATCTTTAGATTCAAAGAATGGAAAATTATTACTATTACGTCATTGTGTTTATTTATTTTTAGTAATATGTAATAATTGTTATTGTATAATCTGATCGAGTTGCACATGTTGCAATTCTTATTATCTAAGTACAGTCAGCATTCAAAATCTAAATCCAATTAAATTCAAAACATCAAAATTTATTATATTTTTATTAGAAATGAAATTTGTATGAATTATAAAATATCGCGGTTTTTTTTATAGTAAACAAATTATTACAGTTTATTATAAAGTAATTATAAAGTTATTAAAATTTATATTATTGTCATTAACTTTTTTATTTAATTAATAACTTTTAATTGATAATAGCTTTAAGAAATAATGATTTCTATCTAATTCCTATCTAATTTCTAATTTTTTTTTTAAAAATAGCGTTTAAAATTTATATTTATAAATAATCGCATTTAGCAATGCGAATATTGAATGTCTAAATTTTTTTCTTTTGGGATTATACAAGTTTCTGAATTATCTTAAATGATTAAAAAATTACAAAAGTGATTGTAGTTTTTAAAAAAAACTGCCCTGGATTCTCGTTATTAATATTGTCTTATTTAAATTCGAGTGTATAGAGTAGTACAAATAATTAATTATTTTTGAAGATGTTTTAGCTTTTTTTTTATCAATTGTAAATTAATCAATATTGTAAATATAATAATTCATTCATTTTGGTGAATTTAAAAAATTTTATAAAAAAAATATTAATTTATCATATATAGGATTGTGATATAAAATGATTATTTCATTCACAATTTGTTTGAATTCAAGTGGCAAATATTTGTTATTATATAATTTTTTATTATATAATTATTATATATTATTACTAATTTCTTTTTTAGCATTTATCACATTTTGTGTTTGTTAAGAAAAAATATTGTTATAATATGAATTTTTATTTTTATAACAGATAGAATGTTTTCAAGTTTTTAAAGTACATATTACGAATTTCAATTTTTTTTATTAAAATTTTTAAAATCGATAATAATAATGAATGTTTGATTTTTTTTTTATCTTTTTCTTTATTATATTATTACATTTTTTTTTCTTTTTAATTATTATATTAATCCTATATTAATCCTCCATATAAGTTTGTTTTAGATTTGTTTAGACTTCATTGAAGGCGTCATTATATTTTTCAAGGAAATGTGATAATCTATATATTAACAAATAATTGTATCTTGGAATTTTATTTATTATTTATTTGATTTCAATTTATTCTTGATTTTAATCTTATATCTCATATGGAGTTATATATAATTAGATTAATTTAATTTTTATTTTAGGATTTAGTTTATCACATTGTTCTTTCTTTTTGCTGTTTATTTTAATGAATAAAAATTTAATGTTTTGTAAATTTATATCAAAAGGGAGATTTATTCTTGATTTTAATCCTATGCAATGAATTTTTATGTAAAAGAGGGTAGAGGAAAATGGATAGAATCAATCTCAAATTTATAGCAATTTTGCGATTTTTAAAATACATTATTAAATAAATAAATAAAAAATTATTAAAATAAATAATTTGATTAATTGGCTATATAATGATTACTCGTTTGTGTAGATTTATTAAGATTTATTAAATTATTCATAATTCATTTTGATTTTTAAAATTCGTAATATATTATTTATTATTTATCAGCTTTCTGATTGATTGAAACAAAATATATTTTATCGATATAATTTTCAGCAATTTCCATGTAACTTTCATTAATTTGCAAATTATTCGCAATATGTATAAACAAATCATTTTATGTCGGTATCTATTTTTATAAATATCTTCATACACGTTAAACAATTGTTTTTATTAAAATCATTTAGCGTGATATTAAAATTTTTAAACGAGTTAAATAAAGAAAATAATATGATCGATGAAATATTACATATTAGAAGAATAACAAAGATGGAATAAAAATTAAATCAGCGTCATCTCACGAGTACAAAAGATATTTCTTCAAAGATAAGATAAAATGGATTAAGAATCAATGATCAGTGCCATCTTTTAAATGTTTTTAAAGGTTTAGAGATAAAATAAGAATTGACATTCAGCGCCATTTCTAAAAAATATTTCTTCAAAGAAGAATAAAGAAGAATTGACAATCAGAACCATCTTTTGAGTATTTTTAAAAAAAATATTTTGTACTCGAAAGATAACACTAATTATCAATTCTTATTCTTTCTCTGTCTCATATTTTTCATGAATTTGTTTTTATTTAAAACGAAATGGTTAAACACATTTTTATTATTATAAAAAATAGCAATAAATAATATAACGATAGATTTCGTTATTTATAGTATTAACAATTATCATTCTTCATCTTATGTTTCAAATTGTTTTCATTTTCATATTAGATTAATTTCAACAATTTTTATATCATATTTTTTTCATATTTAATCACAATATTAAATTATGATATTATTAAATATTATTGAAAAACAAAAAGTTATTATATTTTAAAAGCACTATTTTTATTATTATTAGAGTTCTTTATTTAAATAGAGTAATAAATTATTAGAATTTGAATATTTAAAATATTTATTATCAAGTTTATTAAGTTGAATTTTGGTTGGATCGAATATAAATACGAATATTAGAATATCCAGAATTTGAATCTCAATTCGAATTTTTTTTTTTATGATTTTTTAAAATATAAAATTTTTATATTTTTACAGTTGAATATAAATTAAACAACGATGAGATAAAATTTAAATAAATTTATTTATATATGAAATCTCGATCGAATTCTATACTCGAATCTAAATTAAAAAAATTTACTCAGATTTATTCTTCGAATATTTTGATATATTGAAGCATTGCTATTTACATTAATATTGAAAAAGGAGAAATAAACGAACGCAATAAATCTATCTTCCTTATGATGCATTGTATTTATTATTCGTACAACTAATCACATTTATTACACCACAATACACAACGGTACACTTAATAATTTAATCGAATCTAAATCGTAATCGTGGTACAACAATAATCGATTAATAATGTAGAGGTATAAATAGCACACTTACTGTAATATCGTGTATATTCTACGATATACAACTGGTCAAAAATTTCGTAAAATGTCGGACTTTGTGATCGGTGTAATCCTTTCATCTACAATGCTGTCTCTCGCGCGTTATAAATTCTTAACTAAAACGGTGCAGTTGCTGCATTCAACACGCTCGAAGGAAATTGAACAACGTAACTAAGATCCATCTTACTTCTATATCGTAAACTACTTTGTTTAATGTATGTATATGACATCGAGTGAATCGTTACCTTTTTTACCAACTATTAATATCTTGCAGTCTGCCTTACAAATATATTATAATTGCTCGTTTGATATTATTTCTCTTTATTAACAACAAGAACAAATTTTCCAACCAATCGATATTGCGTATTCGTATAAAAGAAATTCTTCGATGAAGATGATTAATATACGTTCATTTTTCTTCGTCGAACGAAATTGAATCGATAAATGAAATAATTTCCTGTGTAGCGAAGTGAACGCAAAGAATTAAATCAATTCGTTCTAAATAATTTTTTAAAACGTTTTACACTCCGTAACAAGCCACATCGATCGATCGATCTTCCTCTTAATTGTATCTATACGTGTTTCTCTCTCTAACATTCAAATGTTACTAGTTTTGCGAATAGCTGATATATTCTTTACTTGTACTAAAACTATTTCACGTTGGTACATTTTATACACGTAATTATAGCATAGATGACGGAGACAGTGAATCTTCCAAGTGTAGATTAATTTCGCGAATAAACAGTGAAATTACGAATAATTAAAGCACGATCCTCTCTTACAAAAATTCATCCGTCATTCACGTCGCGCAACCGTTTATTATTTTTAATTTTTATTTGCGTGATTCTTTTTTCCTTTTTTATATATATATATATATAATATTTCAGATCTAGGAAGATGATCTTTTTTTCATACATACTTATTCAGCCTTATTAAAATAATAATTACGAGGAAAATGAACGAAAACTCTTTTCTCTCTCTCACACGCACACACACATACACACACTCTCTCTCTGTTTCTCTTGTGTGCGAAATTTCTGCGTTTTACATTAATAGTGCATTTTAAGCGAGTAAAAGAAACCGTGTATCTACATATCGAGACTCGTGTAAAGGCCACGTAAACTAAGATTTAAACTATACACTTGTAGGTATGTCGATTCTCTTCGTAAACCCACCGTTACGATCACATGAACACGTTGCAGCGTTCGATACTCGTTAATATCGTAAGTACAAAGATACATCGTTGATCGTGGTATATAAAACGATGCTTAATTATCCTTCTGTCGGGGAGAATAAATATATCGTTGATCGAGATTCTTATAAAAAGAATTGGCCAATCGAGATTTCATTTAAATTCCCAAATTTTCGTTTCACTTTTTTCGTGCTATTAATTTCAATGGCGATCAACAGAGAAGTTTAAATGTTTCTTTTTTGCCATTTTTGGTTTGGAAATCAGATCGATTGTACCCTTTACGAGACGGATAAGTTTCTGTCGTCGTGAACTTTATTGCAACACGGAACGTTGTAAAATGAAAACTTAGTTTTATGGCGACGATTGTTTTACTTTTTACAAGAAAATTACGACGAGAATAAATATTAAAACGTTTATAATGGTACTTTGTCGTAGAGTCAAATTTGCAATTATTTGAAAAACAAAATTTTTGACGAATTATTTGTTAAGCTTATTTTTGTATGCACAAATGAGATAAATAATGTTTTAAAACAAGAGACACCGTTCATGATATTCGATATAAATAATTTAAACGAAACTTTACAAAAAAAAAAAAACTATGCGACATACGTAGTTATTCTTGATTAGGAACTTATTTCTTCAAGCACATGAATCATCGTAAAATAATTTATTTAATGTGTTATCATAACTAGTTTCCATTTAACAATAACGTTCTCCATTTCGTTTGTAAAATTTTCATAGTCGGGCTATTTTCTTTCTTTTTATTGTCGATGCATTTACACGAATAGGATACAGAAGCGAAAACGAGTTCGGAAGAACGATTTGAACGATATATATATATTTTTTTTTGTACGAAACTTGACGATAAAGCTTATTAAAATTATCGTGTTAAATTAAGCGAAACACCATTTCCCTTTGTGCCTTGTCAAAGTTTTATGGCGACAACGATAGGGCCAATATTTAAATATCGCGATATTTCAAGTTTTATGACGACAGTTACGATAATAATTTTTCTTCGCATCAAGTAGTAACTGGTCGTTCCTGATGAATAGTCGTTTCGACATATTTCGAGCTTAGCCTCTATACTTTTTTTTTTTTCGATAATTTTTACTACTATTATTATTTACTACCGCTACTGATATTATAATAATAATAATAATAATAATAATACTAATAATAATAATATCAACTAGAAATGAATCTTAATAATTTATATAGAAAATTTACAAGAAAATCTACATTCAACGTACGCGTATATCTTTATAAACGTGATCGATTTGTGATAACCAAATGAGAGGAGAATAAATAAATTAAAAAAAAAAAAAAAGAAAAAATGAAAAAAGGAAGAAGGAAGGTTACGTGAGAAAAATGGGAAGTCCAGATACTAGGGGAAAAGAGCATTTACAACACTGTAAAACCTTACTCTAATTGATGGTACAACTTCGATAAGAGAGATGGATTATCTGCAGGAACAATGTTGTAAACCCAAAGATCTTGATGTACATGAGAATTTATGTAAGATTTTAAAACTCGATTTCTCGAGAAAAGGAAAAAGAAAATTGACGGAATATACGTAATAAGAGCTTGTTTATCTGAATTCTTGTTAAATATTCTCTTAAATAACTGAGAAATGAATATTATAAATTTATCGTCTCGGTATGTAATGTATATATAGAGAAATGATTCAATTTATAACAATTATTTAAGATGAGTGGATAGGAAAATAAATTATGAATCCGTATATATGATCTTTCTCATCATATAAGTTAATATATAAGTTATATCAAATGTATTGAGATTTACGATAATTTGTTTAATTCGTAGAAGATACGAAGATGTAATAAATAATTTTCACGCGTACAAAAATGTTGATTCAAGGAATTACGTACGTATGTTTCAAGAATCGGATAAACAAGTTGCTTGCAACGTACGATTAAATGCAATTTTATCCGGAATAAGAGATTAATTTTATGATGAGATTTTGAAAATCACATCTTCAATCGAATCTCTTTTTAATTCGAAATTAAAAAAGTAAAAAGTGAAAAAGTATTGTGAATTCCAATATATATATATATATATATGGCATTTACCAGTCATCAGTATTGCGTATTTTTTCTCAATTGCAATGTACATATCGATATCATACAATAACAAAATTACATTTGTACGATTATACAACTGATATGCGATACAACTAATCGTAATTATTTACCCAATACTGCACATTCGATTCGTATCGTTACAATGACGTGTATTCTTATTCGTGTTTTGAGCAAGGAGGACGAAAATATATATATATATATAAAAATCAATTTACGAATTATAAGTTACAAAACGTAACAGTACAATCCTAGTTTCTTTTGGTTTACAATAGAGCGTTAATAGAAGAAGGGAAATATATATAAATTATAAATGTATAGGAAATGTATATGTCGATACAAATGCTAAGTCTAATTTAGTACAACATATTGCATTTTTTGTTCGGTGAAATGCAGGTGAGAAATTTTCTCCTGTTGCGTTGTTCTTTGTTATTCGTGTTATTGATAAAATACATTTTTTACAAAAATAATAAATTTGTTTAAAAACACGAATTTCTATATAGAAGAGATATAAGATATCTAAAACTGAAATTTTATATTAAAAAATCGTACGTACGTGTCTTGAAACATTATATTCGTTAAAATTATCTCGTTCGCAAAAATGTAAATTTGCACGAACGAAACGAAATGGTAGGTTGAATAATTAAAAGATTCGATTAGCACTTGAGCATTAATATTTTTTATATCGTTTTTATGTTTAAACATAATAATTTTTTGATATTTATCAGCGAAAATAAATAATCGTATCAATAGATAAAAGTCACGGAATAAACGAATATTCCAATTAATCCTTCCGATTTATCAATAGGAAAAAACACGAAAGCGTGCATCTCTCACTTACATTTCACACCGTTTACGTTTCCTCCGTTCACTTATGATTAATCTTAGGACGTCGTCGAGAGTATTTTTATATTCGTGCGAGAAGTTAGGTATGTAGTTACAACTATTGGCAGTTTTCTGAAAATGAATGTGCACCCTTTTCTAAATACATATACGAGCAAAAGTTTGAAGCTTCTATCTTGTTTTTTTCTCTATCTCTCTTGCTTGTCTCTCTTCTCCGTTCCTTTCTCTGCGCCGCTTGCGCCATCTTCCCCTCTTTCTCCTCGTCTAATTTTCCTTGGTGCGGTGAGAATTGGTTCAATGGCACGATTTCGCCCTCCGCTGGAAACGTCGCATTCTACGATGCCACTCGTCGCGCCACTCGATCACGATCGACCTTTGCGTCACTGTCAGCCCACCTTGACCTCCACCGTCGCTCTCTTGGCCAAGAATCAAGTACGACCTGGAAATTGACGTTCTTTAATCGCCGTCTATCATTCTTTCGAGAATCCGAAACTTTGGAAACTTGCAGTTTTTCTTTTCTTCTTTTAACAACTGGATCTTTTCTTTTATTGAGAATTGAAATTGTATTTATGAAATCAAAATCACGATATTGCGTCCCTTCTATCGAAACATCGCTTGAATCGTACAATTTGTACGATCTAGCATTTCAAGTTTCGATGATACGGATGTTGAAAAAGTTACACGGGTATGCGAGATGATATTGCCGTTCGTTTCAAGTTCTAAAGAGTTCTAAAGAAAACGCACAGCCGAGGAAAAGTTATGTTACCGCGATAAATATTTTGTAAATTTTTATAAAATAATTTTAATCGAATGATTGAATAATCGTAATTTTCGAAATTTTAATATCTTACTTGTTTCGTTACGAAGATTTTACAGAACCATTGCGATATTCATACAACGAACAACTTACCTATTTGGCTTGATTTTTGGGCATCTGCAGGCTAAATCAGCCGAATGTACGTAGAGGAACACATCGCCACGACGAATCCTCGAATTTGGGGATTTTTTATATATGAAATCAACGTTCAAAGTGAAGCGTATCCAAACCGAACCGGAAACGCTTGTCCCAGCCGAGGAGCCGTCGTTCTTTTTGTGCCTGTCCGTTATTCTGCCCAGAATAGCTGGATAAAAAAAAGAAATATCAAGAAATTTACAGTAATTATAATTATAAAAATTGAAATATTTTTTCTCTCTTTTTAATTTTTCTTTTTTTTACGTTTCACGATTTAGCTATTTATTTCCAAATTAAGTTGGAAAGGATACAATTTATTTTTAACCTTTTTGCTTATTTCGATACACGAGAAAATAAAAAGAGTTGTTCTATTTATGGTTACCTCGTCTATGAATGTTGGCAAACCAGTATCCTTTATGGTGCAACGAATAAACTTATTTCATGCCATACGTAGTACTATTTATCATTTCACTTCTGTGACCAGAGATACTATTTGCTTTATCGGTCGCATAGAAAGTAAATCGAAAATAAGCGTAATAGGTAATAATAAGTTCTATTAATTTCATTGATGAGATCTGAAGATACGATTATGTTGATATTAATGAAGTAGCGATGAATATTTAAATGAGACGTTCGATAAACGCGGTTATTCAAATAATATGGAATATATAAAATTTGGACCAATCATTTAAACGTTTGAGAAGTTTAAATAATAGAAAGAAATTGCCTTCTTTTAATCGCCAAGAGAAATAAAAATATTTGTATTTCATGGAAATAAAATTGAATGTTTCGATGCTAAACAAAACTTTGCAAAGTCTATAAGAAAATATGTAAAATATGATGAATACGAACAATAAAGAAATAAATTTAGAAAATGGAGTCATATTTTTCATATCATTGCTATCGGAATATTTTTTGATAATTTTCAATTTTCACTTACCATAATCTCTTTTGCAATACTTGTTTAGGTTTAATCTTTTGGTGCTGGCCCGACATTTTCCACACTGGTCTGTAACAAAATATAAAATATTAGATTGGAATCTATTTTTAGTTTGTTATTTTTTTCTATTTAATTGAAAATTAATACTTTTCATCTCATCGTTTATCACAACTTTTTTAAAAAATCCTAATATATAATTAATTTGTGTTACAAAAGACCAAGTATTCAAAAATTTCGTGACATTTTTTTTTATTTTTATCTGTATATTGTGTTCCTGAAGATTTAATAAAAAATATCTTGTATATTAAAGAACTGAGTATTTGATTGTATAAGCTTAATTATTAGATTTTTTTATTATGCCATTTTTTAATACGTTCTTCCCTTATAATATAAAAATATCAAGTTATTTTTTCATAATTTCTTAATTCTGAAATAAATATTCTTACAAACAGGAGATTCTATATGGAATTATTAAAGAAAGATCTTTTTCTATTCTTCGAATCGAAAAATGAAAAATTTAGAATTCACGGAATCCAGAAACTGAAAAAAATTAGCTCAAGATATGATTTCTCCAAAATTTATTAAAATAATTCGACTTACTTACTCATATTAATATTTAATTTATAGTATTTATAGTATAATTTCATGATAAAAAAATAAAAAGAAAATTTTTTATAGTCTACATATTGATCGACTTTGAGACATTTCATCAGATTTTCACTGAATTATTACAAAAATTATCATATAACATTAACATAAATAATTTATGTATCAGGTTTAAAAAAAATTATTCTCCCATAGATGATACACATTATGTAGTAATACACATAACGTAGTATCGTAATTTTAAGTGAAAGTCGTGAAAGAGAAACGACTCGACAATTAAAAGAAATCGGGTCTATCGGAAAAATCCATCGGTTGGCCATATTTGGTCCTCTGTACTTTGAAACGCGAAAAAGATAAAGAAAGAATCACAAATTATATTATATTATATCACTCGTAATATTTCCAAAATATAACTTTCTTCAAATTAGAAATACCATAATTATCAATTTTGATGTAAATTTAGTTAATTTCAATTTTTATGATATAATTATATACGTAGCATAATTCATAATTTATTCCTTTGTTATAAATTTTTGTTACGAATAAATTTACATATTTTACATACTTTTTATACCTTTTCATTCAACAAGTGTATAATTATCGCAAACGATACGCTTAATTTCTGATATAATAATTCTACGATTATCCCTTTTATCATTAAATATACCATAAAAATTAATTGATTAGTGAAAAATAATAGGTAATGTTTTAAATAATTCAAAAATAGGATCGTAATATTTCATTCCTTGTTTATCATATGATACATTACGCTATTAATTAATTTTTTTTTGGTTAAACTCGGTTAAATAGAAGCGAGCTTTCAGTTTTCTTATTCCTCCAACACTTAATACAGTCCATTATCGGTGACAGCTGTGGTTACGTTTATCCATTTATTATCTAGCCGCAATATCCATCTATTATCTCAAACAGCATGGTCAGCGTACAACGTATCCGTGTCTCAGAGTAGCGCAATTAATTTTAACTGGAATATGTCCAGTTATTCTTAACCTGGCCATAATTAATAATCTTTATCAACAGCACGCGTAATACATATTTTAGAATGCATCGAAGAAAGAAATATTGATTTTGACCGATATAAGAGTAATTGTAAAAATATTAGAAATATAACCGATAATTAAAAAAATTTTTATCGTTTCGTAGATGAAATTAGAAAGGAGTTTTTTTTTATTTTTGAACTTTTTCGTTTAATTTGATTTTTTTTCTCATATTCCAAAATTTCACGATGAAAATTAGAGAACATTGAAGAAATAAAGAAGAAATTTTATAGTAAGAGAATATTTTACATTAATTCGTACTATATGTTAAAATAATTCCAAATTATATTCTCTTTCGTCCGAGAAAATGTATGAAAATTGTAACGATTTGTCTAAAGAATATGTTAGAAATAATTCGTTTTCAACAATTTTACGTAGCATTTATAAAAACAAAAAGTATCGATACACTTTAGTTCTTGTGATAAGTATTATTTTCATTTTATTTCTTACAAACATTTTATCGAAATCCTCCACTCGTTGCTTCTTCATCGACACCAAACGAATCGATAGTAAAAATTATCAAGCAAAGATGGAAGAGAGCACATTTCCACTTGTAAATTTTATGCCGTTTTAATGAACGTGGCTGCAGGTCGATAATAGAATCCGTATAACGTACCGAATCCCCCGAATCCAAACTGCACGCAACCGGTACACACGCGTTTCGCTCCACTTCGCTTTTGCTTGTTCGTTGGCTAACCAAATTAAACGTAATTTGAATTTTGTTTGAAATTCAATCGATGCTCCCGTTGGTAGACGGGTTGGCGCGCGTTATCCGCTAAAAAATAATGAAAATTCTACGCCCGTACAGAGTCAGACAGTCCCAACTTGTCCATTTCAAAACTTTTCAAACAAAGTGATAGAAAGGACATCCCTTAGAAAATTAGGATTTTAAATATTGGAGGTTTACGTAAAGTGTGCTTTTCATTCAAATGGATTAATAGAATATTACGAAATATTCGATTGTAGGAGACTTGAATCAAGCTGCTTTTGGATTTAAGGATTAAAAATTTACTTTAACGAATAAATCGGTGGATTCGACGTATTTAATTTTTTTTAATTTTGAATATGTAAATATTCTTTTTATTTTTCATAAAGATTAAAAATGAAGATACGATAGAACGATAGATCGATTATCCAAAATTAACTGGATAAAATGTGAACAACAGGAATGAGAAGAGAGAGAAAGAGATAACGATTAATAATCCGAATAATCGACGTTCGGACAATTTGATGTTCTACCTTATCGATATTTTTATTTCGATTTTCTTCTCATTCGCGTGATTCGCGTTTTTACGGAAAATGCAAACTCAACCACCACGATTCCGTAGTAAAAGAATTTGCCAGATAGTTCGTTAAGCATAGCACCGAATCAATTAACCGAATTACGAAATGAGAAATACGAATCGAAAGCAAACTAGATATGCGGGGTAGCTGGCACGAATCGATCGTGATGGCAGAGGCCTCGGACCATAATCCGTTTAATTCTGACTAACGAGACGTCCTTTGTGTCGATTAACTCGTGCCAATCCGGTATCAACCGAATAGCTTTGCCGTCGAACGTGTCTAAACCGTAAGGTCCGCTTTCCGATCGAGCGATTCGATCGATAGATGCCGCTGATGTCCGTTGCTCTCCTCGCCGCAACGAGCCGAATGGTACATTGCAATCACCGAACAAACCACCTAAATCCAATGTTACGGACCAAAAGTCAGATGCAACCGCAATCCTCTATGATTTTATTATATCGTACATCTTTTTTTTTTGCTTTTCTTTTATGAATAGTAAGTATCGGTTAAAATTAATATTTTAAAAAATTTTTGATTTGCGAGAAATTGCATTTCAACAAGCTCGAAATTTTTAATCATTCGTTTAAAAAATATGAAATTGTTGCGAATCGTCGATAAAAATAGACTCGTCAAATTTTTCTTTGGTTTTCGCATAGGTTTTCAAAAAAATATCGAATAAACAATAATCTATAAGATAAATAAAACACTATTGCAAATTGCGATTGAAAAAACGGAATAAAGTAATTCTCCAATTACTGCTAGATCGGAATAACGAAATTACATATTCGCGCATCACACTTGATGATAGAAAATTATAATATATTCATAACAGGCTGCAGAGTCTTGTGATCAAAATGGAAATGATGAAATCTTGATTTCTAGTTAAGACATTAGAGATGGAAATTAGATGTTCATACCGAATAAAATTTATTTCAAATGATAATTTTCGCTAATTAAAATAAATCATTTATTACTTAATAAGTGTTGTTTAATATTTCAATCGAGATTGTGTTCTTTATTCAATTAATCGAGGGAATTTAAGATAAGAGGAACGTTTGAGAAAAATTAAAGAATCGATTATTTAAAGAAATAACGTTTATTTCCTAATAAAAAACTTGTTTCCGAGCATAACCTTCAGAATATATATATATATATATATTAAACAATAAATATAATAATAATAATGATAAGCGTGTAATAATGCATCAGAAAGATAATAACAATAAAAAAAACTAATTACTTTCATCGAAATCGAATAACAAATAACAATAGCAAATAAGAAATATTCACGTACGTATATATATATATATATATAAGTTTCAAAAATAGTCTCTCTAACGATCATACAATCGAGAAATAATTTTAAAATAATCCAATTTGAAAATTCCTTGAACCAAGCCACAATCGATCGGTTGAAATCGAACAAGTTTCGCTGGCAATTACCATCTCGTAAGAAAGAGATCTTTTTAGAGAAGTCGTTTCGCTTCTTTTTTCCTCTAAATATTCCCGCTTCTTTTAATGCTCGCGCACAGGATACACGCGAGGTACACTCGTAAAGTAACGTCTTAATTATAAAAGGGCCTCTGCGCATGCGTTACGAGGCACCCTAAGCATCTTACAGCGGCCGAGTGGGATTTTAATGGACGCGTGGGTGCTCGCCAGTCGTGACAGTGTAGAGAATCTACGGTTTTTCGTGCGACTACCTTTTGAAACGCCCCCACCACGCAAGGTTAAACGGTGCTCTTAATGCGACGTACTTTCACGACGAAATTAAACGACTTTGATCGCGGCCTACCATTTTAAACGAAATTTACGCGGACATTTATTTGTCATTGTACGCGGTAATGAGCCGGAATTCATCCATCCGTTCGGCGATTAATAAGGAAACGCGTAACGAATCGTTTTATTATCATCGAGCGATTCGTTCGAAGAAAAAAGGCATTTTTGACGAAATTTAATAATGATGATTCGAGATGTTTCTTTTTTTAATAACATTTTCATTATATTTCATGGAAATTTTATTTAAAATAAAATGGAATTTAAATAGAATTAACAACAAATTATCCAACAAAGTAAGATAATAAATATTTTTTGTCTGATTTTCTTTTTGGATTGCGATAATAATTGTTTTTCTCATTTCGCCACACAATTTTCTTTAATTTGACGATACATTCATCAGCTTGAAACCTGTTATTATTTGTTAGAACGCATATATTTGGAAGGTCCCTAAAAGATTCTACTACGCGCGATATATATATCTTCTATGGCAATAATTATCTTCATTATTACAGTACAGGCTTACCGGTTAGGCCCTAAACCAAAGTTAATTACCAGCCGCCGTAGCTAATTTAAATCAAGACTAATTGACCTTCCCCTCACCCCTCCGATTCAACTTCCATTACTCCAAGTCGCGCCTCAGCTTCTAATATCGCGAAACTTTCCCTAAACTTGTCTCGTTTCATCTACGTGTCACCGAAAATCCTTAGCCGAGTAATAAAGATGATTAATATTAAACGAATCAGGAATGTCTTACTTGATAAATGAATTTGTATCGATTCAATATTGCTGGCCAAATTAAAAAAGAAAATCATACCGATGTGATAATAATTTTTTCTTCTTATGCGATATAATAGTAAGTGATATTCTTGCATCGCTCTTACCAACAGATTCAAACACGAACTAAAATTTGAGAAATTTGGAAAATTTGGAAAATATTTTTGATAATAAAAATATACGTTTTTATTAAATCTTAGTTTCATTATTTTCAAAATTCATCAATTATGGAAGAGCAATAACGAATCGTTGGTCGAGTATATTTCACGGTAGCGAAACATGTTGAGTTTATCATACTGTCAAACGTTCCCTTTGGCGAAATGCGTGTTCAGCTTTAATAGTCCACGAAAAACAGATCGATTGCTCATCACAAGTACGCCGCACTGACGAAGCGAAAGGTCATTTCCTTCAAGATTCTTTCCGTTTGGAAGAAAATAACGGAGTAAAAACAATTTTTATTCCGTTCCTATAACTTTTTTAATAATATTTATTTAAAAAGTTAAATGACGTTGAATTCTTTACGAACTAATTTTTATTTTAGCAATTTTTATTTTCAATAGGAAATAATATATTTGAATTATACATTATTTCTAATTTATCTTCAAACACATAGAAGCACATAGAGGTTAGATTTTATTATCTGTACTAGAAATTGCATCAATTAAAAATTCAGGAAATAGGAAAATTTTAAAAGGAAACAAAAATTTTTCGAGGAATTTATAATAACTCAAAGTAAAACGCTTTATTAAATTTTAACAAACTGGAACGATAAAAATAAGTTTGAAGTATTAATTTCGATTCAATAATATTTTTGTTGAATTAATTATTTTCTTAACAAAATTTATAAGTGTAATTCGTTCATCTTTACGATATTAAATTAAATTTTCAATTCATCATTTGTCGTACAAAATATGTGCATCGAGTGAGCAAAAGTACTGCAATTTTTTATCTTTTACCAAGAATTTTGTAAATGTAAAAATGTAAAATTTTAGATATTTTTAAAAAATTTTAAAACGTAGAAATTTACGTAAAAAAATGTTTACGTTTACATATTTTATGGTTTTTAAAACATTTCTACCATATTTTTACCATATTTATAGCGGACTCCTCGATGTAAATGTATTAATAAACACAACTACGAGAGAATTTTTACAAAATTTCGAAATCATAACACGGAAAAATATTCCTATAATTCAATGGAATCTTTCACGATAATGCCACGAAAAATTATTTTTAAAACTTCAAACGCTAATTAATTCTAAAAGAAGAGAGAGAAAGATTCTCGAAATCTCTTTTCATTGTATTAATTACGATTTAAAAAGGAAAAAAGAATTTAGCTCGTCGAGTTAAACTAATTTCTGTTTAAATTGTCTTGATTTTTATCTCGTCGCGGAGGAAAAGGGCTGCTTTAAAATACATCCATGATTGCGGAAAAGGAAGAAAACGGGAAAGAGAACGGGAATCGATGTGGTGTGCAAACAGTACCAGGACTATGTTTCCTGAAATGGAAGGACCCCTTAGTGGGCGTTTATTCGAACGCATACGCACAAGCAATTTCACGCGTCGGTACAGTAAGCACTCTGCAGATTAACTCGCCTTGTAAACCAGACAACATGTTTATTTCTGCTCCTTTCGTACCGATGCTTCTTTGACACGTTGTTTTTAGACCGATTATTTTCAGATATTTTTATAACTGTACATATTCAGGCACTTTTTTGATAACTTTTTATAAACCACGACAATTCAATCGTTTTTATGTTGAGATCGTAGATGCGTACAATCTAACGTGAAAAGAGTTGAAATTTCGTTTCATAAATTTTCTTGTATTTATATTTATTTGATGACGAAATTGTGTATTTGAAGAAATTTATTGCCGATTTATGCTATCTTTCCATTGTTAATACATCAATGTGCAATGTCGATGAGAAATATTGATTTTAATTTCTGGTAATTTTCGAAAAAATTTAACGAATGACTTTCATTGTTGATATGCATTCATTTGTTTAAAAAATTCTATGGATTTTTTTCATAGAGAAACGAGTAACAAATTAATTATTGTACTGGCATTTATAATAAAGATAATAATAAAATAATAAAATTTTCGTATTAACAGAAATAATACAGAATGTGCCAGAAATTATATTTATGAAATAATTTTACAATTATAATTGTAATGTTTTCAAATAAAAATTGTTTCAAGTTATTTTTGAAACTTTAGCTTCGAAACATGTATATAAAATTCCTAATACCGTCCTTTATTATTCCTGCAAGGTACCGATTTTCATTACTGCATCGTGAAGCAATTGCAAATGAATCTTTATTATCTTTCTTTGAACATTCAATTATTCGACGTGCATATGAAATGACGTTTCTTCAAAGTTCAGATTTCTACGCTTATATTTACTGCATTGAATTTGAAATTTATAAAAGATTCGTTGCGAAACTTTACTTAATTTGTCGATAAATTATTGAGAAATAAAAAGAAATTAGCAATACGGAATATTAAAATTCTCAATTTTATTTGTATTAAAAAAAATTGGTATTTTGATCTCCTTCGGGCAAATATCTTGGCTAAAATAGGAAAGGAATATTTTGAATAAAAATGGTAGGATTTCGAGAATTAACTTTGGATTTTTTAATTAGATATTTTTCAACGTTAGCTTAGAAACGATTTCTAAACGCAATTTTACGTCGTGAAGAATATTTTTAGATTACGCTATATATAAAATTACATACGGGTTGTTTTAATATATTCATAGAATTTTTTCAAAAATCATAAACACAAAAAATGATATAAAAATAAGACAATTGTGTGGTTATCGTCATATTCTATTTTTATCTTTTCATTTAACACTTTTTAAATTACTTATAATTTAAATAAATTTTAATTATTGTTTTAGCCACGATAATAATATATTGACATCTTGTTTGTACACGTTATATACACAATATCTCTTTCTTTCGATAATTATATAAAAATATATATTCAACGACGCGTAAAATATTTTATTTTTGTAAATGTAAATTATACACTTCTATATTAAAATAAATAAATTTTTCAATCAAAGATAATTACAAATAGAAACAGATGCAGCGATCTTCTTGGATTTTACAAATTAGGAAACTGGTACTATCGAGAAATTTCTAAACAACCGGGCATTCTCTGGATTATCTAGATCGTAGCGGTAAGATTGCCTATTATTTACGAACCTATCGAGCTCGAGTATTTTTCTCCTCTCAGGTTTCATCCTACGGACACTTGCTGCGATTTACACCATCGAAACAAAACGATCCTACTTTATAACCAATTAATGTACCGTGTCGGGAGAAAATTTACGGATAATGAGATCGATTAAAATTTAGTACAACAATCGAACTTTTTATAAACGCATTCAGGCGTCGTCATCTTATCCCATTCAATGTCCGCGACGTATAACATTACGAAATAAAACTTCTAAATATATAATATGTAAAAGAATATAAAATATTAATAAATACAACCTGCTCGACGTCAATTTTACGGGTTTTTCATCGAGATTTTCCAAATCGAAACTCGCCTCGCAAGCCGCCTCGATGCCAACGTGTTATTACGCGTTCGTACGCAGGAGAGCACCGATAGCCGTGGGCATCCCCTTTTTAGCATTGCAGCCTCATTGTTCATAAGCGTTGCAAACTGGTAGCTGGAGGATACTCCTTTCCAGATGCTATTCTCGCGAGGAATAAGAGCATCGTATGCAGGTGTGCATACATCGGGAGTATGCATCTCGCGTCACGAATCGCATCTATATGTTAATGCTGCGCGCACCCACGCGCCGTGCTTCGTTGCTCGGACGCGATTCCGGAAATCGCACGATCGTTCGGGCGCCCGCGACCGTGACAAATTGATATTAACACCTTTTATTTTCCTGCTAATTGGCACGGTGATAAAATGCTCGACGGATGAGTTACGAGGCGTGGCCATTTCAACGCGGTGTTTTCGGCTCATTCGAATAATGGTTCGGAAATGGTGGTAATTTGCTTGGAAATACCTAAGAAGATATGAAAGAATGATGGAAAATTATACGTGGAAGTAAAACGTGGATTACAATCGAAATCACATGTTTCTATGGCTATACAAGTTGAACAAGAATTTCCTAGGGCATGTTATGTAAATGGCGATTAATTTATTACTATCCGATTATCTTAAATATAAGCTTTAGATCCTATAAATGATTACTATCCTATATTTTAATAAAACGATATTAAATATGTTTCATTACAAATTCAATTTTCGTCGATATGTTTGCAATTTTAAATGAAAAATTTAAACATTTAATATAATTATTGAATCGATCCTTCAGGATCTCTTGTTTTTTATTTCAAATGCATAGTTCATCTGAAACACACTCGAATGTTATTGATCATCGAATGAACGACCGATTGTGAAGTTCACAAATATCCCACATTACGAACAACTTACACGTAAGTACACTCTCATCTATAAGTTGGCGAACTTATACATTTGCTAATTTTAATTCTAATCCTATAATCTTATTTATAGCTGTCTAAAAATTATATTTTTTTATAAATTAACGAAATTTCTTTGATATTGAAAAGAATAAATTATATTAGGATTATTAAAATACAATATTTTTTTACAATACATTTAATTAATTAGTCGATTAATGTTTATTTCCCTTGATTCGAATATTTTATCCATCAATTTTAATAAATGCATCGTTATAACGTAGTTAAGCTTTTTTTAAAGATCTAGAATCAGATTTATTTCTTTTAACAATTTTCTTTTCTTATATATATATCATAGCACGCGTACATATATATCATTAAACTAATTTCGAAAACTAATTTTTAGAATGGAATCATCTTGCAATTACACATCTTATATATCCTAGACAGAACATTTTCACTAAGAACAGCACAAACGTTTGGTGACTTATGGCCGGGAATGTACGTACACATTGTACGTACTTGTCATCGAAAAGAGTGCAATTCTACTTAAGCGTAAAACCGGCTGGCTCGATGACGGTTTTGGTACTTGTACGGCATTCAGTTGCCCCGTCGAGAGTTTTCCTTTGCTCGAGCCAAATAATTTCCGAATGGATCCACGTGTGTGAGCGTATCGAGGTTGCGAAGACGCGTGGAAGTAAATGTCGGTCCATTAAAGGGACGAATGTATATCTGCGGCTAAATAATAATAATAACTTGGGAACCAAGTTCCCTCCTGTTCCATTGCGTTCACTCGTCGCCATCAGAAGGAGAAGAAAAAGAGAAAGATGAAAAAAGAAAAACAAAGAGATAAAATGAATTCTTTATATTCCTCCGATATAAAATTTTCTAACATTTACAAGTTTCTTTAATGTTGTTAACGTTATCGATAACCTATATTTAATAGATCGTTAAAATGTTGACAAAAGTAATTCTCAAGAATTTTACAACATCCATAATTATCACGTAACGTCAATTTTATAACCTATTATGATAGAAAAGAACAACGTAATATTTATAAAAATGCCGATACAATTTTTACATGAAATGACATTTAGATTAAATAACGTACTTTTAAACGGATATTAAACGTTTTGTGTATAATGTACAAAATTCATAGGATAAAAAAGATGCTCGATCGATATTGTCGGTATCGCTCGAAATACCGACCGATTGAAAAAAAAAGTGATATCGTTGGTAATTATGGACATTATGTTCGAAAGGACGTAAATTACATAGGGAGCTGTTTCCCCGGTCGCATTTACGCTTCTTTGTTCTTGCTTAATAACGATACTGTTCGTAAATGCAGCTGTGGGTTTTATTCGAAGGAAATGCATCATTTATCGGCGACAATGACTGTATCTCCTCTTGTGAAGCTGAACTCCTCTTTATCCGCAAATTATTGCATCGAGATGGTAATATGTAATAGTAGGAGTAACTGGAACCTCGAGGCAATGATATGATATTTGATCCAACTATTGAACGTGTCTACGGTGGGTAATACTTTGTTATTTATACTCGCTATACCGAAACGTGTTTCTTTCGATAATAATGCTTATAGTTTGAGCTCAGTAACGTTATCAGATGGAATAGAGGATAAAGATACGAAGATGAGGTGAAATATATATACAAAGGAAATGTTTGTAAAATTTTTGTAAAAAGAGTTGAAATTAAATCAAACGGAATAAATTTTATCAAATATACGCGATAGATTTAAAAGATTGCTCGAAAAATATAAAACTTCTTAAAATAACGTTATTTACCATCTGATATCGAATCTACTTTTTCACAATTTCATTTCGTAACTGCGGAAAAGTGAGGTTATTTTCTTTTTTTAGCTCATTAACGAGTTAACGTTCATTATTCCAAAGGAAACTTTCGTCGAAAAAGATTATTGGAGCTAACTCGTATAATATTTCAAATTTGCAATATATTTACGTATTTTTACAACAAACTGTATATAAAAACTCATGAATAAAAATGGTAAACTTTTTTCTTAATGCTTATACACCGGCACAAGTAGGCCGTTGGAAACTTGGAGCAAATGGGCAAACTGCAAGTGAGGGTAGCTTTAATTAAGCTATTAGGGTGGCTGAGAGGCTGCGACCAAGCGGCTAGACATTCCAACCCCTCCTCCTCCTCCTCCTCTCTCTCTCTCTCTCTCTTCGTCTGCCAAATTAATATTGTGCTTACATTCCATATTGCAACACGGCAAGGAAATTTGTAGCGGTATAAACTTCCTCCACGTTTTCTCATATATGTGAGTACGTATCTCTGCTTATGGGAATATTACAGCGGAAATTACGAATGAGTCAGATTCCTTTACCATTGGATATCTTTCGTGTATTTCTCAATTAAGATTTTACACCGCATATTTCTCGTAATTTAATTATTAAACGAATCATCACAGTTACGGTAAGATGTACTTGGAGTAAGCAACGAGAGTTTTTGAGTAGACAAGTTTTAATTAATTACTTGATTTAAGTTAAGCTTCTCTGTTCTTTTCCGTTATAATACGATTATTAATTTTATTAATAATATAACAATATATTCCATATATGGAATATTTTATATTTCACAAAACTTTATTTATAATTTCATGTTATAGGATGAGGAAAAAGAGATTTTTGAAAGAATGTACACGTAAGAAAATAATATTTCAAATTAAAAAAATATGTATCGTACGTGGCATGAAAAATAGAACGTGCGTTTCAGTTAAACGGAGATAATAATATTTCATTAAATCCAAATCTATAATCCAAATCTATAAACAAATTCAACTCTCTTCGAGATAAATCCATTATTCTCTCTTCGTCCAAAAAAATATCTCGAATGATAATTATATTAAAAAAAAGATATCTATAATGCGCTTCCCGAGGAAACGTATCGAAACGACAAAGCAGATTACATCGATTCGTCTGACATTTACTCACCGGCTCGTCCATCGTAACCGCGATCGTCGTCGTCGTCTTCGTGCTCTCCGCTCTCCTCGCCGGCCGTGCCTTGAGTCTGCACAACTCTCGGTATTTCTGCGAGAAGAAAGAAAATAAAGGTGAAATCGCAGGAGCGATCGTGATCTCTTCTAAAAGGGTTTCGTATTCGCAAATTTTGCCTAATTGGGCTCGTGATCGATCGCTTCTAAAAACGGGTCGAAAATTTTCCGCTCTTTTCCTTTCTTCCTCTTTTTCGCTCGCTGTTTGAACCGTTAATGAAAGAATTCTCTTCGTGTATTTCATCGTGTGCACGTAACAACAAAGCTTCCCGATTGGCTGGATTTTATTACCATTTTTCACCGACGACTTTGCAATAATTGGATCTTTAAAATTCATTGGAAAACTTTCGTTGGAAATTGGAAGATTTTTATTAACGACCTCTGAAAAGATACGTATAAAATATTTGGAGAAGGTGAAAAATGCTGTTCCACTTAATTTTTTCGCTTTATTTCTCGCTCATATTATATTTTACTATATTTTTAATTTTTTAATTTCCCGATACTTGAACACTACGTTGGAAAACGTTATTACATGTTCTTCTTTATGGATTTCTTAAAAAATTGTTTTACGGATAATGGCTGCATTCTAGTCACCCGATGCATCGATGAATGGTTCAGGTATAACAAATCAGGGTAAACTTTACATGGAACGGCGTAGTGCGATGTGCTGGAAATAATTAAGTCTGCTACTCACCAGGTCGACTTA
This sequence comes from Apis cerana, assembly GCF_029169275.1. Taxonomy (NCBI): domain Eukaryota; kingdom Metazoa; phylum Arthropoda; class Insecta; order Hymenoptera; family Apidae; genus Apis; species Apis cerana. The sequence goes on from NC_083853.1 coordinate 461,616, forward strand.
TTGTTAGATCGCTAACGATGCGTTGCAAAAGTGGTTGATAATCGTTCACTTTGTGATAACTGACGCACGATCGTTCAAACGTCAACTAAATTCTCGCGGCAACTTGGATGCTTATTTGTTGCGCGAAAAGTAGTTTCGAAAGAGAAAAAAATTACAATTCTTTTCAACGTGTTATTATTGTATCGTGAATTTTCAGAGATGGCATTTCGCTACTAAAAATAATGAAATTAATTAGGAATCGTTTCACATCGGGAGGCTATGTACGAAATAAAATAACGTATTATCTTTTTCACGTAGCATTGCAAACTATTACTATCGAAAAATGTACACATTCTTTTATCATGCATATAAAGAAATAAAATAGAGAGAGAGTTAAAAAAGCATAGAACGTTCACGCTACTCGTGATTTTTAAACTTCCATTGTATATTCATTTTTACGTACTACCTTTTTTTTATTAACTTTTATGGGAAACTGAAAATAGAATATTGATGAATGCGTTGTAAAAATCTTCTTTTAAAAATCTTTCTGCTTTATACGTCCATTATATTTTTACTTCTTCCATTTCGTTTTTCATTCCATCTCATCCTACATATGTATATTAGAACCGAGCGTGTACGCGGTTAAAATTAACCAACAACGTTGAATTATTTATTCATTTGGTATTCGACGGTCATTCGTAAATAATATATTTTAAAAGAAAAACAATTTTGCAAAAAAAAATGCATACAAAAATCCTCGGACGCGTCGAGTTAAATTTCCTCGAAAACTGATTTTAATAAAAGAAAACTTTCCACGTGGGATAACTTGGTATCAAAACGTTCTCACAAGTATTTCTTTCTCTCGTCCCATCGAACAGCTCGAAAGCTTCGTCGATGGTTTACGAAGCAATGCAATTAAATGATAGTAAAAATTTTCTTGCGATGGACGGGAGAAATAAAAGTAAACACGTTCGAACGGCATATTTTCTTTACAATAATAAAGGAGACGCGTGAAAGGCTATAAAAATTTAACTACTGCGTATACTTACTGATGCAAGGTGCAATATGCGATCTACTCTGTTGGTAACCTCTGGCGCATCTATTACAAGTAGTGCCAGTTACACCGTCTTTGCACGGGCATTGGCCGGTGCTTTGGTTACAAGTTTTTCCGGAAGCGCCGATCGGATGACAGTCACACGCTGTAACACGCAACATGCAAAATAAGGGATGGTTAGTTATAGTTGTATTATTAGTTGTATTAAGTATATCGCGTGAAAAGAATAATTGGAATTTATTATTTTGAATACATGGTTATATTAAATGTTATATCTTTTATACATATATATGTATATATATATAAGTTGGAGTCACAATTGTAAACGATCTTTTTACAACTTGTAATAACTACGAAACTGGTTTATTTAAGTGGAAAGACGTTATTTCCATCTTGTAAAACAATTTTATCGAGAAAAATTATTCAAGGAATACGTAAAAAACTTTCTTCAAATTGCAGGAAAATATCACGGAAAACAATTTCACGATAATTTTTTTTAATCGTACAAAATTGCCATTGTCTCGCGAATCTGAAAACGCGCAAATTTCCATTATTTCCATTTATCACTTTTCACTCCGAAGCTTGTAATTTCCAACTTGTTAGCTCGTTTGTTCATTGATCACCGTTCTCCTTCCTTTTTATCGCATTCACCGCTTCCGGGATCGAGGTGGGAGCGGCGAGAGGGGAGGTTAAAAGCAAAATCAGGGGGGGAGGAGAAATGTTTGCTCGAAAAGTCAGCTTGACACGTTCCTTTTGCCCACTTGCTTATGCAAGCTGCAGTATTTTTCATGCGAGAGAGACACTGGAAAGCGGTTAATTACGATTGCACTTGGAGCCCGAGTGCATCCCCGCGAAAATCTATGAGGAGACCCTCGAAACATCCGCCGGTCGTTGCTCGTCTGCGTTTCCATTTTCCTTCTTCTCCTCGGCCCACTTCTTTTTTTATTCTACTTCCACTCGGCCGCGGCATTACTATTTCACGGTGAAATCGGTCGTTGTGGTTTTATAGACAGCCTACAATCCACCGATTTGTTGTTCGCCCATGAATGGATAACGATTCGTACTTTTCTCCTTTTTGCGTTTTTTTTTTTCTTCTTTCTTCTTCTTTTATCTTCAACGCGTCATCAGACACTTTTACAATTTTCTTTCCCTATTCAAATATTTGTCGAGTACGCGTTGGCGACTTACTTTTCATTTTCACTCGGATATTACTCTAAATTAATTATTTCTGATTATTGCTCTGTCATAGAGCAATATTTATAGTTTGAGCAGCAAATGTAATCTTTTTTTCTTAATCAGTAAAGATATTGAACAAAATTTCTTATATTTGTTTATATTTTTTTATATCTATCTGAATAAACTATAAAATTCGTGCATATACGAATTTCTATTTCTTCAATTGTGTTTTCGTAAAAGTGAAATTTTATAATTTTATAACGAAAAATTCGATATATTTAACAATCTTTCAAAATTACAACCCGAATAAAATTTATTTCGAGTAATAATTTAAAAATAACGTTAATTATCATTTATTTAATTTTAAGGTAGCCGCAATGAACAATCTTATCATTTCCACGACGTTTTCCAATCAATTTTAATTAACCGCGTGGAAAAGAAAACCGATATAGAATAATTGGAAAAATAAAACTGGAAGGCGACAATGAACGACGATGGTCAATGGAGATAAGCGCACAATCTCGAGAAGAGAAATACGAAGTGACCATTTGCACTTCCGCGAAACGGATTAATCTTGAAGAGACTGCCGAAGGGACGAACAACCGGTTCGCGCTTCCCCAACATTCGTATCGCAAGCACAGAGGGAGAATTTTAACTGTGACCGAATGGAAAAACGTTCGAGAAATGTTCTTAAATTAATAAAAAGAAACTAAATGATAATAATAAGTAATAAAGCGATAATACGAAATTTATGTTTATCGATTGAAGGTAAATTAGAAAATTTTCCAAAATTTAAAATGTCTACTAAACTAACGAGTACATCAAGTTTATCGAGTTAACTTTTGTTTAAAAATAAACAAGATTAATGTAAATTCAATTTTTTACATTTGACCAATGTAGTAATCGTCAGAACTGCAATACTTTTTCAAAATATCCACTCTTATTTGCTGAAATAAAACAAAGTGAATCTTCCGTACTGTTGAAAACTTGACAAAATGGTGAAAATTTTCATCTCGTATTTCGTTTTTCTCATAATTCTTCTAATTTCTTAACAAAAGACATCGCAATTTTTCAAACGGCCCTAAAAAACGATGATATAAAATTTTCTCGTTATTCCATCGTTATTTCTAGTTCGCGCTTCTTTCTCCACGACACACGTTGCGAAACTCCCTTGCCAACTGGTGAAAGATCCCTAGGAAATCGAGCGAAAAGTCGTGTTAAACGCTTTTTTATCCCGCGATCCTCTCAATTATCACAGGGCTATTTAAACGCGCCGCGTTCCGTGGATCGGGTATAACAAGGCGTAAAGCAAGCAAAATGTAAAATAGCCGTGATTTACGAGTGGTGCATGTACTTTCTTTATCCTCATAGGTGTCTCGCGAGTCATGTTTATATTAGCCAGCAATAAGTGACACGCCGGTATGCCCGCTCATTTTACAGGCGTAAACGTGAGTTACGGTGCTCCGTTGTGCTTCCTGAGCACGCTATTCGACCGATCGTGACCCTTGCGAAATGAACCCGGACAGTTTGCATACGTCGAATATCGAGCCACGAAAGATTTGTGATTTTTTTCCCCCCTCCCGTCATTTCCAGGTAATAATTTATGATTCGAGCGACTTAAAAAGTTTTAATTTTTCTTATTTCCAAGAAATTGGTAATTTTGATTCGATCGTAGAACAGTGGAATCTCAACGCGATACATGCTTCGAGTGTATAAATCGTCGTATAAAGGAAAACGTTATTTGTGATTGAAATTATCGTGCGACAAACTTTATATATTATCTTTATTAATGTGAAATCTAAAATTTAGTATAGGAAAATTTGTTCTATTATTTAGAATATTATGGAAGTTATTTTTATGTTTAATATCGTTTAAAAATTATTTCTCCTTATCGCTTAGTTTCTGAAATATTTTCAAGAAAACTCACACTTTTTTATAATCTTACTTTATAGTTATATATCATCCCTAGATTTAATGCATTTCTACGTTTCTATATAAACAACAAAAGAGAGAAATAGAGTTATATAGGTTAGGTTGAACTAGGTTAAAGCAAGTTTCATTGATTCATTGAACGCTTTATATGATTCATAATGAATTAACATACGAATTATTTAACTTTTTGAGATTTAAATTATAAATATAACTCATATTTCGTTGTTAAACTTCAACTATATGTATACGAGATATCAATATTTCCAAAAATGTGAAAATATCGATCAACTGGAGATTCTTTGTGTAATTTTAATATTTTCTTTTGCAAAAACTATATATAAAAAAACTGTATAGTCAGTCTTTTTGGATAAAATTTAACTCGTGCCATTTTTAATGTATTCTTATAATTCTTATAATTCGAATTTTTACAAATGAAAATTCATCTCTATAAATCAAATTCTGATTACTAGTGTTTATATATATTATTGGAAATAATATACATAGAATGAATAAATTACACATGGAATGATATAAAACTGTTTATTTCGAAATAAATTGAAACGATTAATATTATTTCAAATATTTACGTAGCTAAGAATATTTTAGATACGTATCATTATTCGATTATGTTGCATTTTAAAGCAAACATTGGCCGTTTTCTATCAAAACGAAGCTTCCATGATTCAAAGATTTTTTCTAATTCGAATTTTTTCATCGAATAATTTATACGTACGCACTCGTTATTTTTTGCTGCAACGTTCGATCAAAGTTGCTTGCCAAGCAAATCACGTATTATTCGAGACTTTAATGGCTTTTAATCGAAAAAAAGAAAATCAAACGTTTATATATATATATGTTTATATCATATAAAAATACGTACAATCATTTGAAATTATTTCATTTATCATTCATTTATTATAATTTAAATTACGATATCGTTTTCTATATTATCGGTTGTAGGTTAATGCCTTTCGATTGATAAATAGATTGCGGATTTTTATGCAGATAAAACGAGTTAAAGAAATATTCAATAAACGTGTTCAAGATATACATATATCATATTAATTAAAATACATTTATGTCAAATTATGTAAAACGTATGCACATAACATGCACGCATTGATAATTTTATCAAGTATATAGATATAATTTATACTCGTAATATAAAATGGTATACTTTCTTCGTGCTTTTCTGATAAATTGCTATTATTTATCAGAAAAATAATTTGATGGAAATATCATTGCATGTTACGAGATTCCACGTAATGGAATATTCAAATTTGTTGTTCGAATAATTATTGGAAACTCTTTTAATTATTTTATCAACGTTATAATTCGTTCGATATTTTTGTTCTCGATAGTTATATTCAAAATATGCAACGTATTGATTTTTAAAAAATATGCATTTTAAAAAAATATAAATGTAAATTTATCGTATTTGCATAAAAATTGTGATCCATCGATAATATTGATTTGTTGAAAAGGAATTTTTTTAATAAAATCTATTTTCTCTGATAATAATAAAATCGTCGAATTAATATCGTTTAATTTCTTCGTTTAGTCGAGATGACGAGTAGCAAAAAAATAATTTTACACCTACTTTAATCCCATCGATTCGCAATCAATCACTTTAAAAAAAAAAAGAATTACTGAAACGTGCAACGTGTACGTATTACATGAAAATTCTAATCAATTTTGCGATGAATATAAAGTCGATTGGAAGAAAAAGGAAAGAAAAGAACGTTATAATCCTACATTACGGAGAAGCGAAAAACATAATAGCTGTGGTGGAAGTCGGTTGTTTAACGCGTTGGAAAAGCAAAGAGGGAAACGGTGATGCCATCTCACGAAAACGCGTTCATAAATTCAACTTAGCCGGGCAAGTTTTATAAAAGTATGCACGTATTTATTTATATCTGGATATCTACGTGAAATTGTTAAGGCGGTTTAAGCCGATTATCGGGGAGGGTCGGGTTGACCTTGCTAGGTTTCTTCCTCGTCGTCCCCTCGGTTTCCATCGTTTTTTTCAGACGTTAAAAAAGTTATGGTACATTAACGAGTTGAGTGCGTCAACAAGCTTACGGAAGGGTTTTAAAGGATTAACCAAAGCAATACCGAGTTATTAAGAACGCCAATGTTCAAGGGGAAAGTGCAATAAAGTGCGCTCTCTGCTTCTGATTGTTTTGCATGATTTAATCCTTAAATTCTCGTATTTGATATAAAAGTGTAATTGGGAAAACTCTTGGAATTAGGGTTGAAAAATAAAAGTATTTTAAAATTTTACAATCAATATGTAACGAGATAGAAATTTTTATATTCGTAGAACAAAAATATTAACTACTCGATATGAATTTTATATAATTTTACTTTTCAAAGTAACCAGAAAAAGTGAAAATCATGTTATATTTTCTACATTTTTAGAAACTTTGATTTAATTTTCGAGAAAAATGTGCAACGATGAATAATAATAATATCAAATGAATATGTACATTTATTATCAACAATTTTATCAGGTACGTTTCAATTAAAGAAAATGTAAGGGAACAAAATCTGTATTAAAAAACTGAAGATCATAAAATTATAAAATCAGTAATAAAATAATCAAAACGATTCCTTTTCCTACTTTGTTAACGTCAGCGACGCGTGTAAATATTAATTAATAACGATCGATTAAAAATAGAAGAGCATCGCTTGTTATTTATAGTGGCAACGTTCAAAGATAAAAGGAAGAAGGGATAAATCCGGCAACGAATTTGCATACTGAAATCACCCACTTGTTTTTGCTCGCAGCAGGTAGCACGTGGGTCGTTTGATGGTTACTCTCTACCTACGTCCTTCTTCAGCCTCGTAAGATCACAGCACCCTCCGTTTCGACAAACTGCCGTGTATCAACAACATCCGGTCCCAGATTTGGTTCGCATCCAGCCTGCACGAAAATACGTTTCAGCGAAGAAATTCCTCGAAATAAAATCGACCGATTTTATTACTTCGAGTATTTATAATTCATGATTTATAATTTTCATCAATTTTTTACATTTCCAGATCTTGCTTTAACAAGATTTTTCCTCGACGAAAAACATCAAGTTACCGAATAACAGACTCTTCGAGATATGAAACGTTCCAATTCTAATCTCTTAGCGAAATAAAAGTAAATTTACTGGAAAATTTTGGAAGGACTCGTTTGATGGACGAACATCTATCGTTTTCTCGTGATTTTGAAGTAAAACCGCAGGATAAAACGAAAGAGAGAAAAGAAAGAAAAAATAAGGGTCGTAAATTTGTTTCGCCCACGAGATTAAAGCCACTTGAACGTGATAGCGAGAGTAATAAATGGAAAGATAGTCAATTAAATCGAGAACAACGATCGGTACACGCGGCGCGTGGATGCCAGCCAATTTATTAATCGGATTATCGGGCTGATTTCCCTCGAGTAAACCTTGCTACGGGTTGCTCGATAATGTCGATCCATCGAAGCCCAAACAATTCCCCCTCTGCTGATCCCCCTCCGCCCTTTCAAGGAAATTCCTGTCGCCTCTTGTGCCGAGGATTCTCCTTTTTCTTCTCGCCCTCCACTTCTTCCTTCTATTAAAAAGCTGCCCGATCGAGAAACTGAGTTTTTCTTTCGAAGAAAATCAACTTTCTTTCATGAGAATCGCAAAATCTTTTCAAATTGGATAACGCAATAATATGTTTGCGTACATGAAATTTCATTTATTTATTTTTTAATATAAATCGAACATTTCGAAGAACGTTGTTTACCATTTTGACGAATTTCGATAAGAATTATTCGCTGCCATCGTATATATAAATCAGCCCCCGTTTTCCGATCGATAAAGCCAATCCTCCAGGACTCACGGCTCATTTGGCAGCCGAATTTTCCGAAAATTCCACGTCTATATTATTCCGTGCTCGATATATCGAAAATTGAATAAAGCAATCACCATAACGTCGCACGAAATTGCTTCGTTATCTTCCAAGCCTGTCATCGAAGAGCGATCGAATGTCATTGATAACCCCCCAGCGTCAAGATGATGGGAAAATAATTTTCTCGTCGTTTTCTAACAATGCTGGAAATACGTACATTTATATATATATATATTTTGGAAGATTGTAGATTTTTCGACCAAAATATAATTTTTTATATCTCAAAACTCCTTTAAAAATTTTGGAACCTCGAGTTTTCTTAAAAAAATCGCATTAATAGAATTTAAGTAAGAAATTAAAATTTTGACTAAACGTTCGTTTATTGCAAGGAAAAAGAATTAATTCGTATCGGCAAGAAACTGAAATAAACTGGAATTTGAAAGGGAAGAAATATCAGGGAAGCGAAACATATTTCGCATTTCTCGCTCCCAACTCCTTTTCTTCCTGATTTAATTGTAAGTCGTGCATTCGTGCGTGGCGTATACGAGGAAAATCTTCAAATTGAATCCGAGACACGTTTGCAGACTCGTTGATGTATTCGCGTCACGATGAAACTGGGTCTCCTCTGTTTCCAGCCCACGTAATCGGTCTCCCTGCGTCGAAGGAGATTGAGATTCATAATTCGTACCGATATTTTTTCCCCTTCCTTCCCATCTGACGCGTAACTCGGCACATCCTCATCCCTTTCTTCATCTTCAAAAATCCTCTCTTTTTTCTAGCAAGTGTTAAACTTAATAATTATTCCGTTTCGTAAGTGTAAATGTATCAAATATTACAAGTTCAACAATTTATCAGAAAATACAAATATATGTTTACATAACCTCAAATACATTATTCGTCAAAGAACTTCCTTATATATATATCAGATTATTCGAGCTGATAGAATTTTGCCGCCGATAAATTAATTCCACTTTTCGTTTATTCTGAAAACCTTCTCGAGACCTTTTCTCAAACTTTAGATTTATCTCGCTTCTCCAAATGCTCGATTAAAATTCCTCGATGCTTATGATTCCCCGTTCGTTAATCGGGACATGTAGTCCAGTGGAAAATTTGCATCGAAAAGTGGCCCGAAATGGGGTTGCTGGTTCGTGTCCGCCTCAGCTCCCATCCCCGCGCGTCATTACAGCGCTCGATACGTGTGTATGTAAGGTTAGCCACCTGTGGCGGGAGCATGGAATAACGACGGGCCTGGCCCATCTTATGTAAACACGCTCGCGTGAGGAGAGCCTCTTAGTTGCCGTGGAGATCCACGTAGACGCATTACGCCTCGATTCTCTTCGCAAACTTGCGTCTTCTGGATATATCGTTGGAATGCACGGAGCCTCTTTCGCGGATCTTTCCCGGAAATGCCAAGACAATTCTTGTCGAAAATGTACACGATTCAATTTTCATTCGAGAAATTATTTTGCATTTCGTGATTCTATCTTGCGAGTTTTGATGTTGATATTTATATATATATTTAAAATAAATAATTATTTCTTATTTTTGATGTAGACGAAAACTTTTTAAGACCATTTTGAGAAATTATTTTGCATTTTTGTGATTCTTCTACATCTAAATCTTGGTGTTGATATTTATATATATTTAAAATAAATAATTATTCGTTACTTTTGATGTATATAAAAACTTTTTAAGGCCATTTCGAGAAATTATTTTGCATTTTGTGATTCTTCTACATTTTGCAAGTCTTGGTGTTGATATTTATATATATTTAAAATAAATAATTATTCGTTACTTTTGATGTAGATAAAAAATTTTTTAAGGCCATTTTAAGAAATTATTTTGCATTTCATGATTCTTCTACATCTTGCAAGTCTTTGTATGGATATTTATATATATAATTAAAATAAATAATTATTCGTTACTTTTGATGTAGATAAAAAACTTTTTAAGGCCATTTTAAGAAATTATTTTGCATTTTGTGATTCTATCTTGCAAGTTTTGGTGTTGATATTTATATATATATTTAAAATAAATAATTATTTGTTACCTTTGATGTAGATGAAAAACTGTTTAAGGCCATTTTGAGAAATTATTTTGGGATTTTATCTTGCAAGTCTTGGTGTTGATATTTATATATATTTAAAATAAATAATTATTCGTTATTTTTGATGTAGATGAAAAACTGTTTAAGGCCATTTTGAGAAATTATTTTGCATTTTTGTGATTCTTCTACATCTAAGTCTTGGTGTTGATATTTACGTATATATTTAAAATAAATAATTATTTCTTATTTTTGATGTAGACGAAAACTTTTTAAGACCATTTCGAGAATTATTTTGCATTTTATGATTCCATCTTGCAAGTTTTGGTCTTGATATTTATATATATATTTAAAATAAATAATTATTAATTACTTTTGATGTAGACGAAAACTTTTTAAGGCCATTTTAAGAAATTATTTTGCATTTCGTGATTCTTCTACATCTTGCAAGTCTTTGGATATTTATATATATATTTAAAATAAATAATTATTCGTTACTTTTGATGTAGATAAAAAATTTTTTAAGGCCATTTCGAGAAATTATTTTGCATTTTGTGATTCTATCTTGCAAGTTTTGGTGTTGATATTTACGTATATATTTAAAATAAATAATTATTCCTTACTTTTGATAAAAAACTGTTTAAGCCAGTTTCCAAAGAGGTAAACAAGTTTTGAATTATACGCGAATTTTGATACTTAATCAACACCCGAATGGTTGGCACATATATTTGATATGGATACAGGGAAAAGAGTTATTAAACTAGATCGATACAGATTTCTTCGGCGCTGTTTAACATTATCAGCTTGAAATTATCGCATGACACGCATCGACGATTACTGTCAGCGTTTGACAAAGCCGGCTACTACTTAAGGCAACATAATAACATCTCTCTTCGATATTCCATAATATACGACGAAAAATTCCGTTCATAACGATATTTCGAAATATTCCAACGAATGTCGAGTCTCGTTTTTACAGATGAATTATCGAGACAGGAGAATCCAGATAAATCAAGGATTTAATTGACATTGATATCGTATCAAAAATTCTTTATTGATTTTTATTTTAGAGGATAATTTTTCGAAATTATTACACGTATTAAAATTTAGAAGAATTTTAAGAGGAATAGGTCGCATCGAGATTCAATAATGCGATTTCTTCCACGATTTAATTAAAACTATTGTTAAATAACGAAAGTGTGATTGAACAAACGTATCCAATATGTTAAAAATCAGGGGGAAATAATATGCTAAAAAGATTAGTAATCACGAATATTTTATACAAATTTACATTTACAGCAAGTTAATATATTCGTATTTCAACGAGATTATTCAAATGATGGAATAGTTGGCCGGTTGATAAAATTCAAGGTGATTCTTCGTTAAAATGAGGACAACCGTCACACGTACATTATTAATAATATTTTAAGAAATATGTTCGCCAAAGCGTCAAAATTGGATTAAATTGTAAAAATAAGTTGATGCATGTGAAAAATGATAAAGTTATATTTTTAAATCATCGTATAATTTTATTTACATCATCTATAAATTAATAAAAAATTCAATTGCAACAAAGTATATTTATACGACCGATGATTTTTATAAAAAAATTAATTAATTATTATTGATAAATAATAAATAATATCGTTTATAGAAATATAAAATTAAACGAGTATTAACATCTCGATTGTATTCGATGTTATTAATTTGTATAAAATATACGAAATAGAATAATTGGACAACGTAACTTGTTTTACAAATTAATTTTTAATTTCAAATTCCAAGAACAATTATAAAATTATTTTTGGAAATAAATACGTTAATCCAAAGAATGTAAACAGGATACTCGGAATATGTTGAAAACATGTGAAATTTTTATGATGAAATATTATTATTTCTTTCAACTTAACACCATCGCCTTACCTTATCTTTTCCTTATGCTTCGAAGAAATGTTTTGAAGAAACTATATACGTTCAAGTTTTATTTAGAAAAACGACATTTCGAACGTACACCTAACGTGGAAGCACGTTAATAATCTGTAACAGGTCGGGTTATTTAGATTAAAGTTAGAAACTCGTCGCATAACTTACCAAGGACCTGTTAATTTTAACGCTATTTAATATGCGATACTCCAGAGGGAGAGAGATAAGATACGAAAAATATGCCGCAGCTAAATTTCATCTTATTTCTTTTCGAGGGAGAAACGTCTTTTACTTCTTTCTTCGAATAATATCAATGATTTATCAAATGTTAAATTTGAATAATTTTTTATATTCCAACGTTCTTTTTATCCAACTTTTTATAAAAGAAAGGGAAACGAATCAAGCTATCGCATTACTCACGTCCTCCCGTTACATTGTTTATAACGAAAAGAATAAATATTTTTGAACCCACATACGTCGTTCGACGTATAATTATAGATATCTCGCGGAAGATATCTCTTTGACAAAACTCGTTTCCCGATCGTTCACAATGTCCGATCGTTTCTCTCTTTTTCTCTCGTCTCTCGCGATGCGGAGAATGGAACGAACGATAGGACGAGATCGCCCGAGGCTGCGCACTTACGTTTGACATTTATCGGAAACGACATTTGCGTTTCGTACGTTCTTTCGCGCCAAGGAGGTTAACCTGGCGACGAGTAAGCAGTACAAATTGGAGATTCGAAGGGGGTAATGGAAAATGATCGGGGAAACGTCGGTGGCGATGGTGAAAGTGCAACGAATGGAGTGCATCTACCCATTTGAATTCTGACTTGTATCGATCTCGCCGCGTTTCGATCCAACCGTGCTCGCGAGAAGGCCGATGGGATAGGTTAGGTGCACGAGAGCGGTTCGATTGTCCGTTTTCTGTCGGAAGTTATAAAAGAAAAAGGAAAAAATACGTTTTTCTCGTTATTATTATCGATAGTTTGCGCGAGCATACAATGAGAGTAGCAGTGTATGATAATGTGACGTTGAATCGTAAGTATAAATGGGCGTGAAACGATACGGTTTATTTCTAAAAATGTTGGTCGAGCAAATGTATTTTCTGTTTTAGACCTCGCACGATAACGAAATTGAAACGAGCAAGTAGAAAATAGCGAGGATACTGGGATTAAAAAATTGCATGTTAATAAATTTGACGGTGTTGCTAAATTTTAAAACGAGATGTGACATATTTCTATTTATTTTCCACATAATGTATTTAATTATCGCGACGTTTGCGAGATGTAATAATTAGAAAAATTGTCAAACGATTTTTCAAAATGTCGCTTTCTACCAACAACCAATGATCGAAAATAGCGATTACAATTTAAATGAGCATATTTGGGTTACAAAAAACATCCTTCTAGTCAAAATAAGACGTTGCGTCGATATCAAAAATACCAAACAGGTTTTCGAATTCATCGATCTTTGTCAAGGGCTGTCGTTCGTACGAGCGCAGAGTCAATCAGAATTGTCAATGATGCTTACGATCAATTTTGAATAACGATACGCGATCGATTGAAAATATAAAATATTTCCTCGAATTATCGAAACGTGAAGCAAAAAGTTTTACTTACCAATTTTTATATAAATATGAATCAATGTATGACTACTTTATATACACACACATATATATTACATTTGTAATTGAAAACTTTTGATTCTTGACGAAAAATGCAAAATTGCATTTACATCGTATAATATATATTTCGTTAACTTGATAAATCATTAACTCGAAACTTTATTTTAAATTTCCACGATCTATCAATAAATTCCTTTTTCCGCCGATCAATTATCGAAGGAACAGATCCGTCTCGTATTTTACGATTTAAGAAAGATTCAAAACCGTAGAGAGAATTAATTGAGCCGAGCTAACCTACGATAACGCGTGCCTCGAAACTGTAACGCGATACGATTGGCTGGAATCGATCGAGTCGAAGAGTCGGCGACCAATCGACGCGATCGAAAGAAAGGAATCTCGATCGTCTCGCTCTTTTTATTGGCTGATCAATTTACAGTCAAATTGACTACGTACAGAGCCACTCGTTTATTTGTCGAAAATCCTCGCGGAACAAACGTGTAAATTAACACGTAAGGGCGCGTAAAGGTTATGGCTAACTGTTAGCCTGATAATATTCGTCCGTCTCGCGGACGCAAATGGCGTACGAGAAAGTGAGTCACCATAAACGGGCGTCGAATTAAGGCCAGTGTACGCGTAAGCACGCGTCAGGACAATCGAACAATTGCAAGCACGATACTCTGAGACTGGTCAATGCCCTTAAAAGATCAAACCAGTCGTGTGCAATGACCTTTGCCTCTTTCGTATAATTTATTTATTCCTCGATTTCGCTTAAAACGTTAAGATTTTCCTGTCAATTGTATTTTTAATAAGACAATTTTTTTTATTTTTCTCCTTCGAAACGAATTAAATAAAATCGTTTGTACTCGTAACGATCGAATATTAAGCGATCTTAAAATTTTCTAATGCCGAATCGAAGTAGTGAGGTTAAGTACAAAAGTTCTTTTTTAACTAAAAAATATCGTTGAAAGGTGATTATAGCATGATTTATCGTAAAAATAAAATTAGAATAGACGGAATTGGATAAGAATTGTTTGGACGAGGAAAAAAGGAAAAATTATTTTTCCTTCGTTCAAATTTTAGATTTTAAAAAATAAAATCTTTTTGTTCGTTAAAAATCGTCACGTAGTGCGCATTTTTCTCGATAAAGTATGGAACAATGGACGACGAGGAGAGGGGGAAAAAAAGAAGATGCCAGACTTGTGAATTCAATTCACAAAAGATACTTCCTCCTCGCAATTCTCTACGTGTTATTGGTGAAAAGTAGAAATTCTACAGGAAGGGTGTAGGGAAATCACGTAGGGAGAAGATGGGATGGTAAGAATCAAGGATTATTGGAAATTCTACGGCGCTCGGTTCGTAACTGCTGGAAATACTTTCTTCGTTGAGGTTATCTTTAGCTGTTGCTCCTTTTGCGTCTTGCTCGAGTTTGCTTATCGACGTAATCGGGGACAAAGATTAAGTCCTTAATCGTACCGAATCAAATTAGTTTCTTCCCTTCTTTCTAAAAGTCTGCAAAATAAAGCAATAATTTCCAACAAATTGAAAATTTATGAAAATGATGGGAATGGGATGATAACTTTTAAGAAATAAATACAAAACACGACGAGTAATTTTATATTTTGATAATGATGATTAAAAAAATATATTGTTAATATGAGTTTTTATATGTATACTTTTCGGATCAATCCGTATTTAAATATCATATTATGATATTTCCTTATTCCAGTCTCCTTTTCGTAAATTCCATATTTCGGGATTAATTGGAAAAAAAT
This sequence comes from Apis cerana, assembly GCF_029169275.1. Lineage (NCBI taxonomy): Eukaryota > Metazoa > Arthropoda > Insecta > Hymenoptera > Apidae > Apis > Apis cerana. The sequence goes on from NC_083853.1 coordinate 476,984, forward strand.
TACTCGTATATTATTTACACGTTTCACTGTATAAAAATAATTATCACTTCCTCGGACTATAGTTTCGCGATGATTAACAGGTTCGAAAGGAGGCGGAGGACGATAAATCTCCGCTTTTTCCGAAAGCTTTTTGCGAACTTTAAATGGACCAGGTTACTTGTTCGATCTTCGTTGTACGAAGATATCTTGGTTCATTAAACGATTTAACATGACACGATCCTCGATCAATGGCCAGCATTAAATCCGCCTAGAAAAAAAGACGCGAGACTTTCCCCTGGAATGCTAATTAACTCATTTTTCATCGCTCGTAGTCACGTTGCTTCGACTCTTATTAAGGGATGATCGATCGGCTGCCGAGTGTCTACGGGAATTGCACGACATAAATATCCTGCGAGGCAGTTCCACGCTTGTGCAAATTGTCTCGTTCACGGTTAAGCTCGCAGGGTGAGCAGTCGATAAGATAGGAACAATTCTTTCTTTCGTCTCGTCATTATTGCGCCAGGTAATTACCTACGGAGCAAACAAATTTTTACAATAGTTTTGCGACGGCGTATTTAAATTCGTTATAAAGTTGTAATACTGGTTACGCGTGATAACGGACGTTTCATTAACGGAGTTAATTAAAGGGTGGATATAAATAGTGTTATGAAATGTATTTGCGTTTCTTTGTAAATTACGTAATTACCAAGTTTCACTCTATCTCTACGTCGCGTATAAAATGTAGTATAAAGGTAATGATATATAAATCAGCTTTATACATCTTTTCCGATTTTTCCTCTTTTTGTTTATAACATACGCGTATAATGATATCTCTAGTCACGATTCTTTATTTTTTTCAAATCAAAATTATTATAAAATGACATTTCTCCTGTCGTATTGTCGAAATCGTCCAATTAATAGACGAACTTATTGCTCGCGTTTACAAGTAACTTGGCTCGCATTGGTTTTACGAATGGTTGCGCAGCAGGTGGGATCCAAGAAAACTATAATTAAATGCTAGATTACCGCGCGATAATAAGGAAGATCTAGTTTCGATAAAAGGATTATAAATATTAAAAAAAAATTATTAAAATTATTAAAATTTACGACAAAGAATGAACACAATATACGTGTTCAAAAGCGGCAATATTTAAAAATATTTAGACGATTTGATCTATTAAATTCTTTCATTTATTATATTATTTATAGAATTGCTTTCTCGTACAAAGGACAAGAAATTTTTTGTAAAAGAAGATTTATTAGAGTTGTTTGAAAAATAATAGTAATTATACACGTGATTATTCGTAATAGCAGAAAAGAATAAAAATTTTCGAAATAAGTAGCTTGAGAAATCAAGAGGAGAAAACGGTGTGATATTCTTATTAACACTTGGAATGCAGTGGTAAAACATTAGTCCTCTCCGGAATTACAATTTGAAACGAATCTGGTCATCGTCACGAGTTCCCTTTTCGAACGAGGCCGTAAACAGTGAGCTGGCAAACCACGATTCGAAAATACGTGCATCAACGAAAGGAATCTTGTCGAGAGGTAGACAAAGCGCAGAATACGCTTAAAAGGAACGTGTCAGTTATCACTTTTCACCCTTCTTTTCACCCATTGGCCAGCCGTTCAGCGTCAAGTTACGTCTTCCAAACCTGTGGAAATTTTTTTTTCTTCCTTTCTCTCTTTTTTTTCCACTCTCCTTCTCTTGCAAATTCCGAAGAATCAGGAAGCTTAATCGAACGAGGAAGTAAAGAGTTTTTCAACTTTTCACAGCGTACGTTTCGCTTTCCAATTAATCTCGTTGAATAGAGAATAGAATCGAATAGAATAATTTTATTATTATATTTAGCATTATAAAGTGTACACGATTGAAATTATATCGTTTATTTGCAAATTCTTATTCAATTTCGTCTCGAAAAGAGATGGAAAAATGTTTATTAAAAACATTCTTATATATATATCGTAGTTCAAATATCCGTAATCAAATTCGAGTAACAATGATATTAACTCGTAAACTCTTTGCCCCTGATTAGATGCAACACGTTGTACAAACAGACAGTATCGCCAGCTCGATCTTATTGCATTAGTTTGCCAGAATAGAATCGGATGCTTTCACACCTCCACTCGATTCTATCCGTTTCCTGCAACAAACGCGATTCCATTTCTCGACGGAGAAATTGGATACACGTAATCCGAGTAACGACTCTGCATTATATCTGAAACGTTTCTTTGGAAAAGAAATTTTACTTATCATCGATAATTCATACGCTGTATCAATAACGTATAGACATTCCCGCCATTTAACGATAAACGCCTTCGTTCAAAGTCGAAAAAAGAAAAAGAATCTCTCCCATCTCTATAAAATGATCTCGTCGATAACGGCGGTAATCTCGGGCATGCACGAGCCCAAAGGTACGCGTTAGAGTGGAAAAAGTGGCGGAAACCGATAAAACACACGAGGCAATGCATGTAACCCCGCGCGTTACCTACGCGCAACGAAACACGGATCGGCCGCTCGTAAATCAACCGTTCAACCTAAACACAATACCGCAACGATACTCGAGCATCGTTTCAAATCTCCTTAACGCAACGTAGCGCGGAGCAGCGTAGATGGCGCGTGTTACAACGCGTGCAGAGAGACGGGAGGGGAGGGGGATCGAGTGCAAGCCTGTGTTCCCTTCTCGTGGAAACGTCCACGCGGGATAGTGCGCGCGGCGTACATACAAACAAATAACGGTTCGACCGGAACGTGAGTTTGCGAAAATATTTATAGCGGGCGCTTGCTTTTATCCGTTTGCCCCGACAAGAGTTTCGAATGGACGAATAGATTTGGTGCTTCTTCGTGAAACTCTCTCGGATCTGGCGAGATATGTAAGAAGTATATAGTAGAAGGTGATTAAAATTGTGGCGAAAAGATATTGCATGGGTTATTGAGCGAGTAAGATAACTTGATAGTCGCTTTATTTGAATATTCGAATGAACGATTAAGAAGAAAAGAAAAAGGAAGAAAAATATACGTGTATAAATTAGCAGAAGTAAGAATATTCTTAATATCATTATCACACTGATCAATCGTATTATTTTCTAATTTAAACGTAGCTTTATAGTATTTGTAATGTATTTGTAATGCGTTATATTTAATTAATTTGAACTTTGGCTGTGGAATAATATTTCTTCTTTAATTATGAAATTCTTTAAAATATATAAAATCTTTTAAACATTATTTATTTGAATTTGCCGCGCGTTCGATCAAATATTTGAGAAATTCACATATAATTCTAAAATATTTTATGAATGTTGTATTTTAATCATATGAATATAACTCGTTAATAAATTATTTTCAAATTATTTTAGGATTCTATCGAAATTTGTAAAAAGGAAATACAAGTTTACAAAGCCTCTTAAAAAATTTGTATTTTTAAAATATGGCCTTTCATTAGATATTAAAAGGAATAAGATTTTATTTTTCGATTCATACAAAAGTAATGAAAACAAAGATTTTTCAAAATTTTAACAAAGTTATGTTTATATAGAATTTAATTATTGGAAATATAAACCGAATACGATTTTAAACATACGTAGAAAATTAAACCAAGATAATATTAATACAAATTATGTTAAATATTGATAAAAAATTGTAATAATATAGTAAATTTAAAAGAAATATCTAAAAGACAGATTTATATTTATATTACATTAATCGAAACTGACGATAATGAATCATAACATCGAGATTTATAATGTATTCACTATCTATTATTGAACGAAAATTAATAAAGTATGTATTTGATATAAACAATTTTCTTTCAAAATCACTGTACAATACCTACTTGTGATTTTGAAATGATAATCTATATCATGCATAATTATCTTCAAAAATTACATTTTTACGTCGATTCGGAATTAAGATTCAGAAACAAATAGAAAGAGTTCAATAAACAAATCGTAATAAAATTTTATGGAATATACAACAGCGTCTCAAATACAGTCGTCAGTTTTAATAACGATCACTTATCTGCTACAATTAAAATACAGAGGAGAAGATTGATCTCTGTCGACGTTCGCAAGAATTGCTCAATAACATTACTATCATATTTGAGTGATCTTTCAATGAATGAAGCATTTGTCTTTGCAGTGATATTTATTTTGCTCTTGAACTTCGTCTATTTGTCAAGACGTTGTGTCGTACATTCATTCTTACAATTCTGAATTACGTTATCGTTATTTTTTTCGTTCTAGATTTTCGAAATAATATTCTTCTAACGAACGATCTACAATTCAGCACAATGGAAAGAGATATTAAATCGGATAAGATACAGCTCTCTCATCTTGCTAATTGTAAGATCGTTTAATTTTGATCTGCCGTTTCTAAATTCAAGGTCGTAAAAAGAATCGTTATTTAAAAAAAGATTAAGAGGACTTTGACTTTTTGTGGGAAGGAAATCTTTAAGAAAAATATAAATATTCGCGTTATCCGATTTTTAAAAAATTAATCGACTCGTGATTAGATGGAATAATCCGAAGAACTTAGGAAGATAAATCTAATTACAGATGTAATATTGGCCTTTTCGTCCCTTATGACAATTTGCCACGCGATGTAATAGACACCGTAAGCAGGTTCCTTCGGAGTATCGAGTTTCACCCCATTACACCTTCTATGCATTTATTACGCGCTCCCTCTGTCTTTCTTCTGCTTAACCAACTTCTCGCTCGTCTCGTATTTCATTCCACGCGCGTCTAATCAAAACTATGCGATGACGTCTTTCTCATTCATACGAGAATCCTCATTCTTTTCATACACCCTTCCTACATGTCGCGTGCTAATTGGTCCAAAGTGGGTGTCCAAACATCTCCGAGATGTGCTAAATAAAATAATAAGAATATGAAATAGAAATGAACGAATGAAAATTTATGGAAAATGGAATTAAAAAAAGTTGAGAACGTTATCGAAACGAGAATGACAAGGAGAAAAATGTATAAAGGATGTTTCTCTTTAAACGATATAACCAGTATTTTATTTCAAGTCTAAAGATTACCTTTTAACAAATTTAACGTGTAAATTTAGAAAAAAGTACGAATATAAATACATCAGTGCATCAATTACGATAACAAATGGTTTTAAATATTTTAAAGGAACGATTCGTCTATTGAATTAGCGAATAAATTTACTTTCAATTGTCGCAGCCTTGACGCAAAGGTAAATTATCGCAACTTTCTATATCCGTAACAGCCATAAAGATTTAAATTTGTTGGTCTCCCTTTCAAAGGGTATCGCGCTTTCGCGCAGTGCATACATCAAGTCCTTAAAGTCTAAATGCGCTTAAACTGGGAGTAACGTAAGCTATTAAGAGGTTAACCCCGGCTGGTACATATTTGCATGCGGTATTGTTCCCTTAATTATTCTTAAATTACAACTCCGTGTCACGCACGATACATAGTTCTGTAATAAGAACATTTAATCGGTGACACGTTACGATTACAACGTCTTGCACCGTAACGAATTGAAATTGCACGTGCAGTATATGGTTTATATCAGGAAATAACCACGAAAATTGCTTTCGTTAATAGAATGGAATTGTTTGTTCCGGCACACGAGTTCAATTATGGAGAAATTCGTATTTTCGGATGATTTCTCTTTTTTTTTATAAACAAACCATTCTACTTCAATATCGAGGGTAAATGCAACGCTCGAATATTTCTCTCTCCTCTTCTCAGAAAACAACATTCCCCTTTCCATCGTAACTATGCAACACTCTTGCGAGCGCACGACGTACTCCATAATCACGCGCAGACTTTATCTCCTCCGCGCGCGAACCAGCGAAATCGGAAAATCGTCGAGTACAACGTACGTTCCTCGAACATGGTCCAACGACACGATCTGATAAAGTGGTTGAAGGAAGAAGAAGAAAAAAGAGTCGACGGGGCAACGGTGGTTGTCATTAACATTTCAGAGAAGGAATTTTTTTCTTTTTTTTTCACCCAAGGGAGCGAACGCGGGTGAAGAAGAAACGAAGAAGAAACGCGCAGTGAACGGAGCTTCGTCAGATGCTCGCGTGGTGGCGGGCTATCAATTTAATCTTTTCTCGATGAATGGACGGATCGGTTTTCTTAAAGTGCCGGTTTCACTCGGAGAGCCGCATTTCTTGACCCCCCTTTAGCCGGACGTATGGTGTATTCTCGGTTTGTGGCTGCGTTGGGTCATATATTTGTGCCGTGGCGCGCCCTTAAATTATGCGCGCAATTACGCGTACCTGCACCGCGTAAGTGCATCTTCGTATAGCGTTGCGCACACTAGCGCCATCGTCTAGAGAGCGGGCGAAAAGAGTGGGGAACGAGGAAGAGAGACGGAGGAAAGATTACCGAGTTGGAGGAAAGGTTGAAGGAGAGAGACGGAGAGATGAAAGAAGAGGAGAGGAGGATACGTAAACGATCGCGAAATTGCGACTCTTCTACGTACTGTTCTACAGCAATTCTGCTTTTTTTTGCGAGGTGTTAATGACGAGTAGAAGTGGCTGTATAGGTCGACCAAGTGCTGTCGAGTTAGCAAGATACGCTCGTGGTACGAACAAATGTGTTGAACGCACCGCGAGAGAAATATCCGATGCGGAGGATGTGTCGCCTAACCTATAATGCGTTTCGAAATGTCGACGCTCGACATCGAGCTTTATGGAAGAGGAGCTACGTACTGCTGCGTAAATGGAAAACGGGTAAATAGTTGGATGATTTATTATTACGATGACGTTGGTTTCGTTGAGAAATGACGATAATTTCTAAAACTTTATTCTGTTACTATTGTTTTACAAATTTGTAACTTGTAAAATTCCGCTAATAACGACAATTTGATTGTACAAGAAAATATTTTTAAAACGGATGAAAGAGAACTCGAATTTATTAAAATGAAAAACTTTTAATCGTTTTTTTCGTCGATTAGTTTTTCTGAAATGAACAAAAATATTTTCCGTACCGCACATTACATTTATAAATACTCGAGCAAAGTTGTAATACGATGTTTAAATAACAAATATCTAAATTCCAAATAAAATAACATCCACGCAAAAGTTTATTCCGATAATACAAACAAACATACAATTTTGCCTTTCTACGTTTACTTTCAATGTTATTTTACTATTCGAAATATGTACATTCTCCGTTTTAAATTATACTATATATAAAAAAAGATGGAAATATGTATACATCTTTCCATTGTTTCGCACGTAATGTCACTTTACGTTAGCGTTTAAAAACATCGTTTCATCCCACGATGAATAGACAATATGGAACTCGTAATCAAATTTTTCACCGTGTTTATCAGACAGCTTCGTTTATCAAACATCAACATCTCCAAGGTTTCAAGTTCAATTTAAACCGTGCAGGTGAGATTGGTGTAACGTTGCGAATACAGTTGCTTCCAAAAGTATTCCCATTTTTAAAATACCAAATAATTCGCATCGCGCGTAAAACTATGCAAACTATTCTTTTTCTCGATTAAACGATGAACATATTTTTTTATTCTCGATTAAAATAATTATCGACAAAGATATATCAACTTCCATAACTCATATATAATTTTTTTTCTCAAGGTTCGTAAATTTATCGATCGTTAACTATCTTTCTAGGACAAAATCGCCAACCGACTACTGGAAAATATCGAAAGTCAACGATCGATGACCGCCAGTGATCTGCGTAGTAGCCGGTGGTTGAGGATGGCTCCGCGTTCGACTCGAAGATTTTCTTTTGGAGAACGAAAATAGCCAGCGCGGCGGTACTTGGGCGGTAGGTCGAGAGACGGTTTTCAGATAGAGAAGTATCTCTGACACACCGGGTGTGTACCGCGTGTATAAATTTCATCGTGTACACACGCGCACGCATAAATCGCGCGTAACCCTGAGGGTAAGCGCGTAAACAGGCGCGCGCATCGCGAGAACGTAGAGAAGCATGGGGGCCAGTTAGGGAGAAAAGGAGGCGAGGAGGAGGAAGAGAGAGGGAGAGAGGCGAGGAGAAGAGAAGAAACAAGAGTCCTGCGTGTTCAAACAAAGGTGAGTCTGCAAGTTGCACCTTGGCTGCAGGTACTCCGTACTCCTTACTCCCCTTGTATCTCGCTACCTTTCTCTTCTTTTTCTCGGCCCTTTGCACGTCCTCTCTATGATTTTATCTTCCTTTTGCCAATGTTACACACCGCGAAGGTTACATCCGGCCGAATGTCTTGTTGCCAGGTGTATAAAGCGTACACTCTCCCGATTCCTCTCCTTCTCTTATCTCCGCTCCCTTCGTCTTTCTCTTTCTTCTTCTTCTTCTTTCTGTGGTTCTTTTTTTCTTTATTTCTTAAGTTAACCTCCTTGGGTTGCGCAATCGGTCGATCGTTAGAAAAGAAACCAAGGTGAAAGGTGTTTAAATTTAAGATTTAAAGGAAGCCCGAAGTGACGGATAGGATTACATTACCGTGATTAAATAGAATATTATCCCTGGCTTTCTATTAATCTTTCGAGTACTTGGTTCATTTCCGATTAATCCATTCGGTTTTATCTACGATCTTCTACGCGCCATTGTTTATAATTAATTCCATCTGTCAAAAAAGCGAAAAATTGGAAACACGTTGGAAACCGTTGTCTCGGTAATTTTTCTTTAAAAATTTGTTTCAAAGGCTTCTGGAAAAGAAAAATTGACACGTTGCCCGACATTTCATTGTCGTGTATGTAGGAGAAAGTAAGATAAAGATCGTATAAAGATATATAATACTCGTGAAAGATTTGAGTACCAAAATTCTATATATAGGATGTTAATATATTTTATTTTCTGCAAAATTCTAAAAATTAAATTATCTAACGATATAAGATAAACGATGAATATGAAAAAACGAATGATTCGATATTTATTTTATTTTAAATGATTTTGACAAAACTATAACGTATTTATAAAATAAATATTTTTGCCGTTGAACATAAAACTGTGATATTTATAAATGCAGTAAAAAAAAAGGAAAGAAATTTTGAATAAATGAATTTTTAGATATTTCGTTTCAATCTTATAATAATCCACGATTTATCAATTAACCATTTTAATTAAAAATTAAAACCAAAATTAAAAATTAAAAGGAAAAACGATTTATCCCAAATTAGATTAATAATTTTATTTAATTTATAAACAAATTTATGAGGCACTCGAAATTTTTTTCCAGATCGAAATAACGATTATGCGAAATTTTGTATTCAGCAGGCGTAGTTTCAGTCCCCTGTCGAGATTGGATAATTGGTTCAATCTGATTAGGTAAATCCTTTGCAGGCAGTCTGCTATACCTTTGAAAATGCTATCTTCCCGCATAATTTGTACAAACATTTACCAGGACCGACTTTACTTAATAGCTTTTCCATTCATTTCGAGCTTATAACGAATTATCAAAAGCAAATTCGATCTTATCTATTATATGCTGATATAACAAACACATTTTTCATTCCATTTATTTGTGAGTAAATAAAAATAATTTGTAAAGATTTTTAATTACTTTTTATTTTTTATTCAAGTTACGAATAATCTCATCGAATACATCTAATACACTATAATAACTCTGAGTCGATTTTGAAATTTAATTTACATATAGTTTAATCGTTGTTAAACTTTATTACATGAAATGTTTATTTGGAAAATAATTAAAAAATTCTTATAATTGTATAAATTTTTGTTTTCGTTATCGGATGGATAATAATAGATTAACTCGTGATATTTCAAGCATCAAATGTTCAAATCGAAAAAACATTGAAAAAACTGCCAAGTGCTTTTCAACAGTTTGATTGATTGGTTCGAAAACTTTCCTCTTTCGAATACAGTTGAACGTGTCATATGTTTGATTAATCGATTTCATTTTCGATGAAAAAGAGAATGAAATAACAGTGTATGTTTCGATAAATATTATTGAATAGTAATAAAACAATAAAATAATAAATTCGAAACTATTCCAGTATTAATACCACTAATTACTCGTCAATTATTCGCATTAGATTAGCTTAAATCGATCCTCTTTCATCACAAACTCAAAATCTATGATATACGATATTACATAATATAATATTAGAATAATTTAATTATCAATTTCGATCAAGTTAAATCAAGTTGAATCGGGTTAAGCGACTAATTGAGATTCGATACGTAATAATTATTTCGTACGATATAAACTTTTGTTGCACGTGCAAAGAGGTTAATTTCGCATGGAGAGTGAACGTGGGATATTTTAGGGGAGGATGAAATTCGTTTACGACTAACGCGTTGCATAAACACGATTCATTTCGATCTTGTCCCAGCGCGGAGGAAACGATCGAAATATTCGGTGGCAAAGGAAATGGGATCGTTTCAACAAGGCGCAAACGAAATTGGATGCTCGCGCGTAATTACATGCGTATCGTGTATTTATCTGAACAAAGGGTAACGAGGGCTGTCGGATTCGAGTGCACTTGATTTCTTTGTCTCGTTTTATCCCGTCTAGACGATCGATCGTACCGCGGTTTGCTTGTTTCCGCAGGAAGAAATGAATTAATAGATATTTACATAAAGAAAATTGGGAAACGCTATAGCGTTGAACATTTTTTTCTACTTGTGCCATTCAAATTCCCAAAATCCAAACGAATAATAATTAATTTCGCGTCTCGATCAATCGCAACTCGTTTTAATAAATTTTAATCATTTAACTGGTAATCAGTTTTTGTAAGTGATTGGCTTCTTGCAAGTAGGAATTTATTACAACTAAGTTCACGTCTGTTGTAAAGAGAAAGGTATATAATATATCTACCATGTTAACGTTTTTGTGAGAAAATAATTTAAATTTAAATTTGCATCGACGAAACGAAGATAAATAAAACTGATTCTCTTTTTATCTCGCCCAAGTACAATCATTCGTATCAAGATTCTTCGTAAACGTTTGTACAATATAACGTAATATGGTATAATACACGGTACAAATAGAAATGCAAACTTATTCTATTTCTATAGTTTTATGTAAATACAATTCAATGGACTATTTGATATCGTTTCTTTCGAGTAAGATTTTTTATTAAAAAAATACCGAAATAATAGGAAATCTTCACGACTCAATTTCATCTTTTATATTAAATATTAAATTTTACATCTTTTGCATAAAATTTCTACTAAAGAGAATTTTTTAAAGAATCCATCATTTTGATACATTAGGATAAATTATTCTCAAACGTGTGAATTTCCTTATCCGAAATTGTTTCCACGATATTTTTTTTTAAGGGGCCAACGGAAAGGAGAAGCGTCGAAGGCGAGGAAACGCAGAGTGCGAACGTATTGAAAAGGAAAGAAAGGGGTTGGTGTGCGTGTAGGAGGGGAAGAAGGAAATGATAGCGAAAGGCGGTGAAGGACAGAGGGAAAAAAAAAGATGTAAAGGGAGTCAATGGGGGAGAGGAAGAGGGGGCGTGAGAGACTAATAGTGCTGATCCCACCACAAGCACCGCTTGGTTTAAGACCCGGCTAAGTGGTGGATAATGAATATGCTAACGTGTGCCGAGTATACGAGGAAAGCTTTGCACTTGGTATCGGGTTCAAGCACCTTCCGACTACTGTGTACGTGTACAGTGCTATATCTTTCTTGTGTACTGCGGTTTTCGCAGCCTACTAAAGGCCATCCGGAAGCTAGAAAAATATCCGAGTGTCTTCGAGTCTTTTTGTTTCCTCTCGAGAACAATTTTCTTCCGTTCCGATATTTTTTACGCGAAAAAAGGAAGGAAAAAAGAGAGAGAAAAGATCGATAGTGGAAACGACTATTCGACAAAGTGGAAAGGCCAGTAAGGTTGCCCAAAGGGAGGCCACGAATGTCTCGGTGACCGATTCTGTTTGAGAAGCAACCCTTGCTGGAGGGTGTCACCGGGGTTAAAGTAAACACAGGCTGGAGCTTTTGGGGTAGGATACAGTTGAAACGTATCGTTCCGCTATGGCCACGCGTGCTATACAAACAGGGGAAGCCTCTAATATTACCAGCCACTGTGTGCGCATATAGGGTGCTTCACGAGAAGCATAACAATTCGGCAGCGATATCGAAACTAAAAAAAAAAGAAAAGAAGAGGGGAAAAAGAATGAAGAAGCTATTTACAATATTTTTGACTAGTTACGATTACGTGTATTTCGATTCCAGTTTCTTCTTTTTTAAAAGGTAAACTTTTGTTTTTCTATCGTGAATGAAAAAAGATTTTTAAATATTTCATTCTATCGTACAGCGATAACTAGTGAATATATATGAGATCATTGATCGGTAAATGTTGGAATAGTTTTTTAGTCATCGTTTTCCGCGTATAAATAATCAAATTATATCGTAAATTATTTTATACAAATAAATTTGTTTATATCTCGTATGTTGTTCTCGGTTACAAGATACACATACACGTACAATGGATCGAATAGAAATAATAGGTCACATCAATAATCAATAATCAAATGAATAATAGGTTAAACAGCATAAGTGTACCTAATAACTAAACGATAGAGTTAAAGATCAAGTTTTAAATGATCGATCAAGAAGAGAAAAATGTAGCGTCTTTTATCAATATCTCGAATGATATCATGATCGTATCCGAAACATATCTACGTAAAAATAATCAAACGATAAATATCGTTCGCTCTCAAATTTATTTCCAACGTTTCGATTCCATCTTCTTCGCTCGAATTAGAAATATCGAATTAGAAATCGTTCGTCCAGATCGATGTGTTCGCAAGGAAAGGTGGGCGAGTATCCACGGGTCACCTCGCAACGACATTAGATACGGCTGTTAATTCGTTGACGAGGCAACAAATTTCTTGGCCAATTCACCGCGTGTCCGTTGGAACGAGTGGAAGGGGCAGAGGGCGATGGCAGATGGCAGAGCGGAACGCGAAAGAAGGAGAAAGAAGGAACGCGCGGTGGAGGGGAGAGGAGGTCGAAAAGCGAAAGAGAGAAAGCAAGAGAGGGCGCTCCTCGTTGGCGGTGAAAATCTCGAAACGAGCCAGTTGCCTGACCCGACAGAGCCGTTTTCCGTGTGCTGGAAACTACGAGCGCAAAATTGAGAGGGCTCGCCGTGGGAGCCATTCGGAGTTCACTAACCGTGGAAATGGCACGAGTACTCGATGTTACGTTGCGACGCGACGCCACGGAGCACGTGGAGCAAAAGGGGGCGAATGCTTCGGAGGATGCATCCCCTCTTGACTGCACTTCATTTTTCCCCTCTTTTAAAATACATTCTACGGGAGAGGCCGCTCGTTTGCGTCTCTAAGTGCCAGTCTTATTCCTCCCCGCGTATTTATTTCTCCTTTTCTGGGAAACCTTGTCTCCCTTATCTCTTTTGCCCAAAATAAGATTTAATCTGTTTTTATGGAGAGCGTTGACATAAAAATTGGAAAATATAATTTTTCTTCGTATCGTACGATTAATATTAAAAGGATAGATTATTGATCGAGTATTATCGCCTTTGTAAAGAATATTTTACAACGAAATTGAAAAATTTTATCTTTTGTAACTAATTAACTAAGCTAATTAACTAAGCTAATGAAATAATATTATTAATTATCTTTGGAATATTTTAAATTTTATTACATTTTATGAATATTCAATTCCAATCTGATTTATATTTACACTTTTTATTTCTACTGTTACATAATTTGTGGAATCTCGTTATTTTTATTTTTCTTGTCGAATCGAAGGTTGTACGATTCGTTAATCCTTGCATTTGTTATACATGAATTATCCGAGCAGATATTAAAATAAAGCGATGGTAAAAGTTTTGTGAATTACTTCCAATCTCGAGAAAAATAATCATTTGTACAAGAGAAATTTTGGTAATATCTTTTTTCGCGAATATTTCAAAAAGTAAGATCGAACGGTGCAAAGGATTGTAGAATCCAATCAAGAATAATTTGAAAAATTCATTAAAAAATAATCTCAATCTATTCAAATATATTCGCATCTTTGATTCGTTATTACGAGTTATTATTGGTTTGGATTCTTGCCAATATTTATAAGAAATGTTTAATTTGTATTTCCATACGAGTTCTCTAAAGCATTCTAAACATATGTTTCTTTATCTGTACAACACACGTACAAATTGTCGTTCCTTTATCCTTTTTCTTGGCGACAATTCACCTTTCTACTGTTTCAATTTAGCATAACATAAGACATTCGCGTGTACCTTTTTATATATTCCCATCTATTCTTTCCTTGACAAATACGCTACGTATCCCTATACTATATAGTACGTTTAAACAGTCATAACTTTCTTTTGTGGTAATAGTTTAAAAGGCAAGCATATAATTCAAGAAATCAACTCAATCGATTTATCTATTATATAGAAAGAGATATATATATACATATATCATATCTATTTATATTCAGCTTATAATTCCTATTGTACATACATTTTATCTCTTTTCATTACTTTTTGAAATATCTGCGAAAAAAAATATTACCAAAATTTCTCTTATACGTTCCTACAAACACGTTACAAATGTATAATTCAATGTTCAAATTCATAGATTTTATAACGAATAAATTTTTAACTAACTCACCCGTTATACGTGTAGTTGCCCGCTCTGGCCATGTGTACATTAACGGAGGATAAGTGGCGATCGCATACTTTCGTGCGTGCAACCGCGGATATATAACAGAAATTGTACGTAATAACTTTTTCATTTTTATTTTTCGAAAATTAAAACGGCGTGTAGTTGATCAAAATATATATTTGTATCAAAAAACATTGAAAATCTGCGCCTATTCGAGGATAGCGCCGCGTATCAACGAGCGTATAAAGAAGAAACACAAGAAAATCACAATTGCACCATATCATACTCGAACTCTCCTCTTCTCTCTCCATTTCATCTCTTCATTTCGGTCGCACAGCACATCCTGCCACATCGAATAATTACCCATTTTCTAACCTCGAAATTCGTTCGTTTCGGATATGGCGCAATCGTGGCGGCTCCCCGTGTTCGATTCGCACTGTCTCTGGCTCAGTCGTATAAAACACAAGTGTCGTGCAGAGGGCTTGCGCGTGCTCTCACCGCGAAGATAACGAACAGTCTGTATTCTCGTTAGCAGCCGTGGCAGCCGTTAAGATAACAACGAGACACGACACTCGCAGCGAGGCACGAAAAGAAGATTTAAAGTCGTCTTAGGATAGTAGAAGTTTCATAAATTAGTCCCTAGAGCGTAGAAGTCGCCACCATCGACGTCGTATTGCGTGGGACGTTGGTCGGGAGAAAGGGCAGACCGTCGTTTTCATTTCCCTTAACCGTGAAACCGTAACCTCGGGCGCGAATTAAATCCACCGTGAAACAACGAGAACTAACCCTCTTTTCACGGAGGTAATTAACGTGCGGGTAACTGGTTTAAAGGTTCGTTAAATTTTATAATGTTAATGGAATGCGGTGTCGAACATGACAACGCAGCGTAAATGTGTATCGTAGCCGCGATATCGGCGCATTATCGTAGAAAATATTTCACGGGTGTATCGATGGTATTAAGCACTTTTTTTGCTTCCAGGAAATTTTACGGAAGAGAAATTAGGTTTAAGTGATTTCTTTAATTACGGTGAATATTATTATTGTAAAGTCGATCGGTTTAAATCTAATTTTTTTTAAAGCTCCTTTGATATTTTATTTGACAAATGTCATCACTTTTACACGTGAGTAATAAATTTGTTTTTATTATATACTAATATTTTTATTATCGTCGTACAATCAAATTAAAAATCTGAATTATTTCGTTTCTAAATGTTCAATAATCGATTTGTAAATCTTCTCATAAAGTATGTATTATCCATAATTCAATCTAAGTAATCGTTAAAAATTTCATTAATTACAAGAGATATTAAATTTAAGTCAATTCCAATCTTTTTAAACCATCATTAAAATCTCCTCCTATTATTCGTGAATAAATTTTTAATATCGTTGAATTAGGAAAAAAAATAAGATATCTCATAACTCGTACAAATAGTTAGAAATTAAAAAAATTTTAAGAATCCATGTCGTATAAACACACAAAAATATATATTCTACTAATAACGAAAATGACGCCCTAAACCGACGTGAAGCCACTTGGAGAAACAGACGAAATTAATGGTAATAACGTGAGTTTCAGTGCCGATTGACGATTCAAAGGACGAAATTGAGGTTATCGAATGTTTCAATTTATATTCAGATTTTTCATCGTTGCGATCGATTATTAAGATTGAACCACTTTTGTGTTTATTTGATCGCTGTTCGTACGTACAGTCGGTCACAAAAATTTCCGTCCATACGTAATGATAATTTGTGAAATCAATCTTGGAATTCTTTCTCTGTACGTTCAATCTAAAGAAACTTATCAATCGATTTCTGCGACTGACTTAACGAGCGAATTTATTATTAATTAAAAGTATCGATGCAATCCATAACAGATATCACACACGATCGATCTCGATCGCGACATCAATTATTCTTATATATAGAATCTACGATTCGTAAGAGGTGAACGAACACGACGGCAAGACATGCAAACGATTGGGTAACCCCCGATTAATAGATCAATGGGAACAGACTATTCTAAATTAGCAGTGATTAATGCCTGTCGAGGAGCACTTACGTTTGCAGGCTTTACGATGTTGGATCGGTCTGGCCGGATCCCTGTAGTAACCTTCTCGACAATAGTGACAGTGTCTTCCTGCCGTAAAATGCCGGCACTGCAGACAAACGCCTCCGCTGACGCGTCCCGACAGCTTGTACAGTTCCATGTTGAATCTGCACTTTCTTGCGTGGAGATTGCAGTTGCACTCTGAAACAAATACACGCCCGATTATTCGACCAATCTCCACTCCCTTTTCGATCGAAAATATCGTTGAAACGTCGATTACCTTACGAATGGATTATTAATGTATAAGTAAGGTTATGTGTGCTGATCGTTTCGTCGCGCGTAGTGATTTTTGAAAAATTTAATTTGATCTTTTTCGATGGAAAACTGGCTTTCCAAAGTTTATCTGTCAATGAATTAATCTAATAATACTCTGTGATGATATATCCATGGTAACCTAACAACGCCTTATTATTATGCATATATATTAATCCATACGAGTTAATTTACCTGTGATTAGCATAGATTAATCAGATAATTAACGCGTGTTACAGTTGTTTAATAACTATATTTAATTATTATGTATCGAAGTGATATATTGCTACTACGTAAACGCATATAAAAAGATATATTTTTGTTCTAAAATACTGTTATCGAGTATATGGAACTTTGATTTATCGATAATTTAATAAATAATAAAATTTAGAAAAATAGAAAGAAAAAGTGAATTTTCTCAAACATTCTTCCCACCTACGTCGAGCATCAACGATGCTTTACGAGTTATCTAGGTTAGAATATAAGGTATAGTCACCTTTCAAATGAAATCGATACGTTAGTTACATTTTGCTTTGTGCAATGTGAACAAGTGTTCCACGCATTCTCATTCGGTTATAAAAAATAAAAACATTCGATAAAAAATTCTGTCAAGTTTGTGGAAAATTATAAACGAATAACTGAGAGAATAATATATTTGTTACTTGAATATTTTTTAAACAATACGGCAAAAAAAATATTTTTCATCGCACCTTGTATCATTAGATCATTCCGTTTAATTTAATCTAGGAAGAAGAAAAGTTTAGATTGGTGAGTAATTTCGAGAAAACGATATTTGCAATATCTATCATCGTCTTTCTCGTTTACTCTCTCGCTAAAAATGTCATCAAAAACGCACGCTGAATACGATATCGTATATCTTTAAAATCTTACAAAATCTTAAAAATTTCGAAACGAGATGCAACGAAAGAAGCGTCCCGCCGTATATTTTCCTTAACATCATCTCGATCCTTGCGAAACAAAACTCGAAACGATAACGTCATCGCGTTCCCTGAGAAGTTAACTTAATCGAGGGAGAATTTTTACGGCATTTATCACGGTAATGAGTTTCGAGCGCATTCATTCGAACACCGTCTTGTCTCTTTTCCGCGGTGACACTTTTCCCCTACTTCCGCTTCCGTGCCGTTTTCCTTCTTTACCCCGGAAAGGTGGCAACCCTGTCGTATCGAGGGCTGCACCGTCGTCCATTGAATTCTCGAGAACCGAAGAAGAAGAAGAAGAAGGAGGAAAAGAAGAAGAAGAAGAAGACGAAGAAGAATCTCGAGAGGAATCGTGCCGTAACTCGCTCTACTCGAGCACGCCGTTCTTCTTCGTGACTTCTTGAAAATAACGGAATAATTGAAAGGCAGCAATCGGACGGCACGGAGGCGAGAACGAGTATGAAGATCGGTATGGAAGTTTGCAATTTTAACGACCTCTTCTCGCTCTATATTCGTGGACGTATACGCGATCACTCGACCCAATAATCCGTCCAAGCCGAAGCGGATCCTGTTTTAGACGCAATCGCCACGCATCCTGTTCTCTTAACTCGTTCTGTTCTTCGCGTTAACGTTTCTCGATACCGAAATAGATTTTTACGCTCGTGAAATGGATTCTCGGTTCCAGTTACGAGAGAAGGTTCGACGTGTTTTACGAGCGGATTGATAAATAGTCGCGCTTCAATTATGAAAATTTTGCTTTTTGCGGACGAGAACGTAATGGATTGTATCGTACGATAACATGTTTGGAGGATGTGAAATCTCTACGAATAAATTAATCAAAATTTTCTCAATTCATTGATTGCTTAAATATAATTGACTAATCGCGATTGAAGTTTGATAAAGTGAAACTTGTGAATGTATCTTAATACCTTAAAGCATTAACTCGATGGTATTAAAATTATTTATTGTAAATCTTTCTTTCTGCATAAACGAACAAAATTACAAATATTAATAGTAAGTGAATAGAAAAAGCTCAAAAGTAATTCTCGTATAACCTATAACACACTTTATCGAGTTTTATGCATTTATTTTTGAATAATCGTAACTAGTCTCGCATCCTGATCATCAATTCAAACTACATTGTAGTCGTTCGACGAATCAAATGATCGAAAATAAATACTTTTCTCGCTATTTTCTCGTTCCCCTGCTCTTTCTCTGTCGCTTACACCGTGAAGAAAAATCGGTTTGCAACGAAAGTCGAATGACGATGCATCACGAGATCCGGAGAGGGATAAGGGGTTATAGTCGTTAAATTCACGTGGAATGTGGCGTGTCGGATCGATCGAATAACCTCTCGATAGTTAATAACCTTGTTCAGCCACCGTCTGAAATTTCTTGATCGATTCCTGTTATTAAGCCGTGGCTGGCTAAGGGCCCGGCTTGTTTTCGTAGAGGCAATCGCTGTAATTAACGATTAACCGTCGTATAATCGATGCTCCACGTCTTCTGGATTTTCCTCCTCGAAACTTCGGCTATGCTCTTGGCTTCTCGTTAAGATTTATCGCGCACCCCCGAGCAGCAACAGATTTACAAGCGAGGAACTTTGATTCTTTCTCTTGTATCTATTGACATCTATTGGATTCGATAGACTTTTCGGAAATGGAATCGAACGCAGGTTTTATAAAATTATCGTTTCGTTTCTTCCATGAGTACAAAAATTTCGTATTATTATTTTTTATTATACATATTTGGGTAAAGTTTAAAGAAAATGTTCACGATTCTCCCAACTTTTCTTTTTACCTCTTTCAATTATAAATTTTCCACGTAACCAAGCGCATTAAGTAGCATTCGGAAGACATTCGAAGAGAGTAGATTGGAAAAAAATAAGAGCCGTTTACACGTGTATTCAAAATATCCTTCAGCCCGAAGAAAGGAGAAAGAGCAACAGTTTTATCTTATTGGCGCATTAAAATTCATTCATTTATAGATAAAAGTGGAGATAAATTAAAGGAAAATACGATCTGTTGTAAGCTGTCGATACGCAACAGTGCGTTCAGATATCGAATTACATGAAATTCAACATTTTTCACTCTTAATAACGATATTTAATACCATAGGAGATGTGTATTCATGCAGAAAATATTGGACTGAAAATTGAAACGTGTGTATCTTTCCAAGTACTTTTCGATATCGCGAATTATCTTGGAGTGAAAGGTGAATCGTTTGAAAATTTTAAAACTTCTCTCGACGCGTGCTTTCCACATTGTAAAGTTCGAATTCGTTCTTCTTTGCGTGAAATTAGTTTCAAAAATTACTTTTTTTTAATACATCTCCCGTTGTTCGAAAACGAAAATTCATTCAAACTCCGCGGATGTTTCTAAAATGCGGACAATCATCGTATTTGGAGGATAATTTCGTTACAAAGTTGCTACACATTTTGCGCATCAGCCAAATGTAAAATTATCCCGCACTATGTTTTTTAATTTTGAGATATTTCTACAAGATATTTGGAGGATAACGATTCCATTGCCGTTCTCTTCTTCTTCCTTTCAAACAGTGTACGTTCAGTTAAGAATCAAAATGTTAACAATATCTCTACTTACATTTGTGTTTATTGCATCGAATAATGGAGAAGGTATAAGAGAAGGAAATATTGTTTATATGACGCAATAAACTTTATAATAAAAAGAATTGTAATTATAGAGATTGAATAGCAGAATTACGTTTAAAATGGAACTAAAACTGAACAAAACATGTAACATTTTCACTTTTACAAGTAATGAAATTTATGCGAATATATTCATTGTGCGTTAAGTAATTCTGCATGCTTTTATAAAGCTCTTAAAAAATGTAATTCGTTCCTCGTCTCTCTGCGCGATTCTTGAAAAGCGTCCGAATAACGTGACGCAAGTTGACATTAATTGCACTCCATGTACGTGCTCGACTCTTTTTACGCATTTAAATAACAATATCATCATTACTCTTATCATCGATCGTAACTCTTTCGCATCTTTCATTAGAACGCGAAATTTTTCCAGATGTAAAAGCAAACGAGAAAGTATTATTTTATGCCTTCACCTTAATAACGCCAGTTTCATCGTCGTTGGGAAATTGTGGACAAATTAGTCCATTTAGGAGACACGCTTAATTTTTCTCGTTTTCTTCGCGATCCGAGAGATTACTTCGAAACGATCTTAAATATCCGATCCTTAACGCGAATATTACCACCACTTTGGTGGTCTACTGAGAAAAAAAGGATCGTCGTGGAAAATTTTATATTTAATACGAATTAATTAAAACTCTTTCATAACGATTTACATTTCAGAGAAGTTTGATAATTACAAAGGAAGGAATAAATTATAAACTTGTATCTTAAAATTTGCATCTCGATTGTTCGTTTGGAAAAAATGTTGACACGGCGAATGACGCGCGAAAGAATAAAAATATCGGATTTACGTAACTATTCGAGAAGAAACAGCAAAGTTAATCTTTTATACCGTTTTGAAGTATCAAAACTGGAAAAGTAAGGATAACTTTTGAGGAAACATCCCTAATAATACGTACAAAGATTTAGAAATCGAATTTTATATTATTATCGGAGCGAATAAGTATCCTTGTTATCAAGAATAATCGAAATTCACAATTCTTCGGAAATTGAAATATTTATATCCAGCGGTTGACATTAAGCATGAAAAAAAAGAAATATCATGCAACTTGAAAAACACGTTTTTCCAATCGTAATTGTGAAATTCCTCTTCAAACGACAAAAACATCATTTGTCTTATTAAAAAGGGGGTTAAGGCTTTGTTCGAGAAAGTAAATTCTCAGAGAACGTTGATTACGTTTTCCAAACGAGACTGTTCGATCGAGCGTTATTTGTTAAATTTGATCATAAAAATCTCCACGTCTGAGAATTAAAAAAATCAACTTGGCATTTTTCTGAGAAAAATCTAGGTCGAACGGTGCATTGTTTCGCTCGAATACGATTGCTTTTCGATGATGGAACCTGTAATTACACCCATTCTCGACATATCGCCTCCAAGGGTGGGTCTATTGTCGTGGCAGACATCGAGGGCCGTCGCTGGTGAAATTTCAATGCGAGCCAGTTGCCTCTGCACTTAGCGATCTTAAACGCATTACACAGCTCCGCACGCTTGGCTCTTCGAAGAAGAGTAAATTATCCAACACATTTTTAATACGAGAAGTTTCGACGAATAAATATTATTTTATGAAAAATAATTTAATATTTATAAAACGATCGTACATAACGATTTCTTTTATCGAACTTAATAAGCTAGTTGCACGTTATCGTGGTATTAACACGCGATTAAAATATCGTTCACTAACGTTTTATTTAAAAATTTTTCTTTTTCAGAAAATGAATCCGAGAAGGATCTTTTCGATGTCTTTTATCTCTATCCATCGGACATCTCGGGACACGTTAAAAATTATCCGGTTCTTTCCGGATGCCATTCTTCTCTTTCCTTCCCTTTGTGTCCGTGCATACCTGTGAAAGCATGCATACAAACACGCGCATAACCTAACACGCGTATAACCTCAAGCGTCTCGAAAAGGCTAATTAATCGAATTACACTGCCTCGTTTGAAGCAATAACGATACTCTAATGAACGAGGAGAGGATATTCGTCTCGATAAGAGGCGATGCACGACTCGATTTTATTCGTCCCAAACTTTTTCAGATTGTTTCTTTGTGAAGAAAGGGATCCACATTAAACGAAGGAAACGTGTAGTCGCTGATCGAAGCCGGTCATAACTCGGCCTGAATCGTTCTAATCGATGCAGAAGCGAGTATTTCGAGATAAAGGTTCTTTCCACACTTTTTTTTCATATTCGTATTTTCATCTCGATTCGTGTTTAAATTTGTCTTTAGTTTAGATTTTCGTTTCAACGTTTTAAAATGAAATAAATAATTTAATACGTAAAATATACAATAACTCGCGGATGTAGATAAAGTACAATGAGAACAATATACACGTACAATTTTTGTTAAACAATTTCAAATTACTTCAAATTTATTTTACGATATATAAAATAACGTGTTTCTTAAAAGAAGTATTTAACGTATTTATTATAGAATTTATTTTTATTTCGTCATACGTTAAGAATTACTTTACTAAAAATTACGAGATGCGTTCTAGTTTAGTACAATTTTTTTTATATTAATAAATATAACACAAATAAAAATGTTCAACAATTACTACATCTATTACTCGTTGATTAGAATTATTCTCGTAGTTAGCATTACTCAATTTCTAGAATATTTTATTATTATTTTTGCTTTTATTAGAGATATCGTAATCGTAATCGTAGCTACAATGTTAAAAATGTCATCACCCTATAATTACTTTCTCGCTAATCGAACCAATTTTCAACGAGGTTAAGAAAAGGATGCACTTTCACGCGACTCGTTCCATTAAATTAACCGGAATATGGCCCATGCTAATACGTATTCTTACATACGCGGACGTTCTCTCCGAGAAGGGGGTTATATGGTTAAAATAAAACGGTGTCTAACGGTCCGACCACGAAAGCAGAAAGATACGAAGGATGGAAGCTCGTATCCACCGCAAAGTATCACGAGTTGCACACGGTTGAGCAGGGTTCGTGACCTTTCGCAGCCTTTGGAAACTCGAGTGTCTGTATCAGATCTTATCGACACAGCTGGCAATCAACGTTCAACTTCTCCGAGGCTGATGATACCTGGCCTGCTTCGGCGGATCGCCTTTGAAAGGTAGAGGGACAGGCCTCCTAACGTTTCGGTGTCTGGTAGCTCCATCTCTAACGAGCTTAAATTCGATAGGTGTCGCTTCACTCGGCTGAATGAAATTCCGCTCGGGATCGAACGAGTCGGACTACCTCCTCGAATTCTTAAATTGTGGAATTTCGTTCTCTACGTTTACGTTTGTTGGGATTGTACCATTATTATGACTATTGGCGAATAAAGTTTATTTTCGATATTTCGGATTTGTTGTAAAATTGAAAAAGTTTTAAATTTGTATTATTTGCCTTCTTTCTTTATTCACGATGGCTAATCGTGAATAAAGTTTACTTTTAAAAATTCAAATTTAAGCCAAGAATAGATAAAATCATCTTGTGCAAGTTCGATTAATGAATTAAACTTATCGAATAATTTGTCGATCGATATTTTTGTACAACAACTTTTGTCTTCGAATATCCAACTAGGGAATATATTTACCGTAAGGAAAGAATCGGTAAGTAAATAAATCGAGTAAAGATTGCAAGATAAATATTTGTTTCAGTTTTAGGGAAGAGAATATCAAAGAATAGCTCGAGTAGGCATTTATCAAAGCTGAACAAACACGCTACTAAAGGCGACAGTGGTTCGATTTTAATTCCCGTAATCCTTCTAACGTGATTTCACGCTTTCAGATTTCGACGTGAGTTTCGTCTCACAATCGGCGTAGTTTCAGACATATGTGTTGTTTATTTAAAAAAGAAAAAACGATTTTAAATAAAATATTGAAAATAAATTTATATTATATTTATTCGGAATATTATTGAAAAAGTTATTTCTATTTTATTAAAGTTAAATTATTTTATTAAGTTAATTCTATTTTATTAAAAATATAAAAAGATAATTTGCGTTGTAATTTCAATATTATTTGTCAAAATCGCTTAATTTATTATTTATAATTGAAAAATTAAAAATTAGATTTTTTTTCGCTTCGTAATTATAAGATATCCATCTGAAATATTTTAAAGTTAATTCAACAAATTAATTATATAAATTCCGTTTAATAATTATATTTCAGAGGATAATTTCTTTCTTTTCTCTCTTTTTTTTTTTATTTTCATGTGTGTCAAATAAACATTCTCCGTTTCTAACGCAAAATATCAAATTATCGTACATTAAATCGGATAAATTTTACAAAATTTCCCTTTCACAATGCATCATTTTTAAAGTTACGATGCAATGAATTCGTATTAAAATGTCAAAATGTTGGGCAAAATATTAAGAAAATGAAATTAAATGTTGTAAAATATAATGTAAGTGATTAAAGGATAAATTCGTAATAACCAGGAAGAAAAAATAAAATTTCTTAAAGATCAAAATAATTTTTAATATTCGTTATGTAAAGTAACACATATTTAGTATCAGAAAGATATTGCAAAATGTAAATTAATCGTTTCTAGCATACGTGTTCTAGAATGTAAATATCGTGAGATAAGCTAGTTTAAATATTCATCTTGTTCTCGACGATTTGAATAACTAATCTTCAAACAATCGACATTTTGCCGTATTTCGTAACGTTATAAAATTTATTAATTTTTTTTAATACAAATATTTTAGCAAATATCGTAAATAAAACAAGATTTCGTTTCAAAGCAATTTTATTAGCATAATTCGAATATTTTTGTATCTTTTCATATCTTGATTTTATACGTACATATCATATGTATCAAAGGTATAAATTAATAAAAATAATTATTATTTATACTTTCATTCAGCATTTTAGATATAAAATATGAATATTCGAATTTGTAAAATTAAAAATACAAATTAAAATTGAACAATGAATTATCTGTAATATTTCAAATTGCAATTTTATTTTTTCCTCGTAATATTTAGATATTTTACTCTCGATCGTTGTATCAAAATATTTATCTAACGTAAAGATAAATAAATAAAATATCTAAAATTCTTTTTCAAATTTATACCAAACTAAAGCGATATTAATTACGATCTCGTTATCAAAACCTTGTTAAAATTTAAGTTATATTTAAACAAAAATTTTCAAACATAAACTAATACAATTAATACATTTTATATCTAGAATAAATATGCATAAAGAAAAAATATATTAAATTATAATACACGTTTTTATAAGAATATTATTACACCGATTTGATATAGCAAAAATTACTTTATATTTCTTACTTATTTCCATATATAACGCAAATTTCTGCCTTCTTCTCACTTATACGCCACTTATACACCAATATACATCAAAATATATTTTCAGAAACTGTATCACCATAGTAAACAATTGTTACTTTGATCAAACATTTGATAAAAGCACTTTTGAACTTAAAAAAAATATTCTGTTTTTACAGTTAAATATAAAATTTCAATGGCGGCGAATGGGAAATTCGAGCTAACCGTTTCAACCGTATTTCGAGCGGGCGTGTTTACAAATACGAATTTCTTCTCGTGGAAACCCGTCGACATAATGCCACCGTATAACACTCATCCAACAAATCGGTGGCGGAAGCTGCATTCCCTGTCCATCATCGAAAAGATCAGCCACAGACCAGATATAGTACACCGACGTCGAGTAAACACGTGGTTGTATCCTGTATATTCGGGAAAGCGTAAATTTACGAGCCAATAAATTATCGCGGCACGCCTATCGTGACACAGCTTGCAAAATGCTAACAAGCCGTTAACACCGTCGCGAGGCTCTCGACGTTAATGAGCAACGGCACGCGTGAAAACGAATCTAGCGGAATTTCGACGCGCCCGGCCTCTGTGGGATAAACAGAGAAATAAAAAAGAAAAAAAAGAAATGCCGACGGATCAAAATTTCGTCGAAACATTTTCCAATTGCGACTCGTAATCGAGTGGAAAATGAAAGTAGGATAAAAAAAATAACGAAAGATCAAAGATTTTGAAACATTATCCAGTTACGTGATAATATATTTTTGTTCAAGATAAAAGTCCAAAGTGATATAAATAACTCGATTTCTCTTTCAAACAAGGTTATTTATTTACTTATTTCCCCATTTCATTTGGATAAATCAGGCGTGATTGAAATTTTTAATAACGTTTCAAAAAAGTTACTCAATTATTTGTTAAAAGTTCAATTAAAAAAAAAATTTTTAAACTTTTTTCAAAAACCACGACGAACGAAATCTTCTTATCTTCTCGAACATCGAGATATTAATATACTTCGATTTAGCCATCAACGACACCTTCGAACGTTCGACCCCTTCGGGACTTTTTTTCGTTCCCGTTTATTAACGACGCGACCGTGCAAGGAATGACGATCGACTCGTCAAGGCGAGCAAGAACTCGATGGAAGAACTCGAGGAGCGTGCTTTATTCAATAAAGAAACGGAACGAAAGGTATGATAAAGATGGAGCGGAAAATATACGATTGGAGCTTCTGAAAAGGCACTGGATAGAGGGGATACGGGTGAATTACAACAACTTCTTTCGTAGCTCGATTCGATAATGGGCGCTAGGAGTATAACGCTATAAACGGCCGGTGTCGGTTGTCCGCCATTCTCATTACAAATGGTCTCATCTCGGGACACGTGTTTGTTTATGTCGTCATCAGTCGAGCACCACCGTTGCTACTTGCCTCCAACCACACTCCCTGCAAATGTATTCCACGCGAGAGGTATGCGAAGTGGAACGACTTTACTATCCACCGCCATTACGGCTCTTCTCCTTGGACTTATATTACGTCAAGATGTTGTTTATTCGACAGGGACAAACACTTCGTACCCGACCAGATATATGTCGTTCCTCTGAGCGTTCGATGAAAAGAGAAAACGCGTTCGATCAATTTTTCTACGACGAAATGAAGAAACGAATTGTTTGGATGATGGAGGATAATTATAATAAATAAAAAAACAGTCTGAATTTTTTTCTATACGTATAATGGGTGATCTCTTTTAACTTTTCGAAATATTTCCATTTTTGAACGCCCACGCTTCTTTTACAGTGAGCGTGAAGAGCATTCGTGCAATAATAAATTTTAAAAAAAGAAAAATTTTAAAATTTTATTTATTAATTTCAACGAATAACGCGTATATTTTTTAAATTTATTATTATTCGAATATCTATATATTACAAATATGTTATAAATATGTAAAAACGAGAAATATTATATATATAATTATTCGGTTAAATAAATTTCTAGTTTAGATTTCTCATAATTTATGCAATATCGTTTTTTTATTTATGTAT
Source organism: Apis cerana (assembly GCF_029169275.1). Lineage (NCBI taxonomy): Eukaryota > Metazoa > Arthropoda > Insecta > Hymenoptera > Apidae > Apis > Apis cerana. The sequence continues at coordinate 504,752 of NC_083853.1, forward strand.
AATATAACGTTATTTCATCATTAGAACGATATTTTATTAGGAGAAAAAGAGTTCTTGAAAAAGAGAAAATTTTATATTTTTTATTATTTTTTTCCTTATACGTTAATCTCTTATGGATATAAGTTTATGAATGTAAAGATATAGATTTATATAAATAGAATCTTCAACTTTTATATGTAGTTAGTTATTATTTCTTCATTTAATTATCAATAGTTTAACATCATCAAATAGTAATTTAAATAAATAATTAAGCTCTATTAATTAATGTATAAATTAATGTATACTATTATTTTGGCCCAATTCAATGACACTGAATTAATATTTTTCACATATTTATATCATGTAGAAAATTTTAAAAATATTTATACAAGTTTTATAAATACGAATATTAAAAATAAAAATGAATATTTTTATTAGAGGGATAATGTCATTTGCAGTTGTATTAAAATTATCTAATCAAATACGTACGCAATGTGTGAAATCATTTTTAGCATTACGCTGAACTAATAGGATAAAAGACTTATAGTATAACCTTAATCTATAATGTATGTATGCAAAATATTTGCGTCTCACCTGCATATATAATGAGTGAAATCATTTCGATTGTTAGATCGATAGTTTGAGAATTTATTGGCCAATCAGATTGTTCTGCTCGACTTTCGTTACACATAAGAAATCAAATATATAATAAAATATTTATTATATTGAAATGTGCATTTAAGAAAAGAACATTGCATTTATATAATAACATTTTTCTAACTTTGTGAAGTCAATTTTATTTTCTACAAAAAAAATTTTTTTATATCTAACGTATAATATTTTTTTATTCATATTTAAAATATTCATTTAAAAATTACTTTTTATACTTAATAACAAGTTATTTTTTCAAATACCTAATTGATATCATATTTCAATTCATAATTTTGATTTTTTTCAAATTAAAAGTTTAGATATTATAAATAGTAACAGGAAACTAAGACTGAATGAAGAAAAAAAATTATATTTAAATCCATGCTTACTTAAGAAGCTTTCAAACTTGATTTTCTCAAAAATGGAGCGCTATAGAAAATTTTTAGTATATTAAGTCAATTTATATTTTTTTGCAATTGTATCTTTATAATTACATATGACGTTCAATATATTGCGTTATAAAACTCGCGACAACAAGTGAAAGAATTCTTTCTATTCTACTAAAATTTTTATCATTAATATTTCCACTATAAATACATATATACATCAATGTTCAATAATCATCATAAGATTCAAACATAAAGCGTATTTTAATTTTAATACCCTTGCTATTCGACGCCAATTTGGAGTTTTTATTTAAAATCGATACATGTATCCCTTCAGCATCGAATCGTAGTCGGATTATCTGCCTCGAGATCATAAATTCTTTACTTTATTTCGTTCCTTATCTCTGAGGATGGTGCAAAACTGGCGGGCCAGTAGTAAACCCCGAGGTAACGTAGTAAAAAATAACAAGGTCATTCCATGGAACATTGGTACAAAGCGAGGGTGAACCGATGTACGCTTTATCCTACCATTCCATGGGCCAACCTTGGCCGTACGATACCGAAAAATCAGTCGATTAAATGGCCCGGAATCTGAAATTGTTCTTCATGGAATAACCGTAATCTTTTTCGATTCAATTTCAAGATCTTGGATACTTTTTTTTTTATGGATAAATTCCCACGTCGCGTGGCCGTATTTTACGAAATAAAAATTTTATCTAATATTTCTATCGCGAATTATTCGTTTATGCAACATTCTCCTATAATAAATATTTTCCATATAATTTTTAGTTTTAAAAGATTCTAACGAGATTGTAACTTAAAATAAAATATTGACGATACATTCTTCATCGTATAGATCATGTAGAATTAATTTTGTAAAAAACATCGTTAATAGCCACCGACTTGATATCCAGTAATCTTTAAACAATCGTTTATGATAATAATACGATAACGAATCATAATTTAGCTTAATACAACGCGCGTCCGCTATTTTCTCCAGCCAGTTTTATAAATTTATAGATATATGTAATGAGGAAGCGAATTTTCCATAATTTCGATAAAATATTGCAAGAGTTTTAACAAATTTAAATACCGGTCACCTATTCCACTGCCTGTGGGATGAAAGCACAGATAATTGTAATATTACCATGTAAATGGTTAAAATTATAATATTATGTAAAATATCACTTTCCTATATATAATAAAACTACAACTGAACAGATAAAAATATGGATTCCGATCTCTAAAACGTCGGTTTAAATTCTCTTTTTTTATCATAATATTTTTCCTTTTAAGATTTTTAAAAAGTCGATTATTAATTATTTTTCTACTTTATTTGTTATATTTCCCTGAGCAAATTATTTAAAAAATACTTTCTAAACAAAAGATTTTTCAATATAAATAAGCATGGGAAATAACTTGGTCGATTAGCGTAAAAAAAAATTATATAGTTTCATTCGAAAAATTAAATTTGATCTTGATACTTTTTCTACAAAGAAATTATTAATATATTAACAACAAACATTTTTTTTCACAACATTTCTTTCCTTAAAAGATATTTCACTGCACGTATACTTGTACTAAATAAATATTTCTCTGCATAATTCGATGGTTACAGATGGAATAACGTTAGTTCCTAACCTAACAAAACGAAAAGAATATTTTGACAATTAACGACCGATGATCTCAATAGTTGGTTATTCCTCTAACCTAACAAAACGAAAAGAATATTTTGACATCTTCTATAATTACGATCAGCGATCTCAATGACGAGAACCGAACGATTTCACGGCTCATGGAGTTTTGTTTGGCATTGAGAATCAAAGTCCAGTCTACGCTCGCCCACGTAAGTATCTTTCTTCCGTACCTTTGTTTTCTCTGTCAGCTCTCTAGAAATAGTCAAACACGCTTCTCTACTTCACGTAACCTAAGCACACATCGTGAAGTGACGTTTTACAATGCGACGCGCCCTCTAGGATTGTAAGTCCTGCGCGGCTATCGCACTGTAACACAATCCGCGTGTTATAATTCGAGGGTGGGGAATGCTTGCCTAGGAATCCATGATCGTTGAAAGTGTACGCCTCTATATATATATATGTTCGCTCGTTCGCTTGTGTGGTTTGTCGTAGCTGGTACGCGTGATCGCGTTCGAGTATCTTCGACCAGTCAATGTTTACTTAATTGGAAAATGTTAAGTACCTTGTGCTTAATACAATTGCTCTTGCACGATGTTTGTATGTTTGATATTTTTCGATTCTTCGACATAGTATAATAAAATTGTGAGATGATCCGAATTTCGATTATTCGAATGCAAAATAATTTGAAAAATTATTTACGAAAGATGCTTTAAAAATAATCAATTTATTATTACTAATCGGGATAATCCTAATTTAGAAAACAATTATATTACATACGCGATATATTTTATATGTTTTATGCAAATGATATAAATTTTTATTATATTAAGATAAAAAATGTTATACGTCGTATTTTGGAAATTCTAGTCATTCGAGAAAGGTTTTGAATTGCACATCCATAAAAGAGCTACAATTCGAGCTACACGATTTTTTGCAGTTCTCGCTTTGGAAAACGAGTGTCAGCTCGGTTCTTATTTCAAGCTGCTCGAATATTCGAGTATTTTGTGTCAGCAATTATTTAACCATTCGATACTCTCTTTTTTCTTTTCGAATACTCAAAAAAAAAAAAAAAGAAAAAAACGATACTAACAAATTTCTTTTTTTTTTTCAAAAAAGTAAAACTTTTATAGAATAATATAGAATAAAATTTTTTTTTAAACGATAAATCTTTATTCTACTTTTTTTATAATTAATTAATTCCTTCGACCTCATCCATTCCTCTACGACACGAACAAACTCGTAAATTTTGAAAGAAATGATAAAAATAAGAAAAGCGATAAAAGTGACGAATGATTTAACCAACAGCTTTAAAAACAGCGATAGATACCCAAAAGTTTGGAGAATTGTATACACGCCGCGTATGTGCTACGTGTACATACGGTTGCCATTCGATGCGGATAAGCTGGAAATCGAAACGATCGATCGAGAATTCTTGGCATTGGTCCATTTATCCTACGAGATTGAATCAAGCAACGGACAAAAAAAAATAAGGGGAGCAAGGAATCGATAGCAGTGATGCCCGTACAGGGGGGGTTGTTCCGGGTGTGTGCTTACAAGCTCCTCCGCTGGAAAGTAGTCTCCGGGGAGCTTTAATTAAGCAACTAATTTCGAGACACACTTTAGCTCTCGCAGCTTGGCTGCTGGCAGACATACGAGCCTAATGCGAACGTGGTAGAAATTTATCGAGGGGTGGGAGGGTTAAATCGAGCAGTCAGCTACGCCCTTCGTGTTTCACCGGAGGCGAATAATGGTAAATAAAATTCCCTTGAAATTTCATCCCTCGTTTGATTTCTACTTAATCGAAATTATTAATTAAAACGAGGTCATTTAAGATCTGGGGTAGAATTCGAAATATTTATAAATATCGGTTGATCGTCCAATCGATTATTTGGACATTTTTTCTCTCGATGGAATTGTTAGTTTCGCCAATAATCGTATCATTTACTTATATGTTGGACAATAGTTGATCGATGACTCAGAATGACGAAATGTTGCAGCGATATCGATATAGAGATCGAAAGTACAAAAGTGCATAATATTAAAAATGTGTTTATAATCTTCCTTATCTTATGTTGGTAAATGAAATTGCAAGGAATATGTAAAAAAACACATATGAAAAATACACATATAAAAGTTTTCAACTGATTGCATACTTTGTGATAAAAGTTATAACAAAGTTGATTATTTAAATCACGATAAATTATGATTTTTGATTTTTAAATTGGGATTTTCTCGAAAATACGACTTTCTAATTCTTCAAGTTTGCTTATATGCCGTGAATCACAAGAATATTTCATTCTTTTATATCGGGTATGTTAGGTTATTTTGACATTATAAATACGTCGAATAAAATAACGTACATATAAAAAAAAATTATGAAAAATTAATAGAATAACAGGAGAAATAGAAAAACCGATAAAATTTATATTCACTATGAAACTTGGAGAGTCGAGATAGTAAAATAAGACGATGAATTTATAAACGTATCTGTCTCCGTTTCATTAATATATTTGATAAATGATATTCCCGTGCAAAAGTAAGTTTACGCACTTACTTCTTATTCAAATAAGTAATATATTACAGTGATATATTACGATATCACCGTAATAGGCTTTCTAGATGTTTTGCTTTATCCATATAAACTTCATCCATTCATTTTTTACACACGTCGTATCGCGTACAAAATTATCGGAGTCGTAAACCCTTTGAGACTTTCAAAGTTAATTTTCTCGTTTACGATACGTTTATTTTAAGATCGAACCAACATGTACTGTTTTGTCTAGATTCTCAATAGTGAAACATTTTTTCCGTCATGACCATATCTCTGGCATATATCACGATTTGTAGACGCGTCCCAAATTTTCACAATGTTAAAATATTTTAATTTTATTAACGAATAAATTCTTCTATCGTATAAAAGAACGAGATAATGGAGAAGTACAATTTTATCTTGAAATTAACAATTTTCCGACAAAATTTTTTTATTTACAAAATCTTGAATAAAATAATCGTGTAACATGGAAAACGGGACGAAGAACAACGAATGAACGAAACTCGCCTATCGAGATTACGTAACGAATTTTCCCATTTAGATTTCATGCTCCACGACGTATATATCGGAATTGCACGTACAAAGTGTCTCGGAAATCATAGCACGTGGAAAAATACATCGAAAAAGTGGAATGATATTTTTTTCGTTAAAGCCTAAAAAACTTATTTTCGCACCGTGATTTCGGGGACACCCTGTATACGAGCTTCCGCGCGCGAAATAAGAGCAAGGATCTCTTTCAGCCGAACACGAACACGGGGTAAAAAGCGAAAATCCTGATGGTGGCTCCGTTCCCATCCCCGAGGGGAGTCCTTTGGAACGACGAAGGGTAAAACGAAGAAGGAAGGAGGCGATACAAGCGAAAGAACCCCAAAAAAGCGAGAGAGAGAGAGAGAGAGAAAAAGAGAAGCGAAGCTTGGGCCGGCGGTTATTTTAATGAGAGTTAAAGACCTTGAGTAAACGTCGAATAAATCATTTCGCCGGGGCGCTAAGTGCACGACAGAGGGGAAGTGCATCGTTGGACACCTCTCTTTATTCGCGTGGATCGCAGACATGCGCAATGGCACACGTTGCTCCGTGTGTACACCGCCTACGTACTCACTCGATCCCGGTCTCCATACCGAAACGCACACCGAGAGGTGGCGCGCACGTCCGCCTACTACACGCGTTCGTCCTCGCAATAAAATGTCGAACAACGGGCCACGAATATAAACGAACCCGTGCCCACCCGCGACACGGCCTATGAATACGCCGAAACGATCGTTTTACGCGCGTACGTGCACCTATCAGTTTTATCGGTTTCCTAATTAATATGCATCCCTGCCACCGCCATTCATAATGTTCCTGTCGTGTCCATGACGAGAGAGAGAGAGAGAGGTGGGGGGAGAGAGAAGAAGAAGGAGAAGGAGAAGAAGGAGAAGGAGAATGGTCGCGATGAAATTTTGTAAAATATTCGTGGAATGTATTGTTCGCGAGAGAAACAATGGTTCGGTTGACGATACGTCGTGATTTTATCGTCGTTGTGCGATTTCACGCGTTCTTCCGCCTCAATACCGCGGTTTTGTATAGGTTAAGGTTAATTTATGTTGCTCGTTTGCGCTCAAAGTATCTTTGAAAACGAGATTCGACGTTACGCTCGAAATGTGTTTATAGTGTGGCGATAATAAATTTCGTCGTCGCGCCATAATTAAATTAATCCGTGTAGGAAACGTATTCTTTCGCTATTTTGTATTTATATCATAAGATTGATTTTTCGTACGTATATATCGTGATATACAAATCTTCCATATTGATTTATCAGAGAATATTATCCGCGTATGCGTTTTTTCCTGTAATCGACTAATTGAAAACAATATCTCCATTGATGCAAAGATTTTAGAAGCAATTATTACAAAGACGATACATATGATTAAATAGAACTCCAAGTACGTCGCAAACGGAATTCTTTCCAACAAAGAAACGATATTTTCCAATGACTTTTTGCGATAGATTTTTAATTATTTAATTACACAACGAATAACGAGTCTCCCCAAAATTTCTTTTTAAGACTCTCGATTGTCTAATTTCTAAAGTGCATCATTTATCATCTCGACATCGTGATTTCCACGCAACACGGAACGAACGAGCCAATAAATAATTAAAAGAGTGTCGTACAACGCGTCCAGGTCTCGTTAGAGGTTTCAACGTATCTAATACGTTTCATCTGCGTGTGTACGCAAGACGACCACCCTGGTTCCATGTTTCTAGATATACTTGCAGGTATATACGCGATGGAGTGCGTATCCAGAGTAATAAATATTCTTCGCCCGAGTCAGCATCGGCTCGCTTGATCTTTCATAGCCGCTCGTAAAGAGCGCAGGGGTGTGCCGTAAAATTTGTCGGGTATCCGAAATATCTCCTCCCCCAAAAACTCCTCGCGGAAGCTTCTTATTTTTCGCGCCGAAACATATCGGTGAAAATATTTTCTCTGCACAATCTGCTTCGCAAAAACGTGTCAAGGACTGTATCTTTCGCAGATAATCTGAAATGAATTAAATATACACGTATACAACGTAATATTTTTTTAATAAAATTGAGATATTAGGGGATGGAATCGGAAAAATCCCCCGACGACTTGTGAACAGACACCATCCGACGAGCTCGGTTACTCGATATCGGTTCAGCAAGTCTCGAAAAGAGTCCCCTGGACAACGAGACGAAAGTTTTTCCCGAGTAACGAGGGAAAACTTTGCGATATCACCTCAAGGAGCGGATCGTCCTTTCTTCGAGTTCGCTTAACGAAATGTAGCCGCAGGGTTAAGTGGGTGACACCGGCTCCTCGAGGGAGGCTCGGTTGCTCGGCAAATTAGCGAAAACGCGTCTCTGCTATTTGCCAAGGGAGGGAAATCGAGAAATGCGAACTCCCCTTGGGCTCGTCTCTTCCTCGCGCCGTGAGAAAGAGCCGTGAAATCTGCGAGCGAAAGTTTAGGATTAGAAAAATTTATCAACAAAAATAATTGTTATCTCGGAAAAAGTGAATTTCTTGCAAAGTACGTAAAAATTATACCAAGATTTTGTACCAAATTGTAGTATTTTCTAAAATTTTCTAATCTTGCAAGGTGAAGATAATACGTGTTGAAAATACGAGATGTAGACGTTTAATTATTGAACTATTCGTTATTGTAAGAAAAACCACATGTATTTGATTTGAAAATTACTAATTTTAATCCAAAAGTTTATTTTTAATATCATTAAAAATATTACACATCTGAATTTGGAATAATCCAAACGAAACGTTACAAACTATTCTCTCAGAATATATGAATAAAGCATTCTTTTATATGCAACCTTTAAGGATAATTATCAAATAAGTAATAATTTAAAATAAAGATATTTGCAGTTATTCCGTATCAATGATAGAAAATAAACAAATAATAAAAGTCCTCGTAAATAACACGAGGAAAAGTTGTCCAATATCGATTTGCGATACTAATTAATACTAAAACTTTTCTCTTCTCTCGTTATTTGTTCTTTTTTATACGTTAATATGTTTTTTTTCAATGAAAGGTAATATAACATCCTTCGTTTATCAGTAGAAAAAAATTAATATCCGATGGAAGAATTGAAAATAAATATTAATTAGTATTGTAAGCTGATTGGTAATAAACGACTCTCCTTCGTACACATTTCTTAATTGATTTCAAGCAACTTTTTTTTCTAAATTTTCATTTTGAATTATTAGCAAATAACAAAACGCTGATCGAAGGTAGCGTTGGCTATGAACCGCCGTCGAATCGTTCAAATGCTTCGATTTATATTTGTTCGAATGTATGAGAATATGCAAAATTGTTTGAAAAAAATTCAATCTTATCATTTTAATGCACACAAAAATGATCGTATTCATATTGCTGCGTATAAATATTTAGAAGGAATTAGCACGAGAAACAAATATCGATATTTAAACAAGTCACCTTTGGAAAAAGTAATAAAGATTAATTTTGATCGCGATATTAGACGTTTACACATTCCTTTCGCTTTTTCTATAAATTAAGGAAAAAAAAGCCGGTGCCGATAAAGGAAAAGAAAACACATCTGAAACATGCTCATTAACGATAAGTGCTGGTCAATCGAACGATATCGATGAAAATAAATATTTTGTGCGATTACTTTGCACGCTTATATCGTTAAAACCAGTCTTTCGATATCGAAAAAACGAAATATCGAAACGCTCTCGCATCGGCAACGTTTTAATTACAACTACTCCGCTCATTGCGGTTATATTTATTCAATTACAATTATTTCATTGCATCCCGTATTTTCAGCTCGATAAATCGCGGCGATTAAAATCGTGGCAGGTATCGTTAATCGTGCATCTAATGTGGACGACTTCTTTTCCCACATTTCGGTAAAATTTGTCGAAAGATTCACGTCCAGCGATAAAAGACGTAGCATTTGTTTCAACCGGCGCGTTAGAGTTGGGCAAACTGTTAAAGGCAGCCGATCTTTATACGAGTTCCAGATTTCTCTTCACGTTTCCACGGACCCGTGATGGTATCGCGATGTTACCTGCACTCTTGGCGTATAATTTTCTTCCTTTGCTACCTAACCTCGTAACGTGCAATTCCCTCGAAAGATCTTTACAAATTTTCCCTTCTCCAATCGGGAAATTTGCATTTCGAATTTAAATGTTTCTCCGCGCGACGTGTATTTTATTTTTAATTTCATCATTAGAAATGTCCGTTTCGAATAAAAAAATTGAGAGAGAGAATTAATTAAATTCGATTGAAAAACGGAATAATTATTATTTACAAAAGTATCCTTGTATGCACTCTGTGAAATATATCTTTGAATAACGTTTATATCCTGAGGAAAATAATAAGAATTTTTGTCAATCGAAGAAAAATAATTATATCGACAAGGAATTAAGGCTGCTATATTCGAGAAAAATAGATTTCACGTGGCAGATGAAATGTATTATACGTATATTTTACGTACACAAAACTTTTATCACGATTCGTTTCGATCCATTTCAATTCTGAAAAATGGGTCCACTTCTGTAAATACAATTCCGTCGTCCATTTGTTGCAACGAAAAAAAAAAAAAAATAAACTACGATCAGAATGATATTAAAGAATTTACTTACGATTCGACTGTAAAGCCGCCGTGATAAATGGTATTAAACTTTTGACGAATTTCATTTAAATCCCGAGGATTTCGTAGAAAACGTTTTATGAATCGGAAATTTGTCGTAATAAATATTTCGTTGAAAAATATTATTTTCAACGATGCGAAATTGTTGAACGTTTTCGTGTATCGTTCAAAAATATCACGATATTACGCGAATAAAACGAAACGATAATAAATTTCCAATTGTTTTCGACATATTAAATTATTGCAAAATATAAAATATAACGTTTTAAATTTTTCTAGATTGCTTTAATATAAAGGAAATAAGCGCAAATCGTTCAACGTGTATATTCATTAAAATATTTTATTTGCGTTTGCAATATCAGTAACAATTTTAATAAATTATTCACTTTAATTTATCGATCTATGTTGAAAATCTTGCCAAATTAAAGAAGCATCGACGATAAATCCAAATTTTTCGCTCATTTAAACACTCGAGTATTTTTGATATTTTAAATTTAGCATCGTCACTTTCTTTATTTTACGAATTTGCTCACGTTACCGTGAAACGAATCACAACCAACGAACGCGTTATCTCAAAGAAGGATCGTTTCGGTAGCCCTAATTGCGACAAATCTGTTCTGGGTTTTTCTCTAACTGGCAACAGCTTATTATCTGATTTTGCTAGTTCTGGTGCCTTATTATAGCCGGAAATAAATCAGTAACCCTCGTTCGAATCGTTCCTCGTCGGCGAACGTTTACCTGCTTTTTCCAATTTCACAGGTCGCCGGAGATTCCGGCTGCTAGATTCCGCCCTAATATCCCAAAGAAACGAACACTTTCTTTCGAAGACAAACTACCACCTGGAATTTACGGGCCAACGTGTGTACAGCGTCGTTTCGGGAAAAATAGGTATAACAAGAATCCGGAGAATTTTCAAAATTATTTTTGTCGCGTGGCAAAGATCCTTTTTTTCTATGAGAAAGAAAAGTAGATAAAAGTTTGCGTAAAAACTCTTTTGGATTTAGCTTCGGATAATTATTATATCACAGATGTTTCTAATGCATTGAACGCCTAACCAGATGTCACTGATACAACGTTCTTCACTGATCGTCGTCCAAGATGTATAATCCACCGAAAATCCGTTCTTAAAGACTATTGCATACGTACGTATTTATTATTTCTATTCAAAGTAAGAATTTTTAGGTTAAGCGAATTTTCTTAGCTGCTAGGAAGAATTCGCCCAAGTGCGCCATCTGGTATCGTCGTAGATATTTTTGAAACTATATATCGAATAAAGTCGTTAATCGCAAACAAAAAAAAGTGGAAGAGATTATAAAGAAACTCTCGTTATAAGAAACTTACAATTTAGTAAAGCATAATGTTCTTGAAAAAGTTAGGTTATGGTGTTATCATTATTTACGATCGTTGCAAATAATATTGAAACTGTGTCAGCAATTTTTATAATATCCAAACTATTAACGTTGATCATTTTATTGTTTTATCGATTACATTTTTAAATTTTACACTTAATTTCGGATTTTCATACATTATAAATACTTTTTCCTTGCGCGAGCGAGAAAAACGAATTAAAATGTCTCTCGTGGTGATGTTCAATCATATTGGTAAATCAATGTTGTGGAATGAAATTGAAGTAAACGCGTCATGACACGTGCACCAGTGTAGTGGTACAAATATATTTGAATATTCTGTTTTAAAAACAGGAAAATAATAAATATTCAGGAAATAAAATGTAAAATTGTATTAAAAAATATGCATATAATTTTAAATTACAAAATATATTAATTAATTTATTTTTAATTTCAAAAAGTATTTCGATCTTGGTAAAAAATAATGCAATTTCCACGACCATTAAATTTTTTTGATCTGATAAATTTTTTCTCTTGCTGTTAATTGATAATTATAAATACATTATGTAAATAATATTTGCGATAACGATTCGAAAAAACTAAAAAGCTTTAAATTCTTTAGTTACAATGTTGCAACTAACGAACGACATATCCTAGAAAAAATAATTCGATACGAAATATATGATATTATCTTACATCTTCATATCGTGTTATTCTATCTTTCTATTTTATCTTTTTTCTAATAAACAACCTTGGAAAAAATATTATAATACGGACTAATAATATTGCGCATTATTATATTGCGCACGATTATATTCGTAAAAATAATCCTTTAAATAAACGATAAATGGAGCCAATCACCCTTGCAACTCGGAAAATATTTTTCGCAGGAGTCGCGTGACACGCATTCCTCCGACGGACGCACGGTCCACATTTGATCGGTCGATAGAGTGCGATCGTCTATTTGTAAACACGAGAAAGAGGAGCGTAGGAGTCTCGTAAATTCATCGCCACGTTTGCCATGTAAATTTACACGACAAACGGCCTGGCTAGCAGTGCCCGCCTATTTGAATCTCCAAGGGGAGAAACAAATCCCTAATCACTTTCTCCCTTATCCTCCCTTGAAAATTTGATTTTCCTTCAACGTGCAAATCCCTTTGATTTCTCGACAACTTGCACCAACGATATCAGAAGAAAAGACGTTTCAAAAATATTCCTTTCGTGAAAATATTACAAATATTCCTGCCTCGATCGTGCCTCTATGGAATCGTCAATTTCGCCCCTCCTTCTCTCTCCATACTTTCCACGTTAAAAAGAAAAAGGAAGAGAGAGAGGGGGAAAGGAAATATTTCAAACGAGCAAAGCTCGAGATGGGAGAGCAGAAGATGGATCGAGCGCAAAAATAATTCACTCTCCGATGTTCGCGGAAATTGTGCGTTGGCGAGATTCGCGAATCTCGACCCCCCGGCGGATTAATTCCAGCTATTTCCACCACTGAAAATATTAATTAAAAAAGCAGGGAAATCTGCTCGCCTCGAATATTGGCGTTTCCCGGATATCCAAACGGGAATGCCTCGACGATATGTTATCGTTCCGATTGAACAGGGGAGGGGGGGATTCTTGCACGTTTAAACCGGCTCGATCCTTTTACGGATCTATCGATTTTCGGACGGATTATCCATTTTATCCGAAATTAACGGGAAATTTTGTGGATTCAAATAATAAGGATGATGGAATTTAATTAAACGTTCGTATTTAAGTAACGTTACGAATATTTATAAAATTCGAAAATGGGGATTCTTTCTACGTTATTATACTGGTAAATATTTTAATTATCGTTCATCTTAATTTACACGCGAAACAATTTTGGTATAAACACTTACAAATTATATATATATATGTGTATATGCTATGATATAATATGAAATTAATTTTACAAAAATCGAGAGAATTAATATTCGTGGAATCTTTGCAACGATTGAAATTTGCATCAAATTTCACCTGTTTCGATCGATTATATTATAACTCAATGAACAATTAACATTTTTAGATGCCAACCTTTTTACGTTTGTTTCGAACCTTAAAATCTCCAAAAATGTACGAATGTATCAACGTACGAAAGAATTTCATCGAACGTCATCGAATGGATTCGAACGGTTTCAACTTGGAATCTGCATCCAGAGTGGAAAGAAAATAAAACACAAAAATTTGTGTGCAAATACGAAGACAAAATGTATTTATTCCGTTTCTTGTATCTTGCACAAATTTATAACGTCGCGATATTAACTTTATAAATAATAAAATCGTTCTTGCTCGATTCGTTCAATTTTTTTTCTGCTCTTGAGAAAATAAAAGTTTTCTATTTTTACGTAAAAACGTGTAAAGTAAAAGTTAATTTCACTTCGTATTATAACTGTTTTTAACCGCGACAAAAGAAATGATAATGGAAATATTGTTATTTCGTAACCGACCGAAACATTCTAAGGAAGAAAGTAAAAATACGAAACGGCTGTACGTAGAATTTTTTTATTTCCCTTTTCTCAATATTCAAAAAATTGATCGATCGTGTAATTGTCAAGATTGTAAAAGAGTTTAAAATCGTTTCGCTTGAATTGCGCTTGGTTGCTTTGTCGTATTGAATATCAAATTTAAATTAGAATCGTTTGTTTGATTACGGGAGAAAGTAAGAGAAAGTTTTCCGTTAAATCAATAGAACAAAGAGAATGGTCGAATAAAAAAAATTCCTTTCCCATTTAAAAACGTTATTGTTACAGACATTATGTTTACAAACACGTTATTACGCAACATATCGAAGCTACATTATACTTTCAGCCAAAGAAATCCTAACCTCTCCTCGACTCGGCATCCATACATTTTTTCTCAATTCCGTAATTAAAATTCGAAACGATTCCGATTTAAATTTGATATTCCGTACGAAATTAACTAAACGATAATTAAGAATTTCGATCTCTTTTCAACGGTTTTCAAACGTGTCGATATGCGTCGAATTTTTGCAACTATTTCCACGACAAAATCACTACATAAACTTACTAATCACTGTACAGTTGAAAACTAAAATTTATCATCCTCTTTGCAAACTCTTGTTCCACTCGTTATTAAACTTTGAATCGAAATATCGATAAACTTTTTAATCGAATCCGCTCGCTTATTTATGCTCCTCGCGTTAGCCACGTTGTGAATTTTTCCACCACTGGTAAACAACATGTGCGCAAGCCCAGAGGCACTATGTCATCGTCATCTCGGAACGGTTAAAAACAATGAGGAAGGGCCCAAGAATTATTCGAATTCGAGCGGTTACGAAGGTTAAAACAGCTCGTTACAAACGCGTTGCGCGTCCGCCTATACGCGGCAGTATGTTGGCCGCGTTTACACTGTAAATATATCAATGAATTTATGATCCTGGCTGATCCCTAATGGCCTCACAAACAGATCTTCGTCGGGGAATGCGCAGCCAGTGCTCGAGCCGGAAGGTGCATTAAAAGCCCGAGCGTTGAGAAAATGGAATATATTTCCACCAACAAGGTGCACCGTTTAATTTTCATAGATGACTATCCATCCAGTACTCTACGTAATTTGGGATAAAAGATGAAAAGAGTAAGAAACGATATGCGATCGATGATATTTGATTGTATCGTATAAAATTATAACATCTTTCCAATCTTTTAAAATCTTTAGAAATAAAAATATACGAATTCTTTCGCCAACGTTTCGACACATTTTCATTAAAACGTATCGTTGTTTGACAGGCGCAATCAGGAATTACGCGAAATTATTCCCGAGCGTGGACCGCGAAGCGGTATTTTATTTCTCAAAGTTTGTTCAGATGAGAGCACTGTTTGCGGACGAGCTGCGAGTGGAGGAAGCGAAAATGGGTGAAAAAGGGAGAAGAAGAAGAAGAAGAAGAAGGGAGGGCAAAGCCTGCGTTAGCGACCATTAGCTTTTAGCACGGCAGCGCCGGAAGAGAATGGAAAAGAGACGGGGGGGAAAGGGGAGAAGGTGAAAAATCATTTGGAAATTACCATCTTTGACCCATTAGCCGATCTCCGTCCTAAATCGTCCGATCGTTTTAAACTTTATTAACGTTTCTTTGAGAACGGGTGAAAGAATTTCCATTTCCAACTAAAAACACATGTACTATACTTTTCTCGTGAAGATCATAATTGCTAACGTTTCGAAGATATTAACGTATATAAAACACGCTTGTTTGCATTTTCGAAATACAAAATTTCATTACATAAAAATATAAAGTGAAAATTAAAAATAAGAGTTAACGATACTTGAGAAAAATTTTCTCAATGTGTAATTATTTTAAAACGTATCACGTGTTTAATCTACTTGAAACGGATTTACCATGTATCGAGTTAAATATTACGCTTTAATAGAGACACCTTGTAAACCATGTCTCTGTGCTCGTATGTATCAAGGGAAGCATAAATTACAATTATCGTGATGCAAGATATTAACTTCGGTAACGATATACACACTGTGAAATTACTTTCGGTTAATATACTTACGTAATAACAAAGATATATACATATAGTTATCACCTATTTCACGGCGAATCGTTTAATTGTAATATTTAAAAGGAAGATGTGATAAAAACAAAAAACAAAAAATTTATTTTCAGTATTTTGAAAGATTCATCCAAAGTTAACCAATTTTCCGATTTTAAATAAACTTTTATGAAATGTATTTATTAATAAAGTATTTCTTCGTAATGAAAATTTAAAAAAAAAAAAACCAAAAATTAGATAATTATAATTATATATTCTCGTATAATATTTTCCACGGATAAAAAGGGAATCTCTAAATTTTAACGTGCAAAATTTTACCATTTTCAATAATAAAAACCCGATTTAGAAAAATTATCCTATTCGTTTCATCGAACGAAATATTTTTTTCCGTTCGAACGTTGGAACGAAGAAAAGATAGGACTGACAATTAGCGTCACCGCTAATAAGGGTGATAATGTATTTAATATTGCGGAAATGCCATTAAATACGATTACAGTTATGGCAGGTCAAAAGGTAGCACGTGTCCCCTTTCATGTTCACGCTGGGCAGTCGCACTAACAGCTCGTAACAAACCCTCTATCCTCGCGCACGGAGAGGTGATTTTTACATAACCCTGATTCGACTACGCGCTGGCATGCCTCGTGCTCCCAATTATCGATCCTTTACACGTTTCGACAAAGAATCGCAAGTTTCGATTCGTATCGAGCTGCATAGGGCGTTTTTCAAATAGTGTTATTTATTTTTAACGCTATACTTGATTATTTTAATTGCATTGAAAAGATACAAATATTAATATAACTTCATTTTAATGGGATTGGATTGCTTTCTAATATTACCTGTGTGCAGAATATTTGTTGTATTAAAAATTATGTATCACCCATTTTTAATACGATATTATTAATATTTTAAAGTTACGTTTATTTTAGAAGAAAATGTAAATTTTTATTAAAATTGTTCAGTAATATATTAAATACTGCGAGGAAAAAATAAAAACGTCTTTAAAATGGAAGATGAATTTCTGAAAAATTTTTATTTATCCTGAAGAAAGATCTTTATCGAACTTTATTGATCAGTAAAACGCAATTTATTAATTGCATTTCCGTTTGATAAATATAAACAAATTTTTGTTTATAAAAAAATAACATTTTTATATTTTCATATTATACATCTTTAATCATTTAATTTACGTATAAAAGTTTTACATCTTTGACGAATATTTCTTTAGAATTTATTATGAAACGAGATTTTTTTCCAAATAAAGTCAGAAAGATTAGGATAACATGACACTTTGACAACATTTTTTTTAAATTCTATCGTACGAAAGAATGAGAGTTTTTAAAAAATAACAATGAAACGAGCTTAACCTCCTCCTATCTAGAAAAGATAAAAAAGCGAAAATAAAATACGGAAGAAAACGGAAATAGAATAATAACGTAATGGAGCCTTGTGAAATAATGAAAAAGCTTCAGAGCTCTAACTCTTCCAACTCTAATCACGATCGTAAATATGCACGCGTCTCGTCTCTTTAAGTGTTTCTTTTTTTTTTCCTTCTTTTTTTTCGAGCGACGGGATTGAGAAATTCCGCCCTTGGAAAAATTCTTATCGATCAGCAATGTCTTTCCAGTTTTTTCAACGCTCGGAGATCTCAGGATTACGAGGCACTCGATATACACGAGCCTCGTGTGACAAATGACTCTTCTTTCCGAGTCATTGGTTTTTTTTTTCTTTTTTTTCTTATGAAACGTATCTGGTAAAATACAGCTCTTCTGCACTTCGAATCTTATACCAGGCTTCGACTTATCAATGCGAGAGTTGTCCGGAGGTGTGGACGTTGATGCATCGACATTATTTTGTATCGTTATATATTCCTTTAAGTTCATTTATTCGTGAAAACTTTTGACAAAGTTATGAATTAAATGATTTTTTCTTTTTCGAGCGATTGGACGTGGAAGGATAAGTTTAATGATAAGATTTAATAATAGAATTTAATAATAATTTAAGAATAAGACGCAGATCCAATCGATAGAAAATGGAATAATTTCACAGTATTTCAGTTGGTACAAGTCATTACTATTTAATTACAAATTAAAGGCAATATTGGAAACCGAAGAATGCAGGAATATAGGAAGAGAGCTGTTCTTTTTCGTTAAATATTAATTCTCTAAATACGAACTTGTCTCGAAATAATTTCTATGCGATTTACACCATTACGATTTTCAACATCAATGTATATAATATTTTATTTCGTTCGACAATCGCTAGTTCGATGTTTTATAGTGTCTCTAGGTTAAATCGTAGTTGATTACATTTTGATTAATTTTAAATTACTCGTAATATATATCCTTCTACTTATTTTATATTAATCTTCTCCCAACAAATCTAATTCAACTCGCGCAACGTGAGCACGATTTTGATTACCAACCGTTCAACGCAACCATTTCCACCTACGCGTTCGATCTTTGCGCGTAATAATTGTACAAAGTTTCGAATTACATTACACAGGGTTTGTAAAAAAAGAAAAAGTAAAAATAACACGTAAGAGAAAATGTTAGTAGCCAGGAATCTCGATATTACCTGACATCCATCTGTTTTCGCCCTCCTTCGATCGCGTATCGAGCCATTGTTGTCCGGGAATAACAGGCTTAATCTCCCCACAATTTGCCGTATCGTCCCTTCGCCCTCCCTCACCCCCTCCTCTAACGCTCTCGTTTCCTTTCACTCTCTCTCACTCTTTCTCTCTCTCTCTTTTTTCTCGATACTTCTCTTCCCCTTCCCTCTTTCTCCCGTACATATATATATATATATATATGTGTGTGTGTACACACGCGGGTGTCTGAAATTACGAGAGCAGACGCGAGTGCGCTCGTCTAGAAAATTGCAGCTTATTTTCGGCCGATCATCGAGGAGTGTGTTCTTTCATTGGTTCGCGTTTCGACACGGGCATTGCAGCCCTGACGAATCACTAAACTCTCTCTCTCTTTCTCTCTCTCTGACAGAACGAATCCGGAAGAATACCTTTCTCCTCTCCTCCTCTGCCCGTGACAGTGGTTCTTAACGCGTCATTGACACGCTCAAATTCGATCAGTTTCAATTATTCGCGCGTTTTCGAAGTAACGTTTCCTCGTTAAAAAGATCGTTTCGCGCGATTCGACCGAGTTGGTCGACAAGAAGCTGCGCGACGAGTTACGCTCGTCGTCGTTTCGTTTGGGACAGAGGTTACGAACGAAGAACCACTGATTGACGAGTGCCCTGTCCTCGTTATTCCTTCACTGTTGCGACCAGTGGTTTCGCGTAATATTTGTGCCGTGTTATTTCTCTCTCTCTTTCTTTCTCTTCGTTTTTTCTAAAGGGACTTGAACATTCGCTCGTAAAAATGTATCAGTATGCGGTTATTTCGAGTTATTTACGCACGAATTAAGGCAATGGCGTGCGGTTAACTGCTATATTTTTAAGTAATAAATGTTTCTTTGTTTTTTTTTCTTTCTTCTTTTTCTATAATTTACGAGAAAGAAAAATGTGGAAAAGTGAAATTCAATTTTGCATTATGTATAAAGAATAATCCAATTTTAATTTTATATATATATATATAATATCGATAAAGCCTGTATCTAATATTTTTGAAAATATATCTTCCCTAAAATTTACATTTCGAAAACAGCGAAATATACTTTCATTAGGGTTCCTTTTTAAAGTCAAAAGAATAGAACAACTTTGTACGGATATTGCTTAAGATCTCTATTTGTAGAATTATTGAAAAGGTTTGGAAGATGATCACGGAAGGACTGCCAACTTTAAACGGAGAGTACTCGACGCACGTCAACATATTCTGAATCGAGCGCTCGAAATGATTGACGGATCATTTGAGTTAATCTTCGTGTTCAGTCACGGTGAAGGACATCTTCTCGGGCATTAAAAACCTATTGCATTAATTAGCAAAATAAATTCCGATAGTCGTGATTAATACGGATAATTATATTTATCCTCCGTAACATCGTAATACCATTAATAATATCCTGTTCTTTTTTTCATTTTCGCAATATCCTTTAAAATTATTCAGACGTCTTTATCTAGAGAAATATTTAAACCGCATTCTTTTACACTTGTAAATCGTTTCAAGCTGAGTAGTTTGAATTCTTCGAGTGTGAAATATCTTTTTGAAACATCTTATAAATCCAGAGTAATTCGTTATTCCTCGCGATTCGATAAATCTCGCAATCTTCCTTTTATGAAATTTCGATGTACGTTAAATATTGAAAAGCGTTTAATCCTATTATACCTATATTGTCATTAATATCGTTCCATTTTTAATTTTATTGGTCGAAAATTTTAAAATCGACGGAAGAATATAATAAAAATTTCACGTTGCTGGAAAAAGCGTTGTTAAAAGTAAAAATTTATAGATCGATTACGGTCAACGAAGGATTGTTGTACATGCATATCTATCATACGCAAGATCAACTATCAAAGTTAATGAATCGTGCGTTCCGGTATTTAGATACGGCAGCGTGCACAATGATTGTCACGACAGGAATAGAGGTGTGTCCAAGACGATACTTAATTTGTCGTTTCTTAACCCTGTTTCTCTAACGTTTCCTCTTTACGCATGACAAGCACAAAAATCCACAAGACACATGCTGCCGCCTGAAATAATTCCATGTTTCTTTTATCCTCGGGCAGCCGACTACTTGAAATAATCGAAGGAAAATAACGTTTATGCTGAAAAGAGGGGTCGTGAAATCCCTGGGATTGAATATTTCCTTTTTCAGTGTCACGATTCAATTTATCCCCATGTCCCCTTTAATTTCTTCGCGTTCTTTTCTCATAAAGCGATCTTTCGTTTTTATTAAGTTTATTAAATTTACAGTGTTCAAGATATTCTTTCTTTTTATTCGCAAATTATGTCTATGTAAAAATAATTTTTTTACGGTGGAATGTAAACATTATTCCGAATAGATACTATATTTATATTCTTAGTTTTATATTTAATTGCTTTAATAACGACGATGCGATAAATTTTAGAAAGAAACTTTAGAAATTCTGAATTTTTAATCCCTGCATTAAAGGATATTGCATTAAAATTTCAAATTGAAAGTTCGATATCTGAAAGCTCACTGGTGAATTTATATCGATAAAAAGTAAAAAAAGAAAAAATTATTTCTATACTAACAATTAAAAAACCTCTTCAACTACGTTGCAACAAATGAGATACATAATAGAAGCAATATGAATTAAAGAAAAAAATATTAATTTCGAGTAATCGTATTATAATTGCATCTTACTTGATTTAATATAAACTTTAACTGCTTATAATTAAATAAAAAACGGATATTTTTCTATCAATGTTTATTTTGATTTCTAAAAATGAACGTTCCACGAATATATTAACATCAATGATTAAAATATTCAAGATAAAAATATTAAAATGTATTACGCGAAAAGATAATTTTCTTCGTTGTGCAAATATTCGAACGTTTCCAATAATATCCACTAGGACTAGATAAAAAGTAAAAATTGTCCGCATTGTGAAACGCAATCAAATTAAGACAAAAAGTATAAAATGGGAATAAGTAAGTACACGTGCAGCACGATTCAAGCGCTGTGATAAAGTGGCAAATATCTTGCGAATTTTACGATACGGCATAAACGAAATTTGCGAGCGCCCCCTTTTTCACTTATTACGTATCTTCTTCTGTTTTACGCCTGGAAACGCGAACCGGATGTGCGTAGACGTGCGCCCGAATACCTACTACGTGTGGCCCATCCTGACGAGGAGGAGGAGGAGGGATCGTAATTTCTTCCACGACAATTCGACGCCTCTGTTCCTCCTGACGCCTACACGGTAGTCGCACCATGCGCTCGTACAGTCGAGTTGTACAGGCTGTTTCATCGAGTGCGTATCGATGGAACAAATGCTTTAAGATTGAAAATTTTCTCGTTTCACGACGAATAACACAATTTATCGTAATAAATTACTGTGCACGTTTCGCGTAAATCGATCAAGCCGACGCGTCGTTGATCGTAACATCGTGATCGATAGTCGCAACGATGAAACGGTAGCGATGGGTTCGAGCGTACAAAAGGAAAAAAATTGTACGATCAAGATATTTTCTAGAAGAGATGGATTGATTACAATGTGCTTTATTATAGGATCAAGTCTAATTCCATAAAATGGGTATTTTAAAAGTACAGTATGCGCTTAACGGTGCAAGTATATCACATGGTTATAGCGTAAATATCGTACGATTAATTGTTTCGGGATGCAATAAGTTCGAAGGTATATTTTTAAAATATTCTTCGCCGTGAGTTGAATTCTTTCGAATTTAATTTGGATTTAAAAGTGCATATTGAACTTAATCCCATCGCTACGCGATTATTCGTACTGTTTCTTAATATCATGAATAGTTCTCCGTAAGAAATTTTGATTTGCATGAATAGAACTCTCGTATATGTACATAATACGTATTTGCATAAGAAAAAGTAGTAATTCCATGCATGATTGTGGAGAGAATGTATCATTGAACCGTTAGATGGATACTTTGAGGTATATACTTTGACATATTGTTGATGAAAGTTTTAACGCCTCGAGGAGTTATAATACTCCATCATTGAAGAAATTGTTAGATATGGAGCGGAGAATATAATGGAAGAATTAAGGGTAAAGAATATAAACGAACTAATATTCGATGAAAAATTGTCAATATTTTAAACTTTATATGAAAAAACAATCTAAACACATTTTGAAAGCTTGAAAGTTTTATCTTCACAACTCTGAGTTCGTTTCGAAAATGTTTTTATACCTATATAGAATTTTTTTCTACTGTATTATTATCAAATTTTGAATACGTGTAGTCAAATGAAAATTTAACGTTTTTCGAATTTTCGCTAATAAATAAATAAAACTAGGGATCAAACGAAATAACAGTATTTTTTATCTTAAAAAATTATAGAATGGAAAATAATTACTGAAATTTTTATTCGACATATATTCGTACAAATAGTGTAATTTTATTTCAAAATAGAAAATGTTATTTTCAATTGTGGCCGTTTCAAAAAATTGATTGTAAAAATTGTAAAAAGTGAATGCATATAACGTAATAAATTGCTCGATCGAATTTATTATTGAATTTTTATTTATTAATTGGTAAAAAAATTGATGCATTATCACGTTAATTAATATACAGCAGTTAAAAAATTATAAAAAAGATATTAAGAATCGTTTTAATGTACGGAGCGAAGGATTGATTAAAAAATTTTTCACATTGGGAAATCGAATGCAAATTATTTAAAGACGGGATACATATGCAAATTAGTTCTTCGTTACAACAATTGATTGCCGAGGAACAACGTATGTTGAAACGCAAATTTCTATCAATAACGCGAAATATTTTTTCTATTCATTCACTATTTTTAAAGTTACTTATTTATCATATAAAACAAATGCTTCTTACTTACAAAAAAATAATTTTTGAAAGAATAAACTTGGATTAAATTCATGATAGATTAAAAAAAATCTCGCGAGTATTCTTAATTTCTTCATTTTTTGAACTACCAACAAATTTATAATGCAAGACAAAGACAAAAATATTACAAATAAAGCACAAAGATATCTTTGCTAAATCTGGAACACTGAAGCAAACTCCTTTTCCATTGTTAAAGAAAAAAAGAAATAATACAATTTTTATTTTTTCGTTTCAACTAATCTTTCAACGACTACCTCGATACCAAAAACTCGAAACACCCTGTATATTTCAAATAAAACACCCCGAGCGAGGCGCGCAGAAGAATTTAATTCCGTGGAATAAATCCAACGGACGAAATTCAGGAATCCACCATCGTTTACCGAAATACACGTATGCAATGTAAACAGTACAATATTACGTAGCAGGAGCGGAAACAAGGTTAGGATACGGGAAGGTGAGGGTGAGCCGGGGGGAAGAGGGAGAGAGGGCGCTGCAAGCTTAGCAGAAGAACAATGGAGAGCAGAAAGCGTACACGTGTCGAATACAAAGAGTATTTGGTAGACGAGTAAGAATCGCCCCTGCCAGCAACGGTAATCTAGTTTCGTCCCCGAGGGAAAAATGTGCCAGTGACGTACACATTGGATCATCCTCCCTCGTCGAGGGTGGTGCACGGGTTAATGCTCCGGTTTCGAGAAGCAAAGCGTAGACGGCCAACATCAAATTCGAACTAATCTCTCTCTAACTGTTATATCTTTAGGCCGTACCTTCACTGGGCTACTTTTCTCTCTGCTTTATCCGGTGAGAGAGAACTCGTGCGAAGGTAAAACGATTTATACGATGAAAGAGGATCGATATAGTGTTTCTATAGACGTAATATTTTATTATTTTAATTGCGTGGAAGAATGTTGAGACTCTCGAAATATTGATATATAGGAAATAGGGTGTTTTTTTTTAATTAAAATTATTCCAAGATAAAAGAATATTAAAATCTTTTAACGATAAAAACGAAGACTTTTCGAACGATGTTTTATAACTTTGATGTTTCTCAAGTTATAGGTTATAAAGTTATAGTTTGATAAAGCGAGACGAGAGTAAAACAACAATATAACGAATCGTTTTCAACGTGATTGGTTATAACTTGATAAATAAATTTTAACCAATATTTTTTATAAACTTTTGCGTTTAACAATTTTGTGTTAAAATTGTCAAAGAATATATTAACAATCTATATATTGATTATAAATTTTCCAAAACAATTAAATATTGATGTACACAATGTATCATTATATATTATATTACAATCATAATGTTCGTTTGTTCATATTGAAACATTAAGTTAATTTATGGATAGGAATAAAATAAAATTACAAAATATATATATATATATAGTTCTCGTTTCACAAATTTCTATCTCGAGAAATTTTTCAGAGAAAGCTATGTGTGTACTCAATATAATTATATATTCGCAATGATTTTCAAATTAAAAAATTATTGTTAGTCATACTAAATACATATATCGAATATTTCATATACAATTATTTTTTATTATAAATATTTTTGTTTACTAAAGATATTAAATGTAAATAAAGATGCGTGTAATCGTGAAGAAAAATAAGCAAAAAATCATTGTGATATCGATGGTAATAATTTGTTTATCGTTCGATGCTTCGAGTCTTAATAATTGATTTTAGTAAAGCGAAATTTCGAAAGAATGCTTCGAAGAAAAGAAAATTTCACTTTTTTTATTTATATTTTTTTATATTATTTTTATATTATTAAATTTGTAACAATGTAATTTATTATTGAGAATTCATATCCGAAAGATTTTATTTTATATTTTGATCGATATTTTCTCCATTTATAACGATTTATTCGGAAAGAAATAATTTAAAGTAGTAAAAACAGATGTATATAGCTTTGAATTATATCGAAAATTTTTAAATTATTTAAAATTTAATTATCGATAATATTGATTTGTCGATTGATCATTGTTAAAATTACTTTTTTCATAAAATATTTTTCCTTTCTCTAGTTACATCTATCCTCTTATTTTGTCGTTACTGTGTTCGAATCAATTCTTGGAAGAACACGTTACACTTGCTTTCAAGAATTTAGTTGCCGAGTTCTAAATATATTGGTTCGATTTAACCAAGAAAATTTATTTATCTTCATTTGCATATTAATAGAAAAAGCAAAAAATCAATAATCGTAAATACACGTTGCATTTGGTCGAGATTAAAAAGGAAAACGTGTCGTCGAATAAATTGGAAACACTATTGATTTCTGATAAAGATGGCTCAAGAGAATCATTAATCATCCTTATGCTGCGATAATAAAAAAGCGAAAAACACAAACACTCGGAGATGTGCCGTTTTACGATTCGAACGTGCAAACTTTCGCGTCTCTTTAAATTTAAGATAACTTGTGCTGTCATGCAAACGAAATTTGCCATTTCAGAGAAATCTGATCGTAAGAAAGCAAACGGAAGAAAATTTAAAGAAATATAGTCTGCACAGTTTCACGAATCTCGTTTACCTTTCTCTCGTTTCTTGGCGAACAGCAGCAATATTTCAACTTCTTGGATTTCTAATTAAAGTTCGTGTGTGATCTTATTTTAGACAGATTGCAATTCTCAAAATTTTACTATAAATACAAGTGGTTAAGTGACATGTTCGATGTTTACGACGAAACAATTTTAAAGTTTATGAAATATGGCCATCTTTTCAAAATTAATGAAATAAAATTCCAATAATTCGATGGATATGGAAAATCAATCGTTGATAAAATAATGCAATTTGTTAATAAAAATGAAATAATACATATACAAAAAATGAATGAATCGTTTTAATAAATGCAATCGTTCAACTGTTTGTTTCAAGTAGAATTTGTTTTGTGCAAAAAGTAACACGATGTAATTAATTTCTCAAGTAAAAGAACTATATAAAAAATCGTTAGTTGAAAAGATATTTTAATTTCAATTTTATAAAATTTAAAGAAATTTTTTATACGTATCTTTTTCTTTATCTTTCATAAATTTTCTCGTAAAATTCAGATTGAAAATATTTTTTAAATTTAATATCTTCTCGTTTCATTTTTGTTTCGTGTTTATAGGCAATGATTAATTTCGATTGTATTAAAAAATATACGATTCCATTTAATTTAAAATACCATAACTTTCATATATCTACCTCTGAAAAAGATTTAAATTGACGTTAAATTACTTCTTCCTCGAAACAGAATAAATTTCATTTAAAACATGTCTTCAAATAATAAACAATATGAAAAATAATTGCGTTGAAATAATTAAGTTGAAATAAATCATATAAGTCAATATAAAGTATACATATAAAGAATAATATTGGTATATTCTTGCGAAATAAAGTAAATATTTATTAGAAATGATATTCATATGACGTAGTTATGATTATGTGTACTGCAATTTTGCGTAATTTATTTTATTAATTGTTTTGAGAACTTTTTATCAATTACACGTTCAAACGATTCACTTAAGTTGTTTCGTAAATAAATTTCTTGAATATATTTTCGAGAATTCATATATCGCCATCTTAATATTTATAAATATTAATATTATTCATTCTTTCGATCGATTATTCGTGTCTTAAGGACGTAAAAACTTAGGTAAGACGATAATGATATTTTTGTGAAACAACATTGCCTTTACAAGAAGAAAAAATGTAATAATTTCTTATATCATATCTTTTCTTATTATTTTTCACTAATACGAATTACAGTAAAGAATTAAAAAGGTTATGATATCGAGGATTATAATTTCTGAGAATCGTTTATCATCACTCGTATTTTCATCAATTTTCAATTATTAATTAAAAAGTAAAATCGAAGATACAATTTCGTTGATCTTTTTTTTTTTTTTCGTTTTATTTTGGCTCGAAGAATCATTGTTTAAATTTTGAAAACAAAATGATACACATTTTCATAAAAGAATTAACTTTTCTCGTATATATTATATTATGTAAATTGAAACACAAATAGAAAATGAATTTTATGAATCTTAAATATGTTTTAACGTATTAAAGTTTTAATGTGTAATTATTATTATCATGCATATTTAAAAGTTGATGAAACTTGTTAAAAATATAATTAGAATGAATTTAATATTCGTTACTTACAGTAATAATCGTGGAAATTGACACTTGTAATATTGTTACCTTACCTGTAATAAAAAAAAAAGTCATGTTTTATCTTAAATATTCTAATAGATATTAAAGATATTAAAGAAATATAATAATATGTAATAAAAATAAAAATAACCCATTGATAAGATAAATAATTAATGGGCTAATAAACTAGTGATATTTCAAAACAATTAATTTCAGATTATACATTCTTGTACAATTTTATTTCGTTATTTCAAATTTATTTTTCACTTTTTACGCAAAATTCGAACAAACAATTAAATATTTTTAAATTTAACAATTTATAATTTTGTTAGAAATACAAATAATTCTTGCAATATAAAATGCAATTAAATCCAGTTAATGAAATATAACGACGATGAAAGATATTTTTCTTTTTCTTTTTTTTTTTTTACTGGAAAATTCATTTAAAAATTAATCAACCGATATCGAAATCTTAATGTTTGATATAACAAAGCAGAAATTATTGATCATTTGTTGGAACAAAGTTTCTTTAATTGTAGAGAAAATATAGTATACTACGACACGTAATAAATTTTTTGCTGTGTGTAGAAATACGCGTAGAATAATTGTCGATACTAGCAAATTTTTCCTGTATTTTTTGCACAAACTTTAATTTCGTACACCGAAAGAGTACACAGAAGAGAAAATTAAAACAAGAGAAGGAAAAGAAAAAAGGAAAAAGGAAAGAAAAGTATAGAAAGAAACAGAGAGAATAATAAAAAAGTTGAATATGACAGATATATATGGACATATATATAAAAACGGAATAAATATTTACTAAAAATGACCTCGTTATCTGTAACAAAACATAAGATACATTGTTATATGCATAATGCATTAACATATTCACGATCGAATGGAATATATTTCAAAATATGTATTTTTTACAAACTCTTCTACAACAAAGAATTCTAAAAAACGAATCTAAAACCAGTCAATTTCATTCATTTATTAATTTCAATAAAATACGTATATAAATATCACAACTTAAAACATTTAATTGTAAACTACTAACAAATGATAACATTCAATTTAACATTTAATCAATAACGAAATGAACTTTCTAACATTCGGAGAATATTCCACAAGATATTCTCAAATTCGCCATTCGTCCCTCTACCTGCATTCTTTTCATTTATCTACGAATACTGGATCTACGCGCGTTCACAAATGCATCGAACGTATTCGTTTGGACGAAGCCGTTGACTTTCATCTTCCCTATTCTTGGCCCGACATTATTTATTTACGCTCGTGGGGTTTTGAATTATAGAGAGGACCGGATAATAATTTCAGGTTCAATTACCTTTCGTGCATCGATACGCGTTATTTAAAATCCTGTGCACGCCTCTCTTCTCGGAGCTGGGCATGTGTAAATTCAAGCTGTTTGCACGTGTCAAATTAAAAACTTCTACACGCGCGCCCTCTGCACGATATTTGCGTTTCGCGAGTTCATCAATCTCGCGAATTTTCTTTCTACGATTCGAACGAGTGTGTGTGTAGGTGTGTGTGTGTGCAAAAGAATGGAAAAGAAAAAAAAACAGAAAAATGGAAAAAAGAATTATTGGAAGCTGCTTTTGGGATCGAAAAAATATTCAGACAGTACACCGCTATTAAACAAATGTTGACAGAGTGCTGGGTAAACACCGATCAAATATTGACACTTGGTATTCGAATAATAGCAAAGCGAAATGTCGATTTCTGTTCGAACGTACTTGACATTGTATCTACGGATATAGTACAATCACGTTCAAAACGTAATCCTTTATAGATATATACAAGCTAATTCAAGGATATGTACGTATATTGTGAAAGATGAAGGTTACAAAATTGAAAATTGGATTTTACCACGTGAAATTTCTACACTAAGAAAGTACGGAAAGAAATAATAATAAAATCGAAGTTTTGTTTATGCATAAGGATTTGTAAAAATCAGTTTTGTTTTTTAAAATAGAATTACATAATTTTTCATGCATTATCGATATGCTATACTATTTCTCATAAAAAAGTATTAAATTATTCGTGTAAATCGTTAATTTAGAAAATATTATTTGAATTTTATAAAATTGAAATTAAGATATTTTCTAAATCAATGAGCTTAAAAATTATAATTAAGTATAAGTCGAGATCACGTATATTTTTCACTTTATACATTAAAAAAAAAAAAATACTAGAAAAATGAAATATTTCCTTTGGTAAAAGAAAACTATTTGAAAATATTATTTAATGTCTAAATCATGAATAAATATTATTTTTTCTATTTACGCAATAAGCGTCGAAGATGACTGCGTTTTATTTTTCATTTCTTAGAAATAGCTTCAAGTTATTTATAGTCGTTGCTCGTTTCTTTTTAAAAAATTACTAATTTTTAAATACAAAAGGGATATTTTTCAAATGAATGTTTTAGACTTTTGAATAATGAAAAAGAAAGAATATTTGTTTTCATCGCATGTCCTTTGTTCTAATTTTAATCTAAACATAAATCTAAATAATAATTCAAATATGACGTTTACAATAAAAAATTATGTAACATATGAAATTACGAAATATGAAACTATAATATATCGGAATACATCCATATAATTGAATTTTTGAATGTTGTTTCACGAATTTCTGTCATAAAGGATAATTAATGAATGTGAGAAAAATTGCAACATTATTTCAATGTGGATAATTATAAATTATATTTTATAGTTACTAAATGGTTAACCAGTAAACCGTTAGGTAATCAAGGTTTTATCTTTTTATTATGGAAGTGAGATCTTCATAAAGGATTATAATCACTATAATTATAATAGCTTTTTGAATAAAGAATAAAACAAGAAAATGGATAATTTTATAGTATCCCTATAAAATAGATCATTAAACATATATACGATACATTGTACTTGAAAGTACAATATACACAAAGTGATTATCATACTTATTGATACTTTGTGGGAAAATAATTTATATAAAAGCGTAAACCAATCGTCTTAAAATATTGAAATTCGAAATTCATTACTCGTATTATTTTTAAATTATTTTACTTTTAAACGTATAATTTATCCAAATCATGTTTTTTTATCACGTTATTATATCAATATTAATGTTAATAAGTTTTTGAAATTATTTCTATCCATATTAATTACATAATAAGTATTTATGGTATGAATCTATTCCTACTCCATGGAGTAATAAACCCCTGAAATAATTTTATATCTAATAACGTAACCTAACCTATTTCATTGAATCGATCATTTTTTAGAAAATAATGAGCGACAATTGAAACTTTTTGAGGATCATTCAACAAAGATCATTCTTGAAAGCATATGTCAAAAGCAAAAACTATTTTTTCTTATATTTCAATAAAACAATTATTTTAAAATATTATATTTGAACAATGTTTCGTCGCAAATCTCATTTTACCGAATAAAATTTTAAGAAACATTAGTCAATCGATATTAACTAATAAAACGTATCATATGACATATTATTTTTTTTATTCGTATTAATTTCGTTTCTTTATTTGATTGAAATCGCGTTGGAATCGCGTTGTTATTAAACATAGAACGTTAACAATTTTTTCCAATTGAATCATGTAACTCGTATAATATCCTCTATTGTCGGTTCAAATTTTACGATCGTATCACTCGTAATTACAAGAAAACGGTTAATACCGCAGCAGTAATTTTATTTCATTTTAATTTTTCTAGCCATCGTTACAAGGATATCTCGCGATCTTTTGAAGAAATACGAATCAACGTCAAATTGAGAAAAAAGTGTAATGGTAAAAAGAAATATTTTAACACACAACCGATGTAACCATTTAAATATATAAAATGATAAATAGACAAGTTTTGAAACTCGTGTTTTTTTTTTTTTTCATTCGTACATTTTTTTTCTTAACGATGCAGCAGTTTACACGTATTTACGGTATTTCGAATATTCTACGATAGAATACTATTGGAGAATGCACGTAAGTGGAACAGTACAATGAAGCATTCGGTGAAGAATTCGATTCCTGTTTTCCATACATATATAACCTCGTATATACGGAATACATACATGTAAGCATGAATTTTTCTCAGATAGTTTTATTCGCTATTAGTTATGGCTTCATTAAAAGGTGTTTTCCTTATCATAAAACGTTAGTCGTAATGGGTCTACTGATTGATACTTGTGTTACTTAATACTTGAACCAAGTGCCCTTATATTTAACGCGATAAAAAAAAACATAATAATATAAAAGCATCATTATAAAATATAATTTTCGTAATTTGAATCTTTCTCACTAGAAACACTAGAATGTTAATTGAAAATCATAATGACGTAAATTTAACAACAGAAGTTATACGATACTTTAAATAATTGATATACAATGTAATTTTTTACGATATAATAAAATATTTCAAGTGTAGTCTTTCCCGATTATTAACTCGTAAATATGAATTTCTCAAAAATAATTTATACGTAGACTTGTATCGCGATATTATCGAAAAGTCGATTCCATTAGATCGATGTACAAAAACGTTGAATTATTTATCGAATTAAATATAAGCGATTTAATTAAATAACTTTTATTTATTTCGGTCTCTAGAATCAATTTCCCAAAGATATTCACCGATATACATTTTTCTTCGTTGCGTTAAATTATAATTATATCGTTGTTGAAATAACTCAAATCGAATACATTGACATTCCGTATAATCGAAAATAAAATTTTTCCACCTTTATCCACGATAAAATTTCAGGATAGAGAATAATATTAAAACCTAGGTCGATTCACTAAAGGAATTTACGGTTCTTAGATTTCAAATTTTATCATCTTCGAAACACTGTGACACGCCCTTAAGAGCTAGAAGGAAGAGCTACCAACACAAAGGCACCAAAGACCCCGTTACAATACCAATCATTGTCGAGTAAAATAAAATATCACCAGTTTCTTCTTCCTCTTGTTTTCTCATTGTTTTAAAACATTCCCTGGCTTTAACTTTAATTCCTTTAATTCTTAAAACGCACGCACGTGAGAGATTAATAAGAGTCGGACGACGGAAGCGAGGGCCAGAGACGTCTCAAACGCTATTCCATTAGTATTCACGAACGCGTTTATTTCGCGTGGACGGGTATCGAGTGGCTCGTTTATTTTCACTAATTAATTCCAATTTATCGACGCCGATACAGCAATACGAGAGAACGTCCCCTCCCCCCTCCACGCCCAAAATCCCCGGGGATTTTCTACCGATTACCACCTCGTCTCGTCCTAGATTTCTTTCCCACGCCTTTTCCCCTCCGTTTGTCCCCTCCCCCCTCCCTTCCCCGCGCCATCGTGAAAATCTCTCACTCTATTTATCCGTCTCGTTTGTACTCGTAAATAACACGAGGCGGAGTCGCATCGATTCGGGATGCTCGAAAGAAAAAAATTAAAGGAGGAATTTGAAAATGTGGTTGAAGCGTATAAACTCTAAGAAATTTACTCTTTGCGTTATTCTTTCCGCTTGGTCGGTAAAAATTTATGACTTGAAAATGTTTACTTGTTACTATCTCGTTTCATCTTCTTCGAGATCTTGGCGAAATGGAGATCGATCGAAAATAATTTACCAACGAGATTAATAAGAACGATAATTATTTGTACATATATAAAAAAATGATAAGACATAAATAATTTTTGACGTACGTTCTTAACATGAACTCGAAGGATAAATCCCTCGATCGATAAAATTTACTTTTCGTCGTTTGGGCGAAGAAAGAATATTCGAATATATTTTCTATTAATAATCGTAATTTTTAATCTCAAACTCTCCAAGGAAACGTAACTATTTTTCTTCTTCCCTCCCTATATGTAAGCTGTGTAAATTCAAGCGGTAATAGCAGTGCTCTGTTGTGTATTAGGAGCTTAACGATTCTGATGTTGATACATTGTGCGCGCACCATTCACAAGAATACTTTCGATTAAATATTCATGAGATGGTTGGTGTGGGTATAGCACGATTTATCGAACGGCGCGAATAATTTATTGGCCCATCCTTAAAACTCATTGAACAAGTTTATTAGCTAATTAGAACAACCTATTTACACGTACTCCATTGTTTGAAACGAACGGAAGCTGTAAACAGATACGTAAGTATTTAATAAAAAAATCTTAATAAATCGAGTTTATTGATTTTTAATCTTTTTGAATTTATGATTATTTCGAATCGAAGAATTTTTAACGAAATTCGAGTTGAATTTATCGTTTCGTTCTGCTGAATTCATCGATCGATTTATTTTCAATGTACTTTGATTTGAAATTGAATATTTTCAGATGCGAGAAAAATGAATAAAAATAATTGTGTTGGTATTCGTTCGCGGAAAAAAGGAAAAAAACGTCTTCGAATTGAATCCGTCAAGAGGTTAAAGCACGTTCCTGGCAACTATTAAATCCGAAGAGGTCTCTCGTCGTCACCTCCTAACTTTCTCAAGATGGTTACTTTCAACAGTTTTTAACGGATTTAACACTTTTCGGATCGATTTTTGACGATTGCATTCTCGACACGCGTTAATCGCGATTAACAGTCCTCTTTCGAGGTTTTACGATATTGCGAGGATGAAAAAAAATTGAGATAGAGAGGAAAAAAGTTAAGTGGAATTTGAGGCGCGATGAAAAGATTCTCGTAGAATAAGATTTCACGGCAAAAAATTCTACGATCCGCAATAAACGATAAAATTATTAAATACGAGTGATCGTTAAATCGCGGATATTTATGCATTTATGCAAAATTTAAATGTGCGAAAATCTACGTAATGCAAAAAGAAAAATCGTGTTTATAAGAATTGGATTGTGTTTTCTTTTTTTAATTATCAGAAGTGAAAATTAGCGTTGAGAAATGAAATCGAAAAGGAAACGGAAAAGAAACGTTTAAAATTTAAAAATTTAAAATTTAAAAAAGAGCTACGACTAATTTGATACGACGACAAAATTATTTAAAGAATTAAGAAAATTAAAATTAAATATAAAATTGAAAAAATAATTTTTATACTTTTTTATATATTATAACAAATTCGTCGTTGTTTCGAAATCTACGTACGAAAAAGAAATTGGTGCAGAGGCAAGATGACGACGGCACCAAGAATGCCAATCTATCGACATACAAAAGAATGGGCATTAGCATAGATTAAGTAGTGAGATCATCGTATTCGCAGACTCTTGTTATCTAGCTATATAACGATCGCGTTACGTCGATCCAACATGACGATTGTGAAAAGAAGAAGGGAGAATTAAACGAAAAAAGTGATTCTGAATTAAAAATTTTTCATTACGATAAAATTAAAAACGTAAAAAGAGCGACCTTTTTTATTTTATTTTCTAATCTTAAAAAAGTTATTTCAAAGGATGATAAAATACTTTTCACCAAGTATTCCAACTTGTTATCTCAGCACGAAGAAGATTAGAAAGCAGAGAGCTATTAAAATAAATCTTAAAAGCGAACGGATTCAAATTTCTAGAATCTGGAATAAAAAGTACGTGGATGATGGAGTAGGTGTGGAAAACGTGTCAAATATCATCGCGTGTGAAATGCACAAACGTAATGGATCTCCGTTGAAGAATTCTCCATTTGACTATCAATGTAACGAAAAAAATCCATGTGATACAACTTAATAAATCACACACGAATTAATTCATATTCCAAGCTGAATAGGTTTGGAGAGAAAGCTATTTAAATTTAATTACTTAATCTAATCATGTGAATTAAAAAGTAAATAAAATACAAATCATAACAGTTAAAAATACACTAATTTTTAATCCGCGAATATTTAATAAAGTAAATTTAAAAAAATGAAAACCTATAATTATTCCTAAAATTATAAATTAACGACAAATTAATTCTACATAAATTGATTTACCATCTATATATTTACTCGTTAAAATTATAAGCGATCAACCTAAAGTCGGAGAAGGATCTGTTTTTGCGAGATGATTACACGGTTTCTGGCTCGGTTATTAGCCCGACACTAGGAGAGTACGCGTTTCGAGTCAATAACGGATCATCTAAAATTGATATTATGTTTGCTGACCAAACGGCCAGTGGAATTATGGAGATTCGAGATTGACTCGAATTATCTACGCATAATCTAGATGTTTCAGCAAACATAAATAAAGACGTAAATCAGCGGTGAAAAATAAAAGGTGTGTAGATTTTGTTAATTTGCAAATCAAACTATTCAATTTCAACGGGTCGAAATCGATTCAGATGCAAAAATTACATCGAAAAGTAAATAAAAGATGTACAGAGATATACGTGTAAATAAGATAAGACTTGTTAATCGGTGATCGTTAATGAAAAATGGATAGGATAGCGTTGGGTACGTTAAAATCCGTTGAAAAACGAGGAGGGAAAATTTTCGATTTCTTAGGATACACGTCGAGGTTAGGAACAAAAGGATGGAAAAGAAAGAAAACGTAGCAACTATGACAAATGTACCGATTTATACTCGAAAGTTGTAAAACAACGATATTTACGGCATAGATACGCGTTCGTGTATATTTACATATGCATACATTAAGAAAATTTAAGGATAACAAGCTGGCATTAAAGGCAGTGATACGATGGAAAGTTTCGCCATAAAGTTTATCGTCACAATAAACGTTATGTCCAATGTAATAACCTATCTCTTGTTTCCTGATTCAATGCTTAACCTTCTTTCGCGTTTCGTTGTACCGTAGGATAGCAATGTTCCGTCGCGAGCCGTAAAAGATATCGTTTAATAATAAATTTCCGATTTTAACAATATTTCGTTCGTTCAGAAAGGAAATTACGACGTACAGTTTTACATGTAACGGTAAAAGAAATCGTGTTAAGGTAAATCTGTATTTACAGCGAGAGAGAAGAGATAAGCGCGCTTAGTTGGATCCAGCGCGTTGCAAAAACGCCATTGATGCAAATACCGTGAATTATGATTTATATTATGGAACTTATGAAATCGACATCTCCATTCTAATATCAGGTAAGTAGCTATAAACTCGAGAGAAAAAATTAAATTTTACTTTTAGCGAGACAAAGAAATCGATTATTTCAGACTTTACGAATTTACAGCCGTATTCCGTAAAGCACGTTACGTCGATTTGTCGTATCGATCGGTATAGATCAGAGACACATTTTTCCTCTCCACCTGTTCGAAAAGCCGGGCCCGCCGTCGAATAGGTCTGTTTAAACAACGCCACGGATTCTTCCTTTGCCCAACGAAGAAAAGGAATGCGATAAAACGCGGAGGCTCGCCTCTCCCACGCGTGCACGTGCGTGTTGGGTGGCGTTCTCTAAGGGTGGACAACAGGACAATAGGTTGGTAGGGTGCCTTCGCACCTCGAGGCTTACACTCCGATTCCACGCTTCGTTCTCTCGTTGGAATTCCCTTCTCCGTTTTTCGACCATCTCCACCGAGAAAGAATCCGTGGAATAGAAACCGTTCGAGATTTCTCGACACCTGGCCAAGTTGTTCCATTCATTTATTTTTCACGTACGCAGGGATTATTGTGGTTTCGTAGAAAGACCTTGTGCAGGATAAGATTTATTACAACCTCGATATTTCTACACGAATATGGGTACGCGATGATAAAGTAGAAAATAAGAAAATAATTATCGAAGTTGTTCAAAAATAATTTCTCAAATAAGGTTTCAAGATTCACGATACGCACCGTACAAGCTTCCAGATGTTCCACGCAGAACAGCGCATGCGCGAAATATCGAAATATCTTTGCTCTCGAACCTCCAAAGAGAATATCGTTGTACCTCTATCGCTTGTTCTCTCGCGTCGATAAAACGGACACGCGAATCGCTTCCTCGATAACGAAGGAGCGCTCGCTGTCGAAAACTCGATCGCGAGGACCACCGCCATCGTGCGACGAAGGAGCGTAGCAGGCCGAGCATTTGTCACGGAGATCTTACTTTCCAGTGTCGTAACGAAGGGAAAAAAAGAAAGAGAGAAAGAAAGGGAAGGGCAACGAGTGAGAAAGAACTCGATAGCGGAGTAAGTAAGCCTGTTCCCTCGAGACTGTCATTCCGATGGAGATGGTTAGATTATTCTTGAAACGTGCACTCGCGCTTATGCGTGCCATGCGATCAATAAATCATGTTCGATAGGTGGAACAGGATGCGGTGTCGATGATCCGTGCAATTTTATATAGAACGTCAATAAAGGAGGATGTTTCGTCGTATCGAATTATTTTTATCCGACATAAAATTCAGAATCGCAAAATTTTTCAAATTCATCGAGTATAAAAATGTAAAGGTAAAAAATTTAAAATTTAAATTTATTTATTTAAAATCATTATGTTGAGAGAACTCGTTATTACGATAATATTATACGTCTTACATTCGTTGAAATGATACAAACGTAACGAGTTACGCGTAATAAGGACGATATGAAAATATGAATAATGTTTCGGTGACTTTATTAGTCTCTTTACTACTTGGAATACTAAGTAGTACGATAACAGTTTTCATCGTTCGGATAATAACATTGAAACGTCTTTTATACGACCAACCGTTGTTACCGATATATCGACGAAATCACTTTTGCAAATATCTTTTAAACTACTACTACACTTAATCAATTATTATTGTTTTGTAATATTAAAAGAAACAAACTTGATAACGACATTAAATTCTTTCTATAAATATTGCATTTGTATAAACGAATCGGAGAAATTTTCAGATTAATTTAAAAATATTATTGCTTCCAGTGACGTCGAGAACGAAACTGGATAAAAATTTGAACATCTTTACAGGAAATTTTTGATAGAAACGAGAATAATTCGACGGCGTGGTCGAAGCTCGTTATTATTTGAAGATTCTGCCCGTTCGACGTGGACGCGGGTGGTCCACGCGTAGAATCGCGAAGACGCCCACGCGGCAGCACACTTTAAGCCTCGAATCCTTCCTAATTTTCCCGTGTTTATTTACTCCTCGTTGACTTTGTATACGCGCCCCTCCTCGCGCAAATCATAAGCAGTTAAGAGCGACGTCCAAAACACTTGACACCTCGAACGCCACTTCCTTCGTACGTGAATAGGCTACAACTACTTTACAAAGAATGCTGACGTTGTCGTTGCAACTATAAATTACTCTTTTCCTCGACAATTCCTTCGTATTATTCTTTCGAAATTAATCTTGCTTTTTGCGTTTTCAGCTCAAAAATTTATAAATCAAAAAAAACGTAATGGAAAATACTTTCGTTTCGATGAAAGATTCAGATTCTACGATTTCTGCGGAAGGAATCTCAAACATTCCGGATAAAGAGCCTCGTTGCTTTTTTCGCGAGATCGGCTCGCAAATCTCGCAGGATTGGAATGCGGCGAGCCAAAACTGTCTTTGCCCACAAATGACAAAAATAGTATAGGCGCGCTTCGTAGGAAGATCCGTGTTATCCCCTTGCAAAATCTCGCTTTCTCTATTTCGCCCGAGAGACAATATTTTTATCCTTTAAAAATTTGAGCGCAACATTCCGTCGAGGAGCTTCGTTTCGTAATTTAGGAAAGTTTGAAAAGGAATAATTTCGTCGAGAGAAGAAAAATCGATTGAAACTTTACAAACGCGAAATTAATAATTCCGAAAGCGCACGATAATCCAAGCATAAATGTCCTGTAAAGACGGTAGCCAATTTGGCGAGATGGGACGTCGAGGAAGGTTGACAGATGAAGAGGAGCGAGCGATACAACTTCTACAAGGGTGGTCTTTATCGTTCTTATTATCGTAGATTTCTTTCTCTTCTACCACGGTGCTTGTTTAAGAATCTCAAATATACAGAAACATGAATCAACACCGCAACAATCCAGGATTTCCAAGATTGTTTACTTTGGTAGGAGGAGACGTCAAGAAAAAAGGGGATTTCTCGACACGAGGCAAGTGTAGCTTCATTGCTCGTGCTTTTACAAATTATCATAACGGCTTATTCGGAATAAGAATATAAATAAATAAAGAATATAAGGATAGTTTCGAAAATTAATAACACTGCTTCGCTCTTTTTACCATAATAATATTTCATATCCGACAATCGACATTTATCGTATCGCAGTGAATCAGAAATATAATTTTTCTTCAAGTTTTCTTCGCAAATCATCGCAGCGACAAAAATGGATTGTAATGTCCGATCGAGAAAGCACTTAAAATTTCATTCCACCGATTAAAGCGTTAAACGATCGATTCGATTATTAATGACCGATAGCCAGTGGAATTCCGATAATATCGCGCTACGTAATCTGCCACCTACGCCCCACGAGTTTCTCTTATCGTGCTGCGTCACTGTCTTCTCGCAGACACTTTCAGACTCGTATCTTGGCAATCAGATATGCAGGATCGACAGCTACGCGACGTATCGAATCAGTGCTGACCGAGTATATTCTTCCATTACGTTTAACTGGATCATTTTCATCTTGTTACGTCTTTTTATGCTAAAATGACTTAATCGAGTAAGATGAAAATTTTATCTCGATGATCGGGAATATCATTAACGAAAAGAGTACTTTAAATAATAATTTTAACTTGTACAATAAACAATATTGGAGGTTATGTAATCGCATACCAATTTAATTAATTAACCTGTTCACGTGCTAATATCAATTTATCGGCAATTTACGATATTCTTTTCCATTCGTATTCGTTAATGGATTTCGAAAAATAATTGCTGGAAGAATTTTTCGTTACAAAATATTCATCGAAAATGAAAATAACGAAACCACGTTTCAACCTTTACAATTCGAGGTGAGAAAATAAACAGTGAACGCAACCATTTCGAGGGCTTCGAAACTGTTTATTTTTTTCTCTTCTGTATTCTTCTGGAACCCTCCATGTCCTAGAGGAAGTAACAAAAACGAACAGAGCGATTCCGGATATCTTTTTAGTATTAATGATGACAACTCGTGAAACTATTTCCAGTTTATATTATCCGAGGACGAAACGTTTACGTCTCGTTACGTTAAATGAATGAAAGAACGTCTCACGCATCAAAAATGATACGCGATTTAAGCCGATCAATGAGTTTTTGACGAAGCAATAATTTAATGACAAGCATTACCGAGACAAACGTTTATCGAAAAGGACTATTTAACTCGTTCTGCCCGGTCGAAAGGTTAAAACGAAGCCTTATATATACACGTATATGTGCATGGGTTGGTTAACTGACTGCACGAGAATTATATTTCACCGATCATTCGTACACGTGGGAGATCAACGATCAACAAGAATATACACGATGGAACATTGGTTATTCCTCCGGCCATTATTTCTCTCAGCCTTTCAATGGCTCGCTTTTAAGAGGATAAATCCTCTTCGAGAATGGATCTTTTTCAACTATGAAAGACACGAATGCCTTTGATCCCGGCTGGAAAAAAGTTTCGCAGACCACGGCCCGACAATTAATTCTTAATTTTACCATTGAGCCCCTACATTTCTTTTGCATCACATGCACATTTATTTATTGCGAAATGGGATATAAAAACATCGATGCGATTTATTCGAGTCTAAAAGTACGAAAATACAAAGAGGAATAAACGATTTTGCTCGATTTGTTTGTTATTTAAAAATCTAGCGCGTCATTTATATTCTTGACGTTAAATCAGTGTCCAATATTTCATAAATCGTAAGATAATGATCGCAATTTTGGTGCAAAGCAAATATTATATATATTTAGCGTTTAATTATTTGCCCTTTGTTGCAACTTAAATTAACATGTAAATCTAAATTAGAAAATTAATTGACGTAATCTGAAAAACTGTTGGAAGCAATCGCGACATCTGTTGGTACGTTTAATTAGCGTTTTTCGAACTGCCATCTATGACGAGAGAAAGCGTTTGCTTGGACATCGTAACTCGGTGTAAAAACGCGCATAATAGAAAATGATAATTCGCCAAAAGTAAAAGTTTCATCTCGAGGAAGAACTATTCCAAATTGAGTGAATTAAAATGTTGAAATATATTTGATATAAAAAGTGTGTAAGATCGATATTTATAAACGAAATTACTCGATTATAAACGCTTTTCGAACGTAAGGTTAAAATTTTCGAAGCTTTTATATGTCGATGATGTAACCTTTGAGTTTATATTCTTTCTTGATTTTTTTGTAATCATACAAATACTAAAATTAGATATCTTTTCAAATTTCGAAAAAGATTATGGATTAAGAAAGATACGAATATAATAGTGCAAGAGAAAGATATAATTATATCGATTTTGTAATTCAATAACTATATTACTATCTTTTCTTCTACAGTGTCTTTATAACTCGTCGCTGCTTTGACATGTACAAATCGAAAAAAAATTCTTTCGGATAAACAGTTTTTGATATCTAAGAATCAAATAATTGGAAATTAAACGACTTTCAAATATGGATGTTTGTTATAAAAAAAAAAGAAGAAAAAAGAACTCTAATCTTACGTAATACACGATACATAACCTAACGAAGGGAATATATTTAAACAAAAATAAATCAATCGTATCGGGATACGTGTTCTAGAATATAAATATTGATAGATTTCAGTTTCCCCTATTACAAACATGATGTGTAATGTATAACCTATAATAAAAGAAATGTATCGCGTAAGATAAATTCTTAGATAACCTTTCAGGATACGTGTCTCGGAATGGAAACGATATTAAACGATATTACGTGTCTCTGAATTTTTTATAATAAACAAAAGGATTTTAAATATTTCCAAGAAAATCTCTCTGTTCGTCCAATCAAATATCTACATATATTTTTGTAAAAGAAACTTTATTTATTTATTTAACTATATTACAATATCACGTACGTATGACGAAAGATGCAGTTATTAAAACAATTATCCATTTCTTTTGGTCGACCATGTCCGAAGCTGTCTAGTCGATTAAGAATGATGATTACTTAAACGACATTGTTACACTTATACGACTACTCGAAACTCGTGACGGACAAATTTTAATCGATCCCGTTGTGTTTTATCTTGGGATAAAAGCAAGCAAGGTGCGGGTTTACGCAGCAGCTACTACCATTGTCCATTTTTCTTCTTCGATCGTGGCTATGTGATTAAACGCTCAATCTACGCGAGACAATACGACATCCCACCAGGCCAATTTATCGAACACCCACGAGGATACGTGAACGTGACTCGAGTAAAGATAAGAAATATCGAGGATCGCTCGAGAAGAGCCTTTTTCTCCAATGATCGGCCAAATTTGCTTCGATTTGACAAATCGCATCGACGAAATTTTGAAAAATGCCTGGAAACTTGTTCGTGAAAACGACCAATATTTCCGTTCAAATATCTCTGTAATGATATCGAATTTTTTCGAAAGAG
Organism: Apis cerana; assembly: GCF_029169275.1. Taxonomy (NCBI): domain Eukaryota; kingdom Metazoa; phylum Arthropoda; class Insecta; order Hymenoptera; family Apidae; genus Apis; species Apis cerana. The sequence continues at coordinate 547,884 of NC_083853.1, forward strand.
TTTTCGAATCGTTATTTTGGAAATTATTTAGAAAATGTATTTAATGTTTTATCAAAAAATCGTCAAATATTCACTAGATTTGCTACAAATAAAAATAATCACACGCAAATGATTTATTTAATATAGATTTAATCACGAAATGGTGAAAACTTTATAAAATTTCTAATTCATTTTTAATTCATTTCGATAAGTACGTAACGTAAAATTTTAAAATCGAATTTTATAATCGACAGAAAATTTTAATCCGATAATACGCCATTATCGTTATATAGGATTAATTTAGATGAAGAGTTACTTAGTATAATATAATTAATAATAATGCTCTATAAAATTAAAAAAAAAAGTTTTATTATTCAAATTAATAATCTTTTTAAATTTTTGAATTTTGATATATTCGACATTGATGATTCGAACACGAGATAAGAATTCTCTTGTAACATTTTCAACGCATTCTTTTGATTTGCATCAAAATGATTTCGATGATTTTCATATCGAGAATAACTGAAATTAATAATAGGATAAGTTGTAATTACTTTTTTAATTTGATTACTTGTATCATTATAAATCAAAAAAAAGCTTGTCCAACTTTCCTCTCATAGACAAGATTCATAAACGTGGAAAAGACGACACTTATCCGTCGAAAGAAAAAGCAAACGATTCGCATTTTTAAAATCGCTATTGATAAATATTAGAAAAACGTTAAATTTTCCGTAAAAGCACGATTCTTGACTGGATTAAAAAACTTAATTCCATTTCGCCCGATTTCGTTCTTCTTGTGCGTAGATTGGTTCGACTACAAGTCCGACAAAAAAGTTTAGAGACAGACAAATTCTCTTGTTCCAGAAACTCGAAACAGAGTTTCCCAAACTGAAAACTCGGACTGTAAAAAAAACGGGGAAAGAATCAAGTTGGAAACAGCTTTATGTCCTTCGATGTCGCATTTTTCTTCGGGACAGCGTTAAGAGGTATCTTCCCGTGGTCAACACGGTCTCCAGACGTAGGTAAAAATTCTCTGGACCGTGCAGTCTCGAAACTTTCCTAGTTACCTTTTTCCCCTTTCTCTTCTCACGTTTTATTTTTATTCGAACCGCATCTCTCGCCCCGTCGTAGGAAATTTATTTTAATTTTTTAATTCTTAAATTTGAAGGAAATTTCTTGGATTAAATTGACGAGAAGAAGAGTAAAAACTAATGTAACGTTATTCAATCTCTAACGTCGAAAATAATAAAAGCGAAAGACTCGTGGACGCGTGTAAAAAAAAGTTTAATCAAAGCAAGTAACTTTGCCGCGTAATTGCTGCGTAAATGTCATAATGATAAACACGATATGTAAAAATACTTTTTGTAGCTTATTGTAAATATGACATTTCCTGTATCCAATCTCTCGATGCTATGCCTTTGATGCCAGAAGCATTCTGCATTTAAGAATGTTAAATTTATAACCCCCGCCGTGTAATTAATTGCGTTTTGTTACCACAGAGACATCGTCTTATCCTATTTAAGCTGTTGTAAGTTATTCACATAGTGTGTAATTTAACTTCTCCATCGAGAATCCTTAAACAAAATTATTCGTGTAAATTTATCCCGGTAATGACAGTTATTAATTCCTAAGAATAGTGGAGACTATGAGGATAATTTTTAAGTATTTTCAACAAAAATTGCAATTATTACTTTTAATATTTTTCCGTTTAAAAAATAAAATTTCACTTAAATTATCACAAAAGGGAATTAAAACGGTGGAATTAAAACAGTTAAAAAGTAAAATATTTTAAAATTTAATTTTAGAAATGAAAAATAATTTAAAGGATTTTGCAAGAAAAATACAAAAGGAAATATATTTATAACAAATTCTAACAAATTTTTTGTAATTAAATAATTTAAGATAAAATAACGCATGGAATAAAAATTAAAAAAATAAAAACGTTATTCGTAAACGATCTTGAGATCTTCAAGAATACCTGTTATTTCAATAATCTTAGTTTCGAAAAAAAAAGAAAATACTAAACCCAACTATATAAAAGAAAATAATTAAAACAGTAGATGTTAAAAAGTAAAATATTTTAAAATTTAAAGAAATGAAAACTATTTTAGAGAAATTTACAAAAAAAGTACAAAAGAGAATATATTTAAATCTAAGAAATTTTTATAATTTAAGATAAAATAACACATCGAATATTTCAATAATTTTAGTTTCGAAAAAAAAACACTAAACCCAACTATATAAAAGAAAATAATTAAAACAGTAGATGTTAAAAAGTAAAATATTTTAAAATTTAAAGAAATGAAAACTATTTTAGAGGAATTTACAAAAAAAAATACAAAAGGGAATATATTTATAAATCTTTTGTAATTAAATAATTTAAATAACGCATGGAATAAAAATTAAAAAAATAAAAATTTTACTCAAATTCTTTCAATAATTTTAGTTTCGAAAAAAAAAATACTAAATTCAATTACATAAAAAGAAATAATTAAAACGGTAGATGTTAAAAAATAAGATATAATTATATAAAAATAAAATTTTAAAATTTAATTTTAGAAATGAAAATCATTTTAGAGGAATTTTCAAAAAAAATATAAAAGAGAATATATTTACAAATCTAACAAATTTTTTGTAATTAAATAATTTAAGATAAAATAATGGAATAAAAATTAAAAAAATAAAAACTATTTGTATTATCCCATCATGAGATCTTCAAGAATATCCGTTATTTCAATAATCTTAGTTTCGAAAAAAAAAAAAACACTAAGCTCAACTATGTAAAAGGATATAAGAAAAAACAAATTAAAACAATAGATGTTAAAAAGTAAAATATTTTAAAATTTAATTTTATAGAATATATAAATATAATTTTAGAAAAATTTACAAAAAAAATACAAAAGAGAATATATTTAAATCTAACAAATTTTTTGTAATTAATTTAAGATAAAATAACACATCGAATATTTCAATAATCTTAGTTTCGAAAAAAAAAGAAAACACTAAAGCCAATTATATAAAAGGAAATATTTAAATGTAACAAATTTTTCGTAATTAAATAAATAATTAATAAGATCTTCAAGAATATTTCAATAATCTTAGTTTCGAAAAAAAAAGAAAACACTAAAGCCAATTATATAAAGAGAATAATTAAAACAGTAAATGTTAAAAATATTTTAAAATTTAATGAAAACTATTTTAGAGGAATTTCATTTACAAAAGAAAAAAAAGGGAATATATTTAAATGTAACAAATTTTTCGTAATTAATTTAAGATAAAATAACACATGGAACAAAGATTAAAAACGTTATTCGTATTATTCCATCTTCAAGAATACCCGTTATTTCAATAGTCTTACTCTTCTTAATCTTTTTCGGAAAAAAGAAACCACCAATACACAATAAAACACCGGGACGAAGAACAGAGTTATCGCAGTTTATTCAAACACGGCACCACGGTATATTTTCCTTCCCTTCCCTTCAAAACCGCAGACGATTAAATGCTCGGCCAAGTGGCCGGCCTCGCGAAACAAATCAACCTCGTTGGTTAAAATCGCAAAGAAACACGAGGCGTACTTTCGTTCGATCAACTCGCCAACCAATAATAGAGTTAGCTAAAAGTTTTTGCACCTTTTCAGTTCGAACGCTGGCCACTTGATTAAAACTTGCTGGCCGCGATTCGCCAGGAGAAATCTCTCTCTCTCTCTCTCTCTCCGTGTCCGCAATAAGAGTTGCTCAAACGGCGACTCGACCTATTCAGACCGCTAATAGCTGAAATCCAGCGGAGAGATGTGTTCCAGAGCACAGGGAAAGAACGAAGAAAGGAACAAAACCGCGTCACGTATACGCGGATCGACCTCACGTAGCCGACGGGCGAAGAGCTGCCTCGAAGAAGAAGCGAGCAAGGGGTGTGCGCAGAGGCTGAAATTCAGTTGGCGCGCGCGAACAGATCCTTTTAACCGTTAAGCGGGGACTAAACTTGGCCGGCCGCGGATCGAACGAGCGAACGCTTCGCGCTGAATAGCGATTATCGGGCACCGGCTTAGATAGAGGAACCGAAAAATTTCTCCTCCCTTCCCTCGTTTTCCACCGATTGAACGCCATTACCGTCCCTCCGTTCAATTATTCGAATCGCCGAGGAGTTTATTTCTCTTCTTTCCGCGGAAAAATTTCGGAGCAATTTTCGGAATCGTATCCGGTCGATCTTGTTTTTATCGAAGATCACTCCCAACTATTTCCATCGTTCGAGCCGAAATGGATAATTGCAACGATCATCGCAATTCGAATATCGTCGAAAGTGTGAAAATGATAAAACGAATCATCAACCACGTACGTAACGTAAAAATACGATCGAAAACAGGGACAATTTAGGAAATGAAGAGAAAGGGTGTGCGCATGCGCGAGATTATCCGCGGTCGAGTGTGGCGCGCAATTTGAAATCGTAGATAGCGATTTATCGGCAACAAATTCGATGACACTCCTACGGCTATGAGATCGTACCGCTTTCTAAACCGCTGCAGCTTTATCTAAATCGACAGGGCGATATCGGCTCGCCTCTAACGCAGCTAGCGATTTCGATACTTTCTACCAGTCGGATGTAAAGTACTCGCTATCTTCTACGACGTATAATCTCGACACGGCACGGCTACAAGGATGATAACAATGTGATAAGAAGGCCTTTTTATCGAATAATAAAATCCTCGAGGAATTCTTTCCGATCGATCCCCCCGATACCGGCTCGAATACCGTTCGAGTATCGCGCGCCGAGATTTAAAAATCCTCCCATCCTCTGATTGAAAGATAGCACGTGCAAACGTTTCGAATTTAGATATCGGATCGTTTAGATTTTTAAAACGATTATTTTCACGCTTGTTTAATATAAAAAGAGCATGTACGAAAATAATTTTAATTAATTTTAATTGCAATTTACCGTTATGCAATTTCTTCGGAATCGAAACTTGAATTTCTCCCGAAATGGCGATAGATATTTCCCTAGATCAAATGGATACGTGCTAGAAAGCATCGAACTAGTTGCGAGAATTATCAAATAGCCGCGATTAATCGAAATCATCACGCAAACTGATTGTTATAAGCGTGTGAAATTTTAGAATTAAATTCTCAATTACCCGAAAATATCGAACGGCAGTTTTATCGAGTTGATAAATCGTTCGATGAAACGATGCACGTTCGTGGCAACTAAATCAATTTATTTCACGAGGACCATAAAACCATTCGAATCATTGATCTCGTTTCGTTTAGGGATCAAACACGATATTTATCTTGGTGAGAAATTGAAACTTATGTGCTCCTCTTGATAAAGTGAAGAACAGAGTTTATCGCGATTCCTTTTTAATAGATTTTAACGATACGTTGAGAAATTTCGCCAAATAAAGTCCATTTGATATTATTAGAATACCAAATATTTTCTTTAAACAGACAATAACGCGGAAAGTGGAAAATTGGTTTATGCATAATATATCCGATGATAATCGTGTCGAGAGGAATTCGCCGGCGCAGAGCATGGGTTAACGTTTCCTCGAACGTGCTATCTTCGTCGCCAGACGATGAACATCCCCGATAATAATGCGCCAACATTGGATTTTCTCTTCTGTAATTTCATTAGCCCATTACCTACCACCTGTTCCAATAGTTAATTTTGCTATTTCCATTTTCACCGAATTTTCTTACGTATTTCACGATAAAAATATTTTTCTCGACGAATCGAAGGTGCACTTTTCAACAAGTCAAATCAAACGCGATAACTCTTTCGAAATTTGAATTCCAAGAAAAAAAAAGGGTTGTGGGGATAGAAATTTGCGAAAGAAACGAAATAATTTCAGAAAGATCGAAACAAGAGATCGGGCGTTTAACGGAATATTGTAAACAGAAAATGGCATTAAACCGCGGACGGCGAAGCGAGAAAGCAAGAGAGTTTAAAAGCGACATGCAATTTCAAGATTGCGAAACTTCTCACGCCTCGGTAAGAGTTACACGACGTGTAATGAAATTCTCGTGGAAACAAAGGTCGTTAAATGGAAAAAAGGAGACGGGCCGAGAGATGGAGAAAGGCCAACGGGGGAAAAAGAAAAACGCGCGCGTCGAGGCGAAAGGAAAGCAAAGCAAAAGCGAGGAGCGAGGAGTAAAGCGACAGAAAAGTCGCGAGACGCGGTGACGAGACAAGTTCCATCGAGCGGTTTCTAAAAGGCGATGCCAACCAGAGGCCATTTAAGGGAATCCCTGGCCAAAGGTGCCGGTGACCTCGTTGATCCTCCAACTGGTTTCGAACGTATCCGCGGAGGATCTTTTGTCGTTTTTTCGCTTTGCAAATCGCGACAAAAGGTAACGAACGAAGGAACGAGAGCACGGTTTAAGGTGTGCAAAAATAAAGAAGTGGAAAGCGGAGCGAGAAACCGCGCGCGGCGAGACAAGGAGAAAAAGAGAGGAAGGGTAAATCGGTGGAGGGCGGGCGTGCGCATGCGCGCGTACGGGTATGCGGTCGCAGTTTATTTCGGGATGAGCGCGAACGCTCCGACTTGGCCAAATGACTGCGTGAGCGACTGTCTCGTTATTGTTGTTGTTGTCGTTGACTCGATACTTGGAGCCAACTTGACGACGTTCCAATCGCATCCCCTCTTCGTGTTTTTCCACTTTTCTAATATTCTCGGGGCAGAGATCGCCGAGAAGAAAGCGACAACCTCCTTCTTAAATCTCTTATCTCGGTGATTCGATCGCGTTTCACTCGGAATCTTTTCGCGATACTAATTTATTTACTCGAAATTGAAAAATTATCGGACTTTTTCAAAGAAGCATATAAAATTATAATCGCAAGATACGCAATTTTTATAAAGTAACGATCTATTCTACAATTTTTAAACGCAAATTTATAAAATCGATGAAAATAATTTTCAAACATTGCCATAGAAGATATTTTATTCACTAATATAAACTTCGAACGAATATCAATGATATTCGTTAAAATTTATTCGATCAATCGGGAAAGATTTAAACGAACAAAAATATGTAGATAAGAAAAATAGAGGAAAGACTTTTTCATTCGATCTTCATCATTGAAAAAACTGGTTACCATAAACGTTTTTCTCTTAAAAGTATTCGTCTTAAGATGGCATTCGTTCCCAAAATCTCGTGTTAAGAAGAAGAAAAAAAAAGAAAGGATAAGTATTTCAATTCGAGAAAATACGAGTTTCGAGCAAAATATGTGGCCGACGATATTACAAAATTTATTCACTACACAGTATCGCCATTTACGATTAATATTTTACTATCTCGTTGCACGTGCATATGGGACACCGTACATCGCTTTCCCATTATGCAAATACGTGGTACAGGTTAAAAAAAAAAAAAAAATCGTGCGAAAACGAGAACAAGAAAAATTGGATAAATAAAAGTTAGAGATGAGAAATAAATTTCAACTCAATAAAAGAAAGAAAAAAAAGTTTATCGGTTTGTAACGTTATTTAAACTGCGTTTGATTAAAAATTAAACAAAGTTACATCACATTACGAAAATTAATCGATTCGTTATGATAATTTGGATATGTGAAATAAAACATGAAGATTTATTGAAATTTTGTTACTTGATAAATGATCGAAAGAAGAAACTTTATAAAAAATGAAAACTTGTCTGATGATTTCTTACCGAAATAAATGTATTCCACGTATAAGAGAAAAAGAAATAAAAATTTCCAATTCAAATTCCACGGATTTAAAAAAAAATCCCGGCTGGAAGAAAAATCGTAGCGCCCTTTTTCGATCTCGCACGGCAGGGAAGCCGTGGAGCGAGCGCTGCATCGATAATAATAAGCGCTTGTAAATTGAGCTTAATTCGTGGAGGAAGTTGCGAGATGGAGAGAAACCGCGGCTAAAAACGACGGAGGAGAATCCTCGAGCCAGAATACCCGCAAATCGCGGAAGCACCTGTGCACCAAAGAAAACGTGTCCACCGAGTCGCGGAACAAGATCGTGAACGAGTACGCGTGTGCGAGAATGCGCACGGACGCAGCCGAGTGCGTGCACGTAGACGGGAAGGGAGAACGCGTGGTGCACTCTCGAGACACCGTGTTTCACGGCAGACCGCGTGGCAGCTCCTGGATTTATTTATACGTCTCGCGTACCTAGCTACATACATACGAACGAGCCTGTGCACCGCTGGTTCGCGCTCGAATAAACACCCTGCGCGCCGCGCCAAATATCGCCTGTATTTATGGACGCGTCCGAGCAACCTTTCAATTCGGACAACTAACGCGAATTCAAATTTATGCTCACCTGGTTCACGCTCTAAGTATCCGGGATTAACACCGGGGTTCCAACGTTCTACGATCTCTGACGCGGTATTCGAACCGAAGGGGGAACAATAGTGGGGATAGGATTACGAGTTGTCGCTGAAGTTGGCCGAGAACGAGTTCGGAGTTCGAACGCGTCGTTCGACGTATTCGTTATCCGATGCTATTTACGATTTATCAAGCGAGCGAAAGTGTGAAATTGTTGATTCGGAAGTGATCTTTGGAACTGAAAAGTTCGCAAAAGGAGAGAGAGAGAGAGAGAGAGAAAGTAACGTTAATTAATTTCAATGTTGATCCTCTTAACCTCGATTTTAACCTCAATTCTCAATTTATTTTCGTTGAACGAGTGAAAGTGTGAAATTGTTTCAACTTTTCGTGATCGATATTATATCATGAATGAAATTAATTGATATTTTAAAAAATTTTGATCTTAAACAAATTGTACTTTATTTTATTTTCGACGATATTTATCAATGAGACAAGAAAAAACTTTGAGATCATAAGATTTATCTTTCTCCGTCGTTTTAACGTGAAATTAAAAAGGAAACACGTTCGTGCAGGTGGTACAATTTCTTAAATCACTTCACGTACGAAACAGGAAATAATCGAGACAACAATCTCTCGTATCGATCTTGTTGCAACTATACGATTTTTTTCACGACGAATTCTCGGAATCTTTGAAAGTTCTATCACAATCTGTTATATAACCGTTACGCAAGTACGTTCGAGTAAGATTTAAAGAATTTGGAATGCCGAAGAGGCTGTCGTAATTTCGTGACTGCCTTCTCGGCAGACTGCGTGGCAGCCAGCTGGAATCGTTTCTTGCGCCGAACAACTTATTCGTTCCACGTTGCTTTCGATTAATTCAAGAGCATCGTTCGAATGTTCTCGGAATATCTCGACGATAAATTAATTTATACGCAAAGAAAAAATGTTAAAATAATCAGGTAAGCGATTTATACGTTATTTCCTCTATTTTAATCGATTTGCAATTAATATCGTCGAATTCGAGCTTGTTAAACCGCGAATAAGTTTGTTCGAGAACGTTTCAGAACCGCGTGTCCAACTACCGCATTCACGCGCCTACAACCCATAAGTTATTCGCGTCCCGTACTCGACGAAGCCTTCGCGGCGGTCATTCGCTCGGTTTTTGAAATTGGGACCACGTAGAGAAGTTTAGCATCCGAATACGAGGATGGCGTTTCCTTGAGGGATGGAAAGACTCGAAGGCAGTCTCTCGCCGTGTAAATCTCGGCCGCGCGAGCACAGAGGCGAAAATCGAGGCGGTGGAAAGGCCTCTCACGCGCCAACGATATATTTCCTTTTCTCTTGGCCGCCGTGGCAGACGCGAACGCACCGTTTATTCCAGTGCCTGAACCAAATTCGAATCGTTGAAAGTGCCCTGATACCCTGCGGATTCGAGATACGCGATCGATCGATGTTGCCAATTCAAAGGTTTGGCCAAGAGAGGGCAAAGACTCGGTATCGGTTCGATACGAAGTAGGCTTTCATGCATTGGCTCTGTGATACGAAATTTACGACTCGTTACGTTTTCGGTGCGCACATAGGGAGAGAGCGAAAGTCGAAGAGATTTTCGTATCCTCTTCGATGTAAATGCAAAAAGACGAATGATCGCGAATGGAACTTGGAGAAAGAATTTTTTATTTTATTGAAATCTTTTATCTTTTATTAAATTGTATTAATTGCGGTAGTAATAACGATATATAAAAACAAGAAAATCATTTTAAAAAATGACACAAACAGAAAGTTTTATCCAAATAATTTAATACTCTTTAATATTATTCTTTTATATCGAATAAATTATGCAATGAAAATTAGTATACTTGTTGTACAAAAATGATTTGAGAAATAAGATAAGGAAATTTGTTAAACTGTTTCTATTCTTTCTCTTATCGTCGGAATAATCATGCTTCTTATTTATCCACCATGTTTTATACGAAGCTTTCACAATTAACTATAATTGCGAATAATTCGAATAAAGAGACATCGACAATTGCATATAAATTATACGAACGTTTAACAACTATAAACGATTATCAAAAGATTTAGGATCGTCATGAATAAATTGTTCCATAATAAGTATCATTGCGTTACGCTAAAATTAAATCTTCAAATGTGTCGATGGAAAAAAAATGGAAGGAAACATCCATGATACCCGAGTTTACAATTAATTTTTATGTAATAATCGATATTTTCTAATACGATTTGACTGTACGTAATTCACAACGTATCTACGTACATATGACGTGGAAAGTTGGAAAAAGTTTTTCCAAACTCTTCAAACAGGGTAAATACACTCGGATGCAACTCGCATGGTACAGCTATGATTTCGAATTTACCGATCGAGCGGCGGAAAAGATGAAACGACGAAGATGGGAGAAGAAAGCGGTGGCTGAGAGGAAGAGAGAGAGGAGGAAAGGACCATTCATCCGAGAGGTCGCGACGACTCCCATTCATGCAAAGCGCGTTGGCCTCGCATCGCGAGGAAGAATAATCGCTGTGGAGGGGAGGGGGAGGCCGACGTAAGACTGGAGAACAACATTCGAAACGTGGCAGGAAAAAAGAGGCGTCCAAAGTTATTTATCTTTCCATCCCTTTTATATCACCGGGCCAAACTTGTAAACTTGTTTCGCGTAATTTTACTCGCTAAATTTTGTTTACAGGATATTTTTATATGGACTGTTATGAAAAATGAACGTAGAATGGATCGGAAAGCGTCTAATTATTTATTAATTTTATCTTTTCTAAGTTTCTCCTCTATTCATAATTTCGAAGCATTTGGTTTTCCAGCGGAAAGTTTTCTTCGGTGGAAATTTGTTAACTTAAATCGTTCCAAAAATTTTCCAATATTCTTTATTTCGTTGTTTTCAACGGTTCGTATAAAAATGTACGTTTCAGAAACCCCTTTTCGCTTGCTATTTTAATTTAGCACGTTCCAAAGATCCGTTCCTTAACTTTTCCCGCCGACTGGAGCGGAGAAGGAAAAAAGAAGAAGAGGAGGGCGGCGAGACGAAGCGGGGGTTCGAATTAAATTACATTTTAATTTCGCGGCCATTTCGCCCCCGCGATATGCCAAATATCCGACGCAATTTACATTTTAAATTGGACGCTTCTTGCCACCACGAGGCCTCGCCGCGTCGTCTGGGTTGCCGTCGTTTGGCAAAAACCCCTCCCCGATGCAGATTTTCAAAAACTTGCAACGCCGCCGCTTCTGAAAAACCAGCCGAGCGTCCACTCGAGTATTCTACTTACTTTTTTCCCTCCTTTCGAATCTACATTTCAATTTCCAAGCAGAAAATTCCCGATTTTCCTCTGCTACATTTCATCTTGGCGGCCACTTAATTACGAGCACCACTCGTTTTCGCCGCAATTCCTTGTCTTCCAACTGCTCCTACCTTTTCTCTTTCTCGTTTCGAGTGATCTTAAGTGGCTACGATATTGGATTTCCTTTTGTTCCAGTCTAATAGGCTTACTTAAATAATCGAAAAGTGAAATTTTCCTTTCTTAAATAATTTACAGTCATTCGCGTATAATTTATAACGATAACTCTTCGAGGAGAAGAAACCGAACTTATTCGTTTTTCGAGTAAAGTCTGCATGTACGGATAAAATACGCAAGCACTCGCAAGCATCGCCATAGCAACCGTTTAATTGGAAAAGTAATAAAATCGTCGAGTGTTTCCTACGACGCAAAACGTTGTAATCGTTCGCGAGTTTAGAACGATCGAAACGGAGGAATATAACAAATTATCGCCAAATTTATAAATTTGTAAAAATCTCTCATTTCGCCAAGAATATTTGCTTAGGCTTCTCGAAACGCTCGAAAGGAAGACGAGGGAAAATGGAAGGAGGGAAAGTTGCTCCGAGTTAAACACCCCTATTAACCGAGCTCGTATTCGAAACGCGGAATTCGCCGTAGAAAATCGTCACGCGAACTGAATAATTCACGACTGGTAAGAGATCGATTCCGAATCAAATATATAGCGGGTTTACGAACATTTGATGGATAAATGTTCGGATCGAGACGATGATTTTTGTTGAAAAGTTTTACGAGATGCGCGATAATCTCTAAAATGATTCCATAATAAATCGGTGGAAAGGCATACGTAATATTTTTAACGACGAAGAACGTTGTTTGATGTGAAATCTTTTGTGTAAATTAAAATGTCCCAACGCTGGAGAACACGCGCCAATCTTTACAATCGCCATAAATCGGTTATCGAAACTATATGAAATAAATAAGCTGAAAATTTCCATCGAGCAACATTCACATAAATAATTGCGAACGAAAATATATAACCGAGGTGACCCATCGAAAACCTTTCGACCTCGGTTCGAGGGGAGCAAGAAAAGAAAAATTTAAATGTATATAAAAAAATGAAAGAAAAAGGCAGCTGAAAAAGCTGCCATCCTTTGCACGGCTCGCTCGAGAGCGAAAGTTAGCAACCCTGTACGGAGGAGAAACCAAAAATCCTGTATCTTTACAAAGCAACGTCGCATATGCCGCCACTCGCGAATCCTAGCATATGTCACTTAAGCGCTTAAACGATGGCTTATATCGCAAGAACAAAAAGGTGTACAGTTAGGAAACGTGTTGAAAAGAACTGGCAATACTTTACATTTGCCAGGAAGGGCAGAAACGTACGGTACAGTAGTATACGAAATTTACGAGTCTTGCTAAAGTGACAACCGCTCTTTTATTTACTTTTCGTGTTTACGAATCCTACTTAAAATGGCTTTTATTTATTTCGTATAAAATCGACATTTTCTTTTAGGCGGTATTTTTTAAATTTTTAAAAGTTACAACCAAGTGAAATTAAATTTTAAGCTATCACGCTAAGAAAAATTTCCATAAAATATACAATTCTTCTTTATCTCGATATTTCGATTTATAAAGAATAGAATTCGATTTACTAAGAACAAGGATTAAGTCGAGTTAAAATTTTTGGATACGAATTACAAGCTGATACATTGATTTCGTTGGTGCGTTGCATGTGTGTTAATGATATGAAAGAAAAAGGAATATCAAGAAAATTTTTCTTATTTAAGACACCAAGAGAGTAAAATAATAAATAAAACATATATCGAGAATAAATAGAAAGAGAAAATATGTAAGAATATTTTCCATTTTTGCCTAGTGATATTGAGTAATTATATTTTAAAATCCTTAAAATACGACGTAACGCATGATATCGCACACCAAAAATGTGTTTAAAGTTTTACGGAAGAAAACAAAAACTTGTGCGAAGCAATTTTACGGAATGTAGGTTGTCTGAGAAATTTTAAATAATTTTTGAATAATGATATATCTTGCGAAGATAATAATTAATCTCTTAGTCGAAATCGAAGATTTTCGAAAGTCGTTCCCGTGGTTTCGCAACAACGCGCTTTTCAATCATAAAACGAACATACGCTTTAATTGAAAGTACTTTTTTTTAACAATTACACTTTTATCGACAACAATTTTTTTTATATTTCTCACGAAAAATTAAAATAAGATATATTCAATTTGATAAAAGTCAATAAAATAAACCAATAAAATAATAAAATGGAACAAGTCCATTCCGAGAATAGCATCGCAACTACAACTTAAACTAAAATTCAAAATAGATCAACATGTTAATTTTTCTCGTACAAACGATCGAATTGAAAGTTTTTTTTTAACAATTACATTTTTATCGACAATTTTTTTAAAAAGTATATTTCTTTCGAAAAATTAGAATAAGATACAACTTATTAATCAAAATAGATCAACATGTTAATTTTTCTCGTACAAAACGATCGAATTGAAAGTACTTTTTTTTAGTAATTACGCTTTTATCGACAACAATTTATTTAAAAGGTATATTTCTTTCGAAAAATTAAAATAAGATATATTGAATTTAATAAAAGTCAATAAAATAAACCAATAAAATAATAAAATGGAACAAGTCCATTCCGAGAACAGAAATAAAAGTATTTTTATGACACAACAATTTTTTTCTTATTTTAAATTACATCCCAACTACAACTTAAACTAAAATTCAAAATAGATCAACATGTTAATTTTTCTCGTACAAAACGATCGAATTGAAAGTACTTTTTTTTAGTAATTACGCTTTTATCGACAATTTAACAATTTATTTAAAAGATATATCTCTTTCGAAAAATCAGAATAAGATATATTGAATTTAATAAAAATCAATAAAATAACAAAGGAATAAGTCCATTCGAAGGATAAAAATAAAAGTATTTTTACGACGCAACAATCTTTTTCTTAAATTACATCGCAACTCCAACTTGAATCAAACTAGATTAACTTTCTAAGAAATCTTGTCCAAAGAAACGTTAAGTAATCCGAAAAATGACACAATCGCGAAGAAATTGGAAACGATGCTACGAGATTAATTAGTATTTCTGTAGCAATATTTCGTAGGATCGCGGTTACCGCGCGAAAAGGGCGGCCTTTATCGATTCGAAACGATTTTAGAGGGTGGTTTGCCCCCGACGTTTTTGATTTGAGCATGCATCCTCGATACGAGTCTCGAGGCAACGCTTCGCCGCTTCGAATTAAGGGGTGAACCAAAAGGAGTGCTCCACCCCAGGGGTTGATCCGCGGACGGAACGGAGAAAGGGAATAAGAGATGAAATTGCGGGAGAGCGAAGCAGAGAGAAACGAGCTTCTTCCTCCAAGATCTCTGCCTTCTTCTTCCCCTTGTTCTAAACGATAATAAATAAAAAATCTTTCCGAAAAAGTAAGTTTCTCATTCGTATTCATTAAATTTAAAGATATTCGTTGTAAGGATAAAAATGTTCGAAGGAGAGATTATCGATAACGAAAGGAATCGTTACAAAATTATTTTCCCCGATTGTAAAAAAATATATATATATAATTCTCTAAGAAAAATCATAAGAAGACGCACGAAAATAACCGCCTTTTCTCCAAATCTCGCAATCGTCTTAGATTCATTTTCCACTTTTTACCCAAAACTCTAATTATTTCGTTTCTTCTTGTTTAGCTTGAAAACTGTTTTCAGACTCGCGCGTAAAAGGATAAATAACGACGATATCCGTGTTATCTTAAACAGAAATCGGACCCCACAACGGAGAGAAAATATTTGGAATGAAATACAAGCGAGGATGAAAGCACTCGTACGGATGAAAATGTTCACTTTGTCGGAATATGGGCACCCCTTACGTCTCAAGCACGGGTGTCTCTCGTTGTAGGTAACGCGAGTCGACTTGCAGCTTTCGAGACAATGCGCGAAATATTTTCCACGCTGCGTTCGAGAGATATTTACAAAGAAAGCATGCCGTAAATATGGTAACAAAATATTGGGTAATACATTACTCTGTGGGACGAAACACGGCATTAGCTATTCTTTCACTGGAAGCACGAGTGAGAGAGCTAAGTAAAAATATTGCTTTCTTTTTCTTTTGGAAACGAGCCGCACGTTACCTCTCGTGTCTTAATTATTATTTTAATCGCCGTCAAGATTACTCGCGCATAAAAGCAACTTCACTTTCTACGTTCTTCGGCAAGAACAATGATATCAACCGCGACAAACGTAACGTTCGATCCATTGTGCTCTGTTTTTTTCTCCCACATCTCGATTGTAACTTTTATGATCTACGTGCGGGGTTTGATAGCTTCATAAGCTCATTGTTGTGCCGTAAACCAAACGTTAAGAATGAGACCAACCTTCTTCTCGGGAAGAAGAAAAGATAAAATTTGCTTTAATTCTTATCCGAAGAAAGTCGAGATTAACTTTCAACCTGAACCATGTTATTCGTCGATGCGTGGCAATTTTCAATGAGGATCCATTTGTATCTTCTATTATTATCTTCTCGAATTAAAACGCTTCTCCGTTAATGTCCTTTTAATTATACTACAATTTAACATTTTTTTTAAACTGAAAATACCATATCCACATTTCACTTGCAACAATTTGATAAAATTCAATCTTTTCGCCGTTGCAAATCTTTCGAACAAATTTTCTTCATTCGAATTTCTCTCTTCAAACGAATTTTCTATAAATTATTTTGATTCTGGATATTGTGATAAGTAATCGAAAATTTTACGCAATGAAATATAAATTTTATTACAATCTTTCGAGATCGAACAAACACGATTATTTTCCTTTTAAGGATCAACAACGAAATTCTAAAATGTACCTTTAATTTCAGACTCGGATGCCCTCAAAGTCCAAAATAATATAAATATAAAATTTACGTTTATAATTACATATCGTTGCGAAAGCTCATTAATACTTTCTTTATCGCAAGATACCAAATGAGATAAGATATCTTTCAACGTTGTTCAATTCTAGATTTGAAGCAAACGTGCGAATAATACTAATCACTGTTGAAGCGATTAAAAAGAATTGAAGATTGCAATAAGATATAATTTTCGAAAACGCTATTGGAATTAACACCTCGAAAAACGTAAAAACGTAGGCTAGAAACGAAACGCGAACACTCGGCGCGGATTGGAAAGAGGAAAAATGAAAGGAGACTCGGGAAGAAAGAAGACTAACCTTTGCATTCGTTGGCATCCCTGGCGGTGGCTCGCGCCCAGGGTCGATCGAAGTGGAACGGCCGACATCTCTCGCAGTCTCTGCCGGCGGTGTTGTGCCTGCACTCGCAGGCGACCTCGCCGTCCTTGCCTTGGACGCACCTCGCCGCGTGGCCGTTGCACTTGCACCTGCCGCCGACGGCGAAGTCCGAGACGGCGTAGTGGTGGGCGAGCGTGCTCGTCCCGAGGCTGCCGGCGAGGGTGCTGCTCGTCGTGGTCGAGACGGTGACGAAAGCCCCCCCCTCGCCTCCTTCCTCCACCGCGTCGTTCGACTGCATCTCCTGGGGAGCGATCACCTGGTGCACCGAGGGCAACGCGGTCGCCAGCGGGTCCAGCGAGCCCCGAGCCGAGCTCTTCTGGCTCTTCAACCTCTCCTCCCGCTCCCGCTCGCGCTTCGCCAACTCCTCGAGGCCGAGGCCGTGCTCCTCAGCACCGAGCTGCAGCACTTGCTCCTGGGACGGCTGCTGGGGCATGTGAAGCCGGTTGAACACCACGCGGACGTCGGTCGCGGTGACCCAGTCCTGCAGCACCGGCGAATTGTCGAAGTCGGAGGCCGACGGCCGCCCCTCCAGAGTGCTGAACGCGATCCTGCCGACGGGCGCGAGCCCGTTGCCGCCCGTGTACCGATGGCTGTCGGTGCACCTCGCCTCTTGCTCGTTCGCCTTGGTGATGGTCGCCCGGTTCGGCCTCCCGTACACGCGGCGGCACTGGGACGAGTAGAATTGGAAAGGCTGCCAGGTCTTCCCGTAGTCCATCGACTTGTAGATCGCGATCGAGTCGGGCTTGGCCGCCCTCGGGCAGAATTGCAGGCTGACGTAGGTCAGCTCGTACTTCTTCCCCAGGGAGAGGGTCAGGGTCACGTTGTCCGGCGGCGCGGAAAAACTCTGCGACGTGACGAGCGGCTCGCTCCGCCAGCAGGTCACGTTGTTGGGGTTGCTCACGTCTGTCAGGTAACTCGCGGGGAAACGGCGCCGCGGCGTGCTGTCGTCGCAGATGTGGCACTGACCTATACCCGTGCTACCGCCCGGCTGCTCGATCACGTCGCAGTACCTCGTGGGGCCGCCGCTTCCGCAGGTCGAGGAGGCCTCGATCGCCGCGCCGAACGCCGCGTTCACGAAATTCGGTATGCATCGTCGCGGCCTGTCCTCGTCGTAGCACGGGTCCGACGGGTGCTGTTGGCTCGGGAACGTTTTCGCGTAGATCTCGCTCCCCGCCAACGCGTGCCCGCCACCGAGCAGAATCACTCCGCAAATTATCCCGACGAGCAGTCGCGCGTCCGTCGATCCGCTCTTCATCCTCGACGGTGGTGTTATTCGCGCGCCAGCCGATTTTCTTTCTTCCTCTCTTCCTTCCCCCCTTCCCGGCCCCCTTCCCCCTCTCCCTCCCTCCGCCCCGCTCTGCCTCGCTCTTTCGCCCCTTCCCGCTCGCCCCTTACCGTGTCACCTACGCACAAACCGTCCTTCTTTCCTTCGACGATCGTTTCCTCGCTCCGTTCTTCTCTCCGATCACTCCACAACAACGACGAGGGTTGCGGGATCCTCTCTACAGCTAGTCGCCAACTTTCACGCTTCTCGCCTCGTCATCTCGCGATCCCGGTCGATTCAAAGTAACCATTCAAAATATCGATGCCAACCGCGAGGCCGCTTGCTTCGATCGATCTTTCTTTACTTGCATTATCGCGGGAACGAAACGCGAAATCTTCTCCGAGCCTCGCTTCTTTCGATAAATTTCATCGGAGAGAGAGAGAGAGAGAGAGAAAGAGACAGATAGATTGACTCAGGTGTATTCGATTTTCAGAACGCAGAACGCGCGTGTCAATTTCATTCCTGAGCGAGCTGGTAATGGATCGTAACGAGATACAGGGGCGCGTGCGCGTGTTACACGCGAGTCGAAATGTGTATATGCGGCTCGAAAAGACGGTACGCGGCACGCCGCTCCAACCGAAGCGATACGATCCGAAGAGGGGACGAAAAATCGGCGATCGACGATCCTCCACCGACGGCGGCTCGCCGCTAACTGAATCACCGTCCTTGCACGGTGTGCATCCGAACTGTTCCGAGTCTCTCTCTAGCTCGCAGTCATCCCCACCACCGCTCTTCCTTCGCTCACCCGAGTCTCCCTCTCTCTCCCCTTTGACCGCCGGCTCGCATCCTCTCGTCCAAGACCAATTCCTCTTCGGCCAATCCGGGGGCGCCACTACTCGCGACGACCCCACTACTCGCGTTCCGCCACACTGGATCGAGGATCCAGCAGCCGCGCCGCGCTACCGGAAACCAGCCGACCACTGGACCAGCAGACGATATTCCCTTCTCTCCTCTTTTCGCCTGCTGCCTCCTCTTTTCTCCTTGCACGTTTACTTCGAGCAAGAATATCGGCTCGAACAAATTTTTGAAGGGCTGCAACGAGTTTCCATGTGAATCCGAACTTCGTCTTCGTACACAGATTGGTTTCCATCATTTCGTACGCCCCCTTTTAATTTTAATTTTTCTCTCTAACGAGTTGATGTAAGTAGACTGGTGACGTATATCGGTAATAAATTGTAAGATGATAAATATACGAAATGAAGTTTGAGAAATATAAAAGACTTATTTATGCGATGTAATGATTTAAGGGCAAACGTATTTTTCCCATGAACGTGAAGTATATGTAAAATATTAAACATCAAACATCAAATATTACGTATAAGAAAATAAATGTTATGTATCTTTGATCGTACGATCATCATGAATATAAAGTTTAAATACATAAAAGCTTTAATCAATAAAATATGTCTTTTTATATATTGTATACTTTATATTAAACACCAAAATTTTAAAATAAACGCATCTACCAAACTCGTTTTAAAAATTTAAGCAATGAAATAATTGCATTTATTATTTACCAAAATAATATTACATATTTTAATTATTAAATTATTTTAAAGATTCGAGTAAAGATTAAAATAAGATTTTTCATTCATGTTTTTATTATTAATTTTTGATTGTGTCATGAATTTTTTTCATGATTTTAATGTCTAGAATCCACCCTCCCAAATTAATACCTTGTATATAATAAAATATATATATTATAAATTGAAATTTATTAATAAATAATAAAATAGATTTCAATTATTCGTTCAGATGTCAAAAATAAACATTTGAAGAAAAAATCCAATGCTTATTACATACTCATTATGATAATGCAGAAAATGAAATTTGTATGTAATATAATAGATTATAAAATATGTTTAATAATTGCACATCGTTAAAATTTATTTATTAAAATTTTTTATCCATTTCAAAAAGTTACAGTATTTCGTATTATTAATTTCTTGAATTTATGAAACTTTCTAAAAATTAAATTATAATAGTTTGATTTTTTATAATCAATAACATATAGTTATTTTGAGAATTTAATATATCAAAAAATATTTCTATTCTCTCCAAATAAAATAGGACCACAAAAAGTATTTCTACTTTTTTTTTTTAATATTTTTTTCATTATCGTAATATATATATGTTTACAACTTTTTTTGATTACTATTATTACTATTATATTTAGTTAGAAGAAAAAAAGAATTATAGAAAAAATATTTAATATAAATTCTCATTTATAATCAGAGTATTAAGAAATAATATATATATGAAAAATATAATATTGTATTAGATTACATATTAAAAAATATTTTATCTCGTGCAATGTTTAATGAGATTTTTAAAAATCTTATTCGAAAATGGGGAATTTTATGTAACTTTATGTTTTTTGAATGATAATTAATTTTTGCATATTTTTCCGTATCTTCTGCGAAAACAATTTTATCAAATGAAACGTATTAATTTTTATTATGAAATAACATCTAATTCAAATATTTTAATTTTCTTTTAATCGATCATCTTATGATTCATCTTTAAAATTTTTGAAATTATTGAAAAATTATTCAATTACGATATCATTGATAAAAAAATATTATCACTAAACTTAAATAATTCTTGTGAAAAAGATGATTTAGATTTTTGCAGAAAATGAATAGTAGCCACACTTCAACGAAATGTACCTTTAATTCACGTAACAAGAGTAGACGTGATAACCATTTGCCAAAATAACAATTATCACTTTGCAAGGCGAAGCCTTATATTTTTCAGATAGCCCTCTGTCATCGTTTAAAAGAGACGTGGCCACGTCGAAAAGTAAACACGAATAGCGGAGAGGAGAATAAAATTATAGTATAGGAGTGAAATTAAGAAAAGAATTCGCGGAATTTAGCATAGGATTTTATTTCGTAATGGTTGTACATCAGAAAAGAGACGAAGGTTCCTTTTCCATCGATTCGATGGGAAGACAGGTCCCTATGCGTGCATGGATTATGGATCGGGTTCTCCGAGGGTCTATTGGTCGAATTGGCGAGCGGAAAAAAAGCAGAACGGTATGCAGGAGATACTACGTCGAAAAGTAAGAACGACGAGATAGAAAGAGAGAACGGCTTGATGCTTCTGTAGGCCATCACGCGATCCCTGCCAAGATCCTCGAAGAAAACCTCTCGTTAGTTTCTACAATCGCCGCGAAATAGCCTTTAATTTTTTTAATATCAATTCGTGTACCGGATTGCACTCCGTTTTAAAAGATGTCGCTTCCCTTTTTTCTTTTCTTCTCTCTTTTCGTTGAATTTCATTTCAATTTTATTTTCCTCTGCACGATCACTTTGGTCTATTATTGAACACTCGATATCTTTTTGATGACGCATCAAGCGATAACAATAACGAAAAAGCAGTTTAAACAAATAATATATCGTTATATTAGGATGAAAAAATGTGTATATATATATAAATAGTTCTAGAATTTTAGTTTGTTGTAAAAATTTAAAAAAGATTTCATTAATTTAAACGAAAATCTAATTTTTAATGCTCTAAATATTTTCATTTTTTTATATTAAAATAAATTACAAAACATATAAATTCAAAATTAAAGATTAATTGATTTATAAATTTATATTTAAAGTTAAATGTTTCGTAATTTATGGAATGTGATGTCCCGTTATTTCTAATACAAATTGATAGGATAAAATAAAAAAAAAATTCCAAAAAATTGTTTATTACTTTTTCCTTTTTAATTTTAAAATATTTTGAAAACTAAAGAAATATCCTAATAAACGGTGTTATTCTGTTTAGATGTAATAAGTAGAAAAATGTATACGAAAAATTTTAATAGCTTCAAAAAAAATATTAACAAAGTATCTTATACTTAATGAAAAAAATATAATATACGTACTGAATACGTATATAATATAATAGAATTTTATAATATATTTTTTATAAACAAATAAATAAATAATTCATTACAAAAATAGAAAAAATATGCATCATAGTAAAATGTTATAATATTTAATCCGTATTTTTGTTATAAAATTATTCGATATATCTAGAATCGTTTATTATTTCTCTTCGTTTCAATTCTATTCTATTTATAATTATTATAAGAAAAATATACCTTGATATATAAATTATATTGATAAATTATATTGTGTTATATTATATATTATATTATTAATATATTAATAATTATTAAAAATATTCTATACTTAAAATATATATCATAGATTCGTAATTGCAAATTTTTTACATACGATGAAGAATCGTGATTAAAATACATATATCCTAACAATATCTATACATGCAATAAAGACATTTAGAGAAAAAAAAAGCTTTCGAAACTGAAAAAAATTTGAAATAAATTAAAACAAATATATATATATGTAATATGTTTGAAAAATAAACTTTATTTTATTTTCATTTATTATTATAATTCAATAAATAATTAAACATATCATTACATATTTTACAAAGGATAATAAACATTTACAAAGGAGTTTAATAAACAAAATAATCAGTTTCGTTTGAAAATGATATTTTATTATATAAAATAAAAAAAAAATATTACATTTAATAAGTGACTAAAAATATGTGTTATATTATCGATACAACAATTATTGTTTAACAAAAAAAATCTCAACTCTATCGATATTTGCAGATTAGAAATATCTTTTTGCTTTTGATTATTTTCTTGTGAAATGTAACAAACACTCCAATCAAAGAATAGTCTAATCAAAAGAAGTAAAATATATTGATCGTTGTAAATTATTTTATATTACGTTACTTATCTTTTAAAAAATCAATGTTGATTTAAATCATAATTTCGATCATCTCGTTCTTCTATTTTGATTTATTTATCTAAAATTTATCTAAAAAAGAAACCTTATATATTCACTATTAATACATCATTAAAACTTATCATAAAATAATTATTTGTCGTAAATAATTATATATCAATTGAAAAAATATCTAAAAATCATTCATATAAAATAAATATCATTTTTCAAATATTTTTATAAATCGTGCACGCATATATATTATTATACAAAAACAAGTAATGAAGATCGAAGATGAAGATGACTACATTGACTATATAAAAAAATATAAAAACGAATAAAAATTTTGAAAAAGTCAAATTTTACGAAGCAGTTTACTCTTTGGCTGGAGACTCGTGTTACTTGATCAAATTTCAGATTGATCGTTAAGATGACGATCGGGAAAAAAATTTTCTCGTAGAATCGAGGCGGTAGACGATAAGCGGCATTCGTTAATCGAATTAATGTAATCTGAAGGAACAGCTAGGCGAGCACGAGCGAGCGTGATGACATTCTCGGCTTTAGGCTTTTCGGCTTAGGCCTCTTGCTTCGGATTAAAACTTTACAGCGATCGACCAATCCGAGCTTTCGGAATGTCTTTTATTTAGCTTTTTTTTCCCTCTTTCCGGACCTCTTACAGTAAACTTCCGCTCCGTAAAATTTAATACTATTGCTATCTCTTTATTCTATTCCTCCACGATTCGTTTAAACTTCTTCCAAGGTCAAATTTAAAATTTCAATATTTCGATCAACTGAGGAAACGTGAAATGTTATATTATACGTAATACTACTTGTTATATGTTTGGAATATTTATCTTTACACAACTTGTATGATAAAATAATCCTTTTTTTAATTTAATTTTCTATATTATTAGGATGCCATAATCTTAATGTATTTGTAGGATGTATTTTGAACAATTTTGAAAGTCAAAACAATCTATCCCCGCTTTTTGTGTATCGATTTTTCTTCGTTTTAATTTCCAGAATTGATCCCTCAAATCTCCTATGTAGAGTTATTATTATAATCCTTTTATATGTGAAATAAGAATTAATTTAAATGATTTTGATTACAAAAAAAAATATTATCAAAAACGAGAATTTTATTTTAATTAATAAATATTGATGATGGAAAAAATTTTTTGATTCTTTTCATTCATCGTTAATATTACCTATTGATAATTAGATATCTATTAATATCTATTAATAATTTATGAATAACATAAAAATAATTATAAGAACTTGGTTATATATTTTCACTTCACGATAATCTTTGGTTGTTAATTAATTAATTATTGTTATTAATATCAATATTAATTAATAACAATTAAAATAAACTTCCAATCATTAATAAAAGTCAATGATAAAAACGAAAATTCTGATTATCGATAGTTAGTCATAATCGAAATAAAATTCTTGTCATTGATAATGGTTACTATAAATTAAAATACCCCGTAGTCAATAATAATTATTTTTGAATAAAAAATTAATTCAAGATTTAAAAAATGAGTGCCTATTACTTAAGAGAAATTATAATATTATAATATATATGATCATAACTCCTAACTTATATGTTATATGTCCTAACTTATCATTATTTTACATTTTTCGATTGATATGAATTATTAATATAAATAATGTAAATCTAATGAATTTAGAATAAATACACTTTGTAATTATTATGTTTGTATGTCTTTTTTTTAATTATCTATAATTTTCAAGATTTTTAAAAATACTAAAAATAATAGATTTATATAAATATTAATAAAATTGATAAATAAAATATAAAATTCTAAACTTAATTACTTCCATAAAATCCATATAAAATTTTTAACTATTTTTTATATTTTTTAATAAATAAATATAATTTCATAATATTTTAAACTTTTAACATATAAAAAATATATAATAATTTTAAAAATTTAGTCTATTCACTTATCAAAGTGAATTGTTTTTAAAGTTACGTTATATCACACTATATTTTTTGTATTTTTTACAATCGATTTGTGTTTAGGAAATGTACCAAAACTAAATGAAAATATTAATTAAGTAAAAAAGATAAAAGGAAAAAAATTAAATAACCGATATTCAATACTTTTAATTTAAATAATAAAATTTTTTAAATATATTATATTTGTTAAAAGTAAAAATAAAATAAATATTTAAAACTTTTTATTTAATTTTATATACTTTTAAATATTATCTAAAAAAATTGACATACCAATGGTATTTAATATACTTTGATATAGAATATAGAATGTAGAATATAGAATATTGAATATAACTTGGAAAAATTTTATATAATTTACAAAAAACTAAATACATATATCATTTATAATTTTGAACAGTATCGTTTATCCCATACTCCACTCATTGTAGGTGGCAAACGTATACTTACCTTCCACTATAATTTACTTAACATTTATATACCGTTTTATATATATATTTATATATATACATATAACATTTCTAATATGATTAAATATATTAAAATTCATAACCACTTCTTTATATATTTTTCCTCAATTTATATTTAACTTTTTTTATATCGTATTTATCAAGCCACGCATTATAATTATTAAAAAAAGATTTAGAGAATTAAATCAACGTCGTTTAACGTTTTCTCCATCTTAATGAATAAATAAAATAGTGAAACGCTCGCCATTATTTATCCGTTCAATATTTACTAATAAATTTGTATTTGCAATTTGAAATTGTTACTATGTTGACAATGTTTTTGGTTAACAGTAATAAAAATAGTATTCGCGTAATGATCGTTTCATACAATGTTTCTTTTTTTCACTTCTGGCCCCAGCCGATAAATTTTACAAACAACAATATGAAAACAGAACAAAAATATGAAAACAGACAGAGTGTTTCATAGCTTATAAATTGTCTTATAATTATAAATTTAATGTATAATATAATTTCAAATACCGCATTGACTGTATTACTCGAATAAGTAAATATACAATATACAATTTTTTATTATAATAATATTAAATATTTTTTTTAATTTTCAATAGTTGTACACATCTACATCTTCTCTAATAATAATAGTAATTATACTATTATAATAATATAATAACAAAAATTAAATATAAACTTAAATACAAAAAATTAATTAAATATAAATTTAAATACAAAAATAAATAATAATATAATGAAAATAAATAATGATATTTTAATAATAAAATTTTGTTACAATATACATTACAATAAGTAATGTTTGAGTGGCTTACGATTTTCCTGTGCATTAAGGGAAGTTTACAGCGACATATTTTCCGTGTTTGCACGCATGCTTGTGTGGCTTAAAACAACGTACCAACTCGAAGATTAATAGAACCCTATTCATTCCCAAAACCATCGGTATAGTAAGTATGTACTTGCACAATTATCCCAATATTACATAAAGTTAGAACTGTAAAATTTAAATTATTATATTCTATTTACATAATTTTAAGTTCATGCACGGAACATTGAAAAGAAAAACGCAGTCAAATAACCACAAAATATCTATTTATGACAAACTTTTAATAACTGTATATATATATATATATTTATGTTCATATATATATATATACATATATATTAATGTACCAAACTGGCGAACGATTTCTTGCAGGTTAGAATACATTGAATACGAAATAATCATAGAATACGATTGTAAAGTTTGTAGTAAGCGACTAATTTACGACTCATGAAACACCCTGTATACATACGAATGTCAATTGTACTTCAACCAATAGATTACCAATACTTTTTTGTATGCGATATTATTTAAATTTGATAGGAAATAATCTGAACAATAATTTCTTAAATATATTCTCTTTTATGCTTAAAATTTATTTGAAATTGTTACTCAGATTATTTCGATATATATACTATTAAACGATATTCGATTTCAAATTCATCGTTAAATATATAATAATATGTATACACGGAAATAATAAAAATTATTGTTCTCGTCGCCATGTGTCGCTATGCCATAATTATTCGTTTAAGCACATCAATAAATAAAAAAAATTAAAAATACTACAAAGCACCGTAAAATCGGTCTCATCGATCTCAAGTTGTCATCGGCATTTTACGTAAAAGTATGCTAAAAAAAAATTAAATATATCACTAACCCTTATAATTTTGTATTTAAAAGAGCATTTCATTTTCGTAAGAACATCGTGAAATGCTATACAATCGTGAAGTTGCAAAATTTTAACATTCTTCTATTTCAATATAAATCCATTGGATATTGATTTAAAAAAAAAAAAAAAAGCATACGATTTTTGAAATACTGAAAATATAAAATAATATAACTCGTGTACAAAATATAAATCGACGAAAAAATCAAATTAACAAAGTCAAATCAGATATCTTAATTCTCGGTTGCGCGAAAACCCGCGGGAAGAAATCTGCAAACTCTATGGCAATAAGAGTTCATTGCATTAATTTTTTTTTTTTTCAACTATAAACTTCTATTTTGATTAAAACGAATATCAAATCTTTGAAGAGCTTCGCACATAAATCATATATCTATACCGACTTAAACATTTAAATTTTTGGGATACGATCGATGAAAAATTTCTCGTCTACTGTTGAATGAACAGAGGATATGTAATGTTTTTGTTTTTTTTTTTTTTGTGCAATGTTCCCACATTAACCATTGTTAAAGTATATTATATCTGTATTTGTTTTGTTTGCGCTACGAAGAAAAGCTATCAATTTACTTTCCTTCCGGCCGAAGACGCGTAGCGGTGAAACCGCGCTTATGTTTTAGATCTACACAAAAATGCGAGTTACACGATATCTACATGTTGCGGCTCGCTTTTTGAATAATTTCAATTATTCTGATAAAATGCATTTTGGTGCACCGTAGTCGCACGTGATGCGATCCCACTTACGCGATAAAAACGAATATAAAACTATTTGTAAAAGATCGCAAGAACAGTGTATAATGCATCTACATGCGCCGCATTTAGTTCATCCTGCGATCGTTTTATTTAGGCTCGATCGTCGTTGATAAAACAAGATATAAAGATAAAATGTGTATTTTTTTTTTTTTTGTTTCTTCTTTTTTGGCATACGGCGCACGACGATACTTACATAATTCTTTATCTACGTACACACGTACATAGGTAATAATAACATGATTTCTTATTGTATATTCATATCTAATTGATCGATATAGATAAAATAATAAATATAAAATATATTAAATCGCCGTAAAAGGATTTTGAAAAATGAAAAAATGGTTTAATATTTTATATATGTACATATATATATATACATATATATACATATATATATATACATATGTATATATATATATATACACGTGTGTGTGTGTTTTCTTCTTTAAACATGTTCCTTATTATATCGCATTTTTCACTTATTTTCTTCTTTTCATTTTCTTTTTTTTTTTTTTTTTTCAATTCTTTTGCCATTATTATTTTCGCATCGCACACACGCATACACAGACAGGAACAATCATGGGCGCTCTTCCCTTCCCCTATCTATACTACATATAATATTTCGTTCTATCGGAAATAACTTAATATCTATATCCAATATATTAAATAATAATCGTATCATCAATATATTAATTTTAAATAATATAATTTCTAACAAAACACCCGCCACTCAACAAATAATATTCAAAAATATACCTCGACGATATTCTTATTTGGAATTTCAATAAAAATAATTACGTTTCTAGAATTTCTACTCATTATTATCATAAACTCTTGTATAATATAATTATATTATTGGCTAACGTAAGATTTTCTGTAATTCACAAATATATTTTTGGCATACTACGATGCGATACATTGACTACGCGCTAATGAATAATATATGACTGAAAATAATAAAGATACAAGAGATTATTATACAACCACATTTTTTTCCCTAGTAGAATAGAGATTGTGATTTTAAAGAAGTTAAATAAAATAATAATATTCGTACGAAAGAAATGTACAAGTACGTGACGGGTTAGAATATAAATATTATTTAAAAAATCGATTTTTTCAATTAAGGAGTTGCTATATAATTTAATTTTAAAAAGAAGACGTAACGACGAAATATACCTTTATGCTACGTAATAATCATTCTAAATAATTCAAACGACGTATCTTTTTTTAAATAATAACGATTCTACGTACTCGGTAAAACTTTGTTTTACTTTAAAAAAAAAAAAAAAAGAGAGAGAAAGAATGAAATAAATAAATATTCATAAGTATTAATGAAAAGAATTCTTAAATATTTTCTGAGATATGGCAGTTTGACAAATCTAAATTAGAAATGTATAATTTTCAAAAAAATTTTGTTACTGTTTCGAGTACGCGAAGCTTACTGTTTCAGTTAAATTTTAATCAGATCAATTCCATTTCTCGACATTCTATTATCGATAATCGTTCTTAAAAATGAAACTTATATTATTTCTATATATTAAAATAATGCGTATGCATGGGTCTCATGAACTATCACAAGACAATGGAAGTGTTCTCTTATTTGCTCTCGCGTTATCTTATTCGTAGAACACGATGCATACATTACTATTTTTACTAGATGGTCAAATATTCCAGTTTGATTTTTATCTTGAAACTGTTCGAAGGTTCCCTTCAAAAAGTTGATGATATATAGCACATACATATTTCTCCATGTGAAAAATATTCATTTAATGTGTGTGTTGTAAATATTTTATTTCATTTAAATTCATTTAAATATTGTATTTCACAAAAAATATGACTCTCTATATAAAATTGTCAAATTCTATTATCTCGCTAAAAACGTGTGTTTCATTTGCGATAAAACATGCATCGATGAAACATTAATTATAACTGCTCTTTGATTTATATTAAATAATATTTTCATCATTTAAGCTATTATAACATTATAATATAAATTCTTAATTATTCATTTAAATATCATTTTGATGCCATATATGAATATATAATGAATTCTATGTATTTTTGTGCTCTTCGTCTTTATAAATTTTGAAATATTTATTTCCGAAATTAATAAATAATTCAAATTTTGTTTCGTATCGTATCGTAAGTTAGAAATGTTAAAAACGAATAAAGCAGCAATATCTATTTCATAAGATTGTTATATATAAATTTAAGAAATTATTTATATTATTTTTTTCTTTTTATTAGCGAATTTAAGAATTCAACTTTTTTATGTTATTATGCCTTAATTATAATTTATATGATATATAATTAACGTATTAATTATTTAATTAATACTTTACATTTTCCTTAATAGAACAAATAAAAATATTTTATACAATGAAATTTATCCTTCAAATAACATTTAAATAACGTATAGAAAGTTCTACGTATACTACATAATTCATATTTAAACAATCATTAAAAAATTAATCTATACCTATAAAAACTTTCCTAAACATGTAAAGCTTGAAAAATTATCAAAATTATTATTCATAAAAATTGACTTATTCTTAAAATCAAAATATGTTATGCTCGAAGGAGACCTACGTTCAGTTTCAATTTATGCAGCAAACTTTGTGCATTCCATTGGTTCTTGTTCAAAAATTTTTTTTTTCTTTTATAAAAAATCGAGTCATCCAGGATTCTTAACAAGTTTTTTACCGCGATAATCGTAAACGCGTCGACAAAAGAGAACCATATCCGAAGGTACTGGTATCGGAGGTTGCCGATTTTCTCTTGGATATAGTTGGTCTCCCGGTGGAACTATTAAACCGGGGCTTTCTAATCCTTCCTCGATTCTTCGCAAATTTTTACGATACCTATAAATTATATTAATATTCATAATATCTTATCTTTTAAAATCTACAATTTTTTTTTCAAAATATTTATATATTTATATATAGAAATAATTACTAATTACATTGCGAATTATATTAAATAAAAAAAAAACGTTTCACTTTTATATCTTTATAGCATCATTTCATTTAAAAAATTAGACTATATTAACTATATTAATTATAAGTTATTAATTTATAATAAATTCCCATGTAATTAAACAAACTTTTTAAATCTTGAATTTTTTAAATGGAATCATTGTAATTTTATTTTTTGTATATTTATATTTTAGAGAACATTGAAACAATAAACATAAAATGATGCATTGATCTCCCTACATTGTTCACATAAGAATTAAATTTGATAAAAATAATATTATAATTAATATTTATCTTTTGGGCTCAATTTACTTTTGAATGACATAAATATAAACAGAGAGCATATACTAATATTGCTTATATACTAATATATATAATAGTAATAATTAATAGATAAAAAATATCGACTTACCGACAATATTCATTAAATGTCAAAATATAACATTTATCTTCTATACAAGCAACACTGTTCGCATCTCGATGTCGTGAAGCAAAAACTTCATCTTCGGTATCGTATTGAGTTCTACCTTGCTCGGTATGTTCAGGTCTATAGTACCACAATAAAGAAAACATCATTTCACCTGAGAAAAGAAAATTTTTTTTTTCATTTCGCCGAACTTTACGTTTTAAAAATTATTATTAACAAACAAACCGTCATCCGGATTTTCCCATAAAGCAGCTATTTTTGCTACGAATGGTAAATCCGCTTTTCGTGGGCCACTTTTTAATAAAACGCAATCACGAGGTCTTAGAACATCACCACTTTCGTGTTTCATACTTGCATAACATCGACGTATAGCTGATTCTTCGTTCTAAATAAAATGATAAAAAAGAATGAATATATATATATATATTCTCATGTCACGAAAAAATCTTTCAATCATACAATTACCGTTAGATAAACTTTGGCTTCGAAAGGATCACCTTCCCAACTCCAACCGTTACTCCACTTGGGCTTTAAAAATGTTTTTCTAGTTAATATTAAACTTTCACTTCCCACTAAACAATCATCAACTTTGGAACTAGATTTTTTGACAGGCGGTTTCTTCGTACTTTTCCGCTTCTTTTTTATCAATGCTGGCTTCTTTGTCGATTCGTGAATGTCATATGCTTTAGATTTTGCCGTGCTCTCGTGTTTTTTCCCATTATCTTTCGTTTTCGTCTCATGCGTTTTGGATTTACCTTTTCCTTTGCATCTATTCTTCTCGTATGTTCTTGATTTTGTTCGTGTCTCCGATTTACTTTTAGAGTGTTTATTTTTGTTAATAACTTTCGACACTTTCTCCGACGTCAATTCTTTCACTAAATCAATTTTTTTGGTCGATTTTTTTACAACTGACAATAAATTGACTTCTTTTTTTGCCTTTTCCGACTTTTCAGTATTTTTATTTTTACGATCCCTTTTTTGCGTCATTTGTAAACTTTGTTGAATAACATTATTGATAGTTTCCATAATAGAATTTTCAGTGGCAGCATGTTTTACACAATTTGGAATATTATTAATTGTACTTTGTTTAAAAGTTTTTGATTTCTTCATTGCATTTTCAAGACAATTTGGATTTTCTACTTTACGTTTTTGATTTTGATTATCTTTCTTAGATTGTTTTTTCTTAGAAACTCCTTCATCGCTATTGTTGTCAAGCTTTTTTATAAATGATAAGATCGGTATAGAAATTCTGGTTGAAAAATCACTGTTATTCAAATCTTGTGACGAACCAACAGAAAGAGTCCTTTTGCTTACTTTTCTCTTCTTTTTACTATCAGACAGACTATCTAAAGATAATTTTCTCTTCGTTACTTTCTGACATTTTGGATGTTCCTCTGCTTCTGGTTTTTCTACGATATCCACAGTTTCTTCGATAGTTTCTTGCACAGTTGGTTCATAATCAGGTTTTTTCCAATTTTCGTTATCAATAGCAATAACATCACTTAATTCTTCCTTAACATCTGGATCTGCATCCAATTTATCATCAAGTAATATTCCAGAATCTTTGTCTATCTCCAGAATTGCCATTTGACCTTCTTTCATACATTGTTCACATTTCATGATATCGCATTTATAATCTGATTCACACTTTACATTACAATTTGCAACACAGGACAAATTATCACCCATTTCCATGCTACAGGATTCACATTTCACATTGTTATTTTCCAACTTAAAATTATGAAATTTGCTACTTGGACAGGTTGTCACTGCTAGTTTTTCTGAAGGTGAAAGAGTTTCCAATTTGACTTCACAAGTTGATGTACAAGCATGCTTTTGACATCCACATTTTCGTAATTTTTCTTCCGGACAATTCTTTTCATCCTAAAAAAAAAAAAGAAAAAAAATAACAATTATAAATTACAAATTATAATTGATTCTAAATACATTTTTTATATAAACTTGTATAAAATTACTTATACAGTAATATTATTATATTATTTACTTTCTAATTGCTATTCAGAAAGAAATTGTAATTAACGTGACGATTATAGGCTGTGACTACTCGATTCTTGGATTGGATCGAGCGAAAAGTATCCCGAATCGTTTTTCAATTGTACTTTGAACTTTATTTCGAATCTCAAATTTTTTTTTCAAATTTCGAATCGTATTTCGAAATTGCAGGCACGTCTTTACGTGCCAAGCAAACTGTCGAAATTCTGCTCAAACGCGAGAAAATTTCTGATCTGAACTCGATCTGCAATATTATATAATACATAATATTTATTTAGAATAATAAATAGTCGAATAGTAATATATCAGAGATTCGATATTAATATTCAAGTATCTCAATATACGAGAGATCATTTATATATATTTGTTTATAATTGTTTGTAACAGTGTTTTCGAATTAATGATTTTTAATCGATGGTTTTCATATTGTAATTAATATTTATGTAATGTTTCAATGATTAAAATTAAAAAAGTATAATGCTAATAAATTTCATGCTTTGGTACTATTTTGAACAATTTTCTATACTATATATAATTTTTAATAGAACATTAAAAATTAAATATTTTTTATATAAAAGATTTCGTTTCGTTATAAAATCGTTATAAAATTATATTTAAATAAACAGATAATAAAAAAAAAAGTAAAATTTTAAACATTCATTATTATTACTTTTAATAAAACTTGTGAGTATATAGAACATAATTTCTTCTTTAAACAATTTTTTTTACGGAATATCAAAGTTTCAGTAGTGTTTTCCTTTTTTTAAACATACGACTTTTCATTCCTAGACAAAATCTTCTATTGCAAGATAATGTATGAAAACTTTTATCCTTATATACATTACAAAATAATAATTCTCCGATATAATATAAACGTTATTATAAATAAATATATACAATATAATTTTCATCATGTGCGGATCACTGGATCTTATATACGATACACGTGTTATGTCACGATTACGTTTAACGAATCATTTTTGTAAATAACGTTTAAGAGATGGTGAGATATTTGTATATCATTTTAAAATGTAAAGCGTATTTCTTGCAACTTCACTTTCCTAAATACCAACTTTGCGATATCAGAACGAAAATTTTCACTTTCGAAGATCTATTAACATCGACGTATCGTCCTTAACAAATAAAATAACAAAAACTGCTTTGCCGTCGAAGCGTATACGAGTACAGGAAATATAATAATTTGTAGAACTGTAAATGATTAAGTGATCGAGTTACAAGAATAATATAATGATAAAATTGATAAGATAGCGATATATAAACTTACAAAGCACTTGGAACGTGATACAAACCTTATTCTTACAATCCGAATTTCGCGGGTGATTATGTCCACCGACTAGATTGTGAGACGGAGGGACCGACGGTTGGTTCTGATTCAGGTTGCGATGAGTGTTAAGTTGGACGCGATCCGTATCCCAGGCGTTGGCACCGTGAGGCGGCGCTAGCCCGGCTAGCCCCCTCGCCGGCGAGGGCGGACCCACCAAAGCACTGGGCGGCAATGACAGACCGGGCCCCGATACCACTGGCGCTCCCTTACCATTACCAATAAGGGGCCCAGTATCCACGTTTTTTGGACAAGACTGCATCGGGCATGGGCAACCCTGGAAGGCTGCATCTACAACAAATTATTCAATAATTAATATCAAATATCATCATAATTCGTTTAACCTTGCTTCGTGAAATTTAATAACGAAGACTATTTCCCTCCTCCCTCCAATTTAGTTTTTGAGTTATTTATGTATATATATATATATATGTACAGGTATAAAAAAAGCTACATTAAAAAACTATTAAATTGAATTCTGCTTGTGCACATGCGTTTCGTAGCAGCACGTGTAACAGTATGCGATCGTACAACTGTTTAAACGTATAACGGGTGAACAAAATATCGTTATACTTAGTATCTATCCATGAATTTTTTTTTATAATACAAAACAATCCTTGGGCGAATAAAGTTTTGAAAAGCCTCGGTGGCCTCGATCAACACGAAATTTGGAAAGATGATGGATAGAGACCTATAGAAAGAAGAAATAAAAATATAAAATTTTAGTTTTCGATTATTTTATTAATTTCTGATTACTCGTATCGAGGTATAATTTTCAATGTCATATATCATCTTCTGCTTATACGGACGTGATTACGATACAATCATCTTCGCTATAGAAATCATCGTCGTCGAGCGTTTAATAATCGATCTCAATATTTATAGGACATCCCATGTAAAATGTTTAATCGCTTCTATGAAAAATCACGCGGGGACTACTTTTAAATTCTAACCTAACCAATATACCTAACCTAATGTAATATCCATTACATTAACCTAACCAATATCTTTTTTGTTCGAAATCAACATAACACTTGTTATATCTGTACGCAATGTTTTTACCTGCAAATTCGTTTTTTTTTCTACCTTCATTTATACGGAACATCGTAGTTTCCATTTCGTTTAATTTCTCGAATGATTAGATTTCTGATGATGAATTTTGATGAAACACCCTATAGATACTAAAACGATATAGTTAGATATTATTGGCTATTCGACAAATTGTGCGAAGACTATTATATTAGTATCTAAATACAGCTTTCGATATATAATTTTTATCGATATCTTAGAAAATAATAAATAATATTTTAAGTGAAAAAATTTTAAATCCACTTTTTTCTTTAAATTTTGTATCGATCGATGATCGAGCAAATCATCAATTTTTTCTTTGGAATTATATCGCCCTTAAGTGATCTAAATCGCAATGAAAATTTCTCATAATACGTGTAGATCAATTTTAAAGAAAATTCTCATTCTGCTCCATAATGGAAAAGTTCATTATACATATTATTTCCAATTAACCCTTAAACGGCGATATAGATAAAATTTATGGTGAATTTATGGTGTGGTATAAAAAGTTTTTTGCAAATAACTCGAAAACTAAATCCAATTGTACAGAAAAGGAAAAGTTATTCAAAATTA
Organism: Apis cerana; assembly: GCF_029169275.1. Classification (NCBI taxonomy): domain Eukaryota; kingdom Metazoa; phylum Arthropoda; class Insecta; order Hymenoptera; family Apidae; genus Apis; species Apis cerana. The sequence goes on from NC_083853.1 coordinate 584,197, forward strand.
AGTTATTTACGACGTATTTCAAACCCATTAAGATATAATATTAAGATCAATTGGAAAACAGCTCAATGGGTAACAAATTTAATTTTATCGTCGATAAATATATTTTATCTTTTCGTCAATTCTTTTTTACACCGCAATTGAATAGCAATAAATAATTTCAAATCAAGCGTAAGTTTTGATAATTTATATCGACTTTATAAAAAAAGATTACGAAATTAATCCAACAGGATATTTTATGTAAATGATTACGTTCATATAATTTGATAAATAGATACTCACGATCTACAAAAGGTCTTCCCTGAGAATGCAAATATGCCGGATTTGGTGGAGGTGGAGGTGGTGGTGGAGGTGGAGGATATCCTCCGTAGTATGGAGGCAAAGGGTATTCACCTGGCGGCGGTGGGGGTGGCTGGTAATCAACAACTGCTGGACCACCCGCAGTAGCGCCACTACCAGGACCGCCGCCTCCACCGGATTCCTGATATCCGTAATACTGCCTGAAAAAGTACCTTTTTTTACAATACATTATCAAAATTAATCATCATAATTTTACCAAAATGACACAAAAATAATATGGTTAAAACGTTTTACCTTCTATAAGTTGGTGCATATTTATAATAAGGCGGTGGATGAGCGTGAGGATGGGAATACGTAGGTGGATAACACAGATCTGCGTATTGTGGTGGTGTACCATAGTACTGAGGACAATATGCCCTATAAAATCCACCTCCTGAAAAAAAATGATCATGTATCAACCGAGAGCAAAATTAAAATTCTATTCGATATTTTAATCAAAAATCGTTAAAATTATTTCATAGAAAAATTATAACGATTAAATTGCATTTTATTAAAATTATAAATATTTATATCAATATGTACAATTTGTATCACGATATCTGTATTTTATGGATGGTTTTTGATGCAAAAAATTGCATTATATATTTTCATGTTAGCTTCTCTTCAACTCGTAATAATTATGCGTCACAACTTATTAAATTGAAAGATATTAAGAAATAAAATAATAAAAATAATTTATTCAATTTGAATAATAAAGTATATTACAAAATAACGATTATTCAAAAATTTCTAACAAATTTAATTTTCAAGAGATCCTGTTTGTATTTCTTGAAAATTTATAAAAAATTTTCAATAATATAGAAAACTCTCTATTTTTAAAAAAAATTAATCAATATTTGCTATAATTTCTAAAAAAATTATTTGTAATATTTTTTTTATTTTTAATGAAACTTCATAATTGTATAACAATAGATTACATATTCTTTTTTAACGAGATGCCACCATTTTAAAGGGATGAAACCAGTGCTCAATGATTTCAATGAATTTTCATTCCTTTAAATATAATTTTATCATAATGCAAAATTTTTGATTAAAAATTGTGCAAAATTTAATGCTCTATTATTCTGCTGTAAAAAAATTCTCAGATGAATTCATATTAAAAATTGAAAAAAACTGATAACTTAAGATTGATTTCATCCTTTGAAAAAGATTTCTTGTCGATAAAATTAAAAATTATTTTATATGTAATCGATTATCTTCTACATATATAGAAAATTTATTTTATTAAAATCAAAATTTTCAAACTAAATAAATTTTTCTATAAACATATAAAATATATAAAATAATGTACTTATATATAATTTTTAAATCATATCAAAAATTTAAAGAAATGTTTCGTAAATTCTCATATTTTTATGATATCTTAAAAAATATTTTATATTTTAATTATTGTTCAAAAATTCTTTTAAATAAATGTAAATAATAAAATAAAAAATTAAATAATAAATTAAATAATATAATAATAAAATAAAATATGAATCAATTATTTTTTATTATTCTAAATCACACTGTTGTTAGATTCTTTTTTAAAAAATGTACAATTTTATTGTGCATTATTATTTAAATCTTATTTCATATATAAAAATTGGTAATCTATATATTTTTTATTTATATTAAATTTTTTACTTAGTTATAATTCCATGAGAGAAATTAATTATAAATATTATAAAAAAATAAAATTTGATAAATAAAAAAAACTTTGATAAAATGAATTTATCATAATCTATAGTTGCCATTTGAAATTATCTTATTATGGTTTTAAAACATAAAAATATAAAATATCATTTTTTCATTTATATAATAATTTCGACCAATTGAATTGTTACAAAATTCTAATTCAAAATATATGAAATTCCAAATCATTTTTTAATTTTAACGGCCTTGAATTCAATGACAGATTTGTGCATAAATAATTACTTTGAATTTCGTACACTAAGATAATAAAAATAATAAATTTGTATGTTATTCAATCAAAAAATCAACATTAGAAACATTATTCAAAATTTAAAATAAATTAACTGAATTGTTCATTTTTCTAATCGAATGATTGTTAAATTCGAAATACAAAATGAGATTCTAAAAATTTGTAACTTATCGAAAAACTAAATTTATTCAAATATTATTTTTTAAATTTATTTGTGCAATTATCGAAAATATGTCGCATATTCACTAAATAAGTGGCATAATTTAAAAATTATAATAAAATCAAATCGTTATAGAATAAGAATAATATAAAAATAACACACATCAAAATTAAAAATCTATGAAACGAATATTCTAAATTAATAAATAAAAATTAAAAATTCGCGAAATTACAAAATTTTATTAATAAAAAAAATAAAAACAACAAGGATATTTTCTGTATCCTGTAATATGCAAACTATCTACTCAATAATAAGTAATTTTCCAGCAAAATTTTTCCGACATTTTATTTTTTTCAAATGATTTTTAGTAGATTTTTAAGAGATATAGAATCCTTTACAAAATCTTGTCGAAAGATCAATCCTTTCTGAATTTTTATAAATAAATTGAAATATATCATAAATGACAATATTTTGAATAATTTTTTTTTCTATAAATATAAAAATAATCTTAGTTATATTTATAAAAAACTTCTAATACAATTTTCTTTATATTTTAATCATAGTGCATATACATTCTTTTATGCTATTTATATCAATAAATATCAGAAAAATTTTTCTAAAAATTTGATAATATAAATTATAATCAAAAAATGAACTTCTCTATTTCTAGATACAAATCATCATGATTAAACTGTTCTGTTGTGTCGGCTGCATTTTAATCTAGCATAATTATCATTGGGTAAAAGATGATTTAAAAATCTATTTCATTTTTCCAATTAGAACATAATAAAAATTTAGAACATAAATAAAAATGTAATCATTGATATAATTTCTTATTATTTATTGATTGAAAAATTATTATTAAAATGATTATTTTAAAGATTAAAAATCTCAATTTCTTTTATTTATAATTTACAAAAGGATAGAAATGTTTAATATCGGAATATAAGAAGTCGTTTCTAATACATATGCAGAATTTAATATATATAGAAAATTCTTTACCAATATGTTAGAAACTATAAGATTAATTACATGTAAATGAAACAATTATTCAAAATAATGTTATTAACAACATTATATGTAATATTATTTCGAATCACTCAAATAAAAAAAGAAATGAAAAGTATTTATAATTCATATAAAAAGTATGAATGATGTAAAAAATATTTTAGAGAAAAATTGTTTGATACAAAAAGATATGTTATGTAGTATTAATAATTTTTCTATAAATTGACATCTAAAAGTTATATTAAATTTTAATTTTTGAAACGAAATCATACAATTTTTATTGCACTAATTGGTATAACTCGTTATTTCTTATAAAAAAGTACTAAATTTATGTCGAAAAATCTTATCTTAGAATATTATTGTAATTTAAAATTTGTAAAACTTATCATATAAAAGAAAAGAAGAATGCCATTTCCTTATCTTCCATATGATAAGTTTTACAAACTTCAAGTTACAATAATACATATCTCTTAAAGATTTTTCGATAATAAATAGCTTAATAGAAAATAACGAGCTGTATCGATTAGTACAATAAAAATTATATGATTTCATTTAAAAAATTAAAATTAATCTTCATGACTTTTCATATCAATTTAATAGAACAATTATTAATAATCATAATCATATCTCTTTCCATTCAATAACTTTTGTTTGAAATTTCATTTTTTCAGATCAATCATATTTTTCCAGATATCTGAATGGTTTAAAATAAACCGGACATGTATGAAGTTTGTTAAGATTGAAAAAAAGTTTAACATTACTCTTTATATAATATTTCAAATTTATTAAAATCCGCGAGGGATTTTTTTATAAGTGTTCCAAGCCATACTCAAATTTGTAAATTTGAGCTTTTATTTACAGGTTTAATTCACGGTATTCGCAATATTTAATTTTTAGATTTATAGCAAGAACGAAATATGTTTTTATAAATCTGACTCAAAAGTTATTTAAAATTGAATCAAATCTTAAAAAATGATTTATTCCGTTTCATTCAAACGAAACAATAATTTGATAATCAAATGCCATTATTAACTCCTGAATTCCCAAAAAATTGCCAAGTCTAATCATTTTTAACCGATATCTATAAATTATAATTATTAAATATCATTAGAATAAATTATGGGTCAAAAATAATATGATTAAGTTAATAGAGAATTAATAATTTATATTAAATATGTATATATCTTATATAAAATCATGCAAATCTAAAAAACATTTCATTCTTCAATATTAAATAAAATAACATATTTTTTATTTTATAGGATTAACAATAAAATTAATATTATTTTTAAAAATTATAAAATTTATTAATTTATTTTTACCTATGAATAAAAAAATTTATATATACTTTATAAAAACTTTGCAAAAAGTTTTATATAATATGCATTAAATATATCAAATTATATTCATAATAATAAATGAACAAATTAAAAATACTTACAAAATGATAATTTCCTTTGTAATAATTTGTATCAAATTTAAATTTATTCGTCTACAATTATTTTTGTATACAAGAAATATTATTTATTAAAAATAGAAATTATATTTTAAATTATCAAACAAATATTTGTTAATTAGATTTATAATAATAATTTAAATATTACTAGGAAAAGCAATTTTTATTCGGTACTAAAAATCATGAATAAAAAAAAAATATTATCCATACGTTTATTCTAATATTGCCATATTCGTTTTATACCCGTGAAATTAAAATAAATAATGTTTTTCTTTTAAAAATAATAAATACTATATATATATATATATATATATATATATATATATGATATAGATCACCCATATTCCCTGTTATATAAAATAAAGTAATTAGTATAAATAGAAAATTTAAAAAAATTTAAAAAAATGAAAGAAATATAAAAGACATGCAAAACTCTCCATTATTTTTCAAATTATAAACAATTTAATTTTATAAAATATAATTTTATAATTTTATAAAATAAAACACATACTTCTAATCAATTTAAAATCGATTTAAATTACTTATAAATAAACATTACCTGATATGTTTGTATATCAATTTTTATATTTGTTTTGAATTCTAGAATTAATTCTTCAAATATATTTTATGTTGTATCAATATATATTAATATATCAATATTTAAAATTATACAGAATAATCCAAATAAAGAGTTACAATCTATTTTCTTAGAAACTTATAAGATAACGATTTATTTATTTCTTTTTGTAATTAAAAAACACAAGAATAAATAATCTTTTATTTTTTTAAAATTTTGTTAAAGCATTTTAAGAGATAAGAATGAATTTCCTAAATTTTTTTTATGAAAAATATTATTAATTTTTTATTACTTAATAAAAAAAATATTGCCATTTTGTTACATTTTCAAAACGATATGTTTAACTTCTAAACTATTTATTAAGACTTTTATAATTTCTATTTAAGAATGATGATAAAAATAACATTGCATATATATATATATATTATATTATATTAACAATGAACAACTATTTATATATTGATTATTTCATTAGTTACGAAATATTTGAAAAAATATTCAAAAAAATCTAATAAATAAGAACATTTAAAAACATAAGAACATTATTTTGATTAGATTCTATTTTAATATTTTTTTTTTTTGTTTTTAGCTTCAAGGAAATTTTTTTAGAATATACTATAATATATATTTATAATAAAAAGAATGATTTAAATAAATATTATTTAATTATAATATCCAAATAATAAGGAATTAATAACAATAGTAATAAAGAATTCGACTTAAAATCTAAGCTTTATTTAATTAAAAAAAAAAAAAGGAAATTAATATTTCTATTGGTTTCAAGAAAATAGTTTGTACCATTTTATTTTAATTGCTCTTATAATTACTCTGTCAATAGTCTGATTAGCATTGTAATAAAAAAAACATAAGAAATCTGATATCATAAAATTGTAACATAATTCAAAATGTATCGTTTTCTATAAAATTTTTTTTTAATATTTATCGATGAAATAAATTGTTTTTTATCACTTTACGTTAAAAATATAATATTATAACTTAAAAAAATTTATTATATATTATTTATTATTTATTATATAATTAAAAAATTTATAAAAATATTTTAGTGAGTAAATTAAAAATTAAGAATTAATAAAAACGAATAAAATATTGTTTAAAATAATTTTATAAATAAAACTATAAAATATATTAATATATATTTTTGAAATTTTTAAAAAAATAACACATTGTATAAAAATTTATTTTATACTATTATATTTTTTTAATGATCACTGTTTAAATAACATTAAAAAATAAAAGAAATAAAATTATTTATATAATCTAATTTTTATTTATTTAAAAAGATTTTAAATATTTTTTTCTAACGTTACTAAGAGATTTTTATTATTATTAGATAATTAAAATTTTCTTTACACAATTTATATAATAACAAACAATTTATGAATTAATCTGAAAATTTTCATCAATAGATTGCTACTAAAAACTTGAAGACTATAATTTAATGTATAGACTTTTAATTATATAATTTTATTAATTTGATAAAAAAAAATTTTTTAAATATTTTAAAACAATAAAAAGGATTAAATATTATTTAATTAAACAAAAAAAAATAGTATTTAATAAATACAAAATTATAAGTTTTTTAATTCTGAAAAAAAATTGAAAATAATTAAATCTTTTCTTAAAAATAATAATTCTTAAGAATTTACATATATTCTTTTATACTTTTTTTTTTTAATTATTTTAAACTATTATATATACAAAATTTAATCAGCTTTAATTAAATAATCAAAAATACAAAAATGAAGTTTATATGATTTAAATTTATCAATGAAAAAATTCTGAAAGAATCAAATGATTTGTTTTATAAAAAGTTCAAATAAGTAAAAACATGTGATATATTATAGTCGCAATTTTATAAATTGATTTTTTCGAAAATGAAATAATTTTATAAATCGCTAAATTTGTCTAAATAAAAAATATAAAATTATCTTAAAATTTCATTGAAAATGATATTAAAAAAAAAGAAATTTACATATAATCTCCTTCAAATAGTATTAATTTAAGATCTTAAAGATTTTTTCATAAAATTTCTAAATAATAGAAATAATATAATTTAAATATCGCACCCTGTATAAATATACCTGTACTGTTAGTTCCCCCAGAAGTTGTAGAAGTTGCAACTAAATCATCCGAACCTTCAGAATTTTGTGGAGGTGTAGGTGTTGGTTCTGGAGGAGGTCCCTTAATAGGTGGTAAAGTTGGTGGATGTTGTATCAGTGGTCCAGCCGGCTGATAATACCCTAATTACATTTATATTATATTTACTTATTTTTTACATATATTTTCATTTATATATTTTTATATTTATTATTACGTATATATTTTCTTATTTTTTCGCAAATACGAATTTTATTTTTATTTAATTTAATTTCAAAAATATTTAATATTTATTTATTAAATAATTATAATAAAAAAATATAATTACCACCATGTTGATGTGGCGCTGAAAATGCAGAATGTCTACGAGGTGACATATTTGAATGATTATTCTGACTACCTGGTGGTTGCATAGAAGATAATGCTCCCAATGGTGTGTATGATTTGCAAGGTTGTTCCAATTTTTGCTTTTTCAAAAAATATAAATGCATATTTAATGTTGTTCATATAATATATAATATATATTTTTAAAATTAAAAAAAATTCTTTGAATGTATAAATAACAAACCTGGTCATGAAGTTCAGTAGCAACTGCAGTAGCTGCAGTTTGAGTATGACTTGTTGAACTTATTCTATATTGCATACCAGCAATACTGCAAAAACCTTCATGATGTGTTGATCGAGTTTGATTAACATAAACACCTTAAATAAAATTAATAATATATAATATTTATTTTAATAACAAATATAAGAAATGAAATTAATAAAATTAAATAAAATACCAGTAATAGTAACATCTGTATCTTGATTAACAATAACAAGTTTATTAGATGGTTTTAGAACTTCATCTTGTTCTGAATTTTGTCTTGACTTCCTTTTTTCAATATCAGAATCATTTTGTTTACGTTTTTTAATAATTTCCACTTCTGATTCACTAGAAGAATCAAAACTACTACCACAACGATTTTTTTCATCTGAATAGGAAGCAGCTAGAATAGCTGTAGCATTAAGACTTGCCATTCTTTTACAAACAACCATATCCTTCAAATCCATTACTTCTTCATTTTTTTTTCTTCGTTTGGTAATTTTTTTCTTACTATGTTCCATATTTTTATCACGTTCACATTCATCATCAGAAGAAGTTGAAGATGAAGAACTTTCTAGCATATCCCAATGTTTTCCACGTAATCCTGGTACATTTCTAAGTTTTCTTTTTGGTATATTTTCTTCTATTTTTGTTTCTAATTTCTTTTCTTTTTCTTTACGAATTTGTTCTTCTTTTTCTTCTTTAGTTTTCTTTTGTTTTTCTTTTTCAGGCCTTGGTTTACAGAAACCACCAAGATAAACTCCTCCTGTTTCATTTTCATATAAGCAATGAACTTTGGCTAATGCATTCAAAGAAGCAACTCTATGTCGTTTTGGTCCATTCCAAAATCCGAACAATCTCATTCTTCTAATACGTTCATGCTCTGATGGTGAATTAGCTCTTTCTTTTCTCTTAATTTCTTTCTGTTTATTTTTTTTGGTCTCATCATCACTTTCATCCTCTGACTCTGATAATAATGCATTATTACTTACATTATCTCCATTAATTGGCTCATCCTTTAAATCTGTATCAATTATATTTTCATTATCAATTTGCTCTTGTTTAGAAGAAACATTATCATTTGAATTATCTTCACAAACCTTGATTTGTTTATTAGATTCTTCAGAAGATGTTTCTTCTGAAGAAGAAATCAATTGATTATTATTTTCCATTTGTACTTTTACAGTTTTCTTTTTTATTATTTTTTTATTTATTTTTGGAGTACAATTTTTAACAATTTTTTTGATATCTTGTGATTTTAATTGTGCTTGCTCTTCTTTTCCATTTTTATCAATATCTTTATCTTCTTCTAATTCACTTTTTATGTCTGTTGTATGTGTTTCTTCATTTAATTCATCTTTGTTCATGATTTTTTTATGTTCAACTAGTAATTTTTCTGTTTCTTTTGTATCTATTTTTTTCTTAGGTATAACTTTTTCCACAAATGTTTTCAATTTATCATCTTTTTTTAATGTAGAATTTATTTTACTAGTTTTTGAAGGCAATTTAGCTTTCATATGTTTTCCTAACTTTGGTTTCTTCTCTTGCATAATTTTACTTTTAGAAATATTAACATTTTTCCTTTTTGTTTTTTTCATTGCTTCATCTTCCTCACTTACAGATGTTTCTTCATCTTTTACCAATCGGTTTAACTTAATTTTTTTGTCTACAAATTTTTGAACTACCGATAAATGTGACTTCTTCGTTAAAACAGTCTTTCTAGAAATACCTTTTTTTTGTAATGATTTTGTCTTAGAATCTTTTTTAGTTCGTGCTAAAGAAGTTTTAGTATTTATTGTACCTTTGTCAAGAAGTTTTTTACGTTCTGATTTTTTATCTTTTATCACAGATATTTTCATATTTTCCTTGATATCAGGCTTTATTAATTTTGAATCTTTCTTTTTTTCGTCTTTAAATTTTTTCTTAGAAATGGAACAAATGATATCTATTTTTTCTTCATGTAAATCTTTTTCTTCTGTAATATTTAAAAGTTTTGATTGATCTTCTATATTCTCATCATCAAATTTCCCACTTTTCTTTTTTTCCTCTATTTTTTCAAACTTTCTTTTATTTTCCATAGCTTGTTTTTCCAATTTTATTTTTTCTTCTATTTTTTGTACTTTCTTTTTTTCTGTACTATCATAAATACACTCATCTGTGACTTTTTCATCTATTTTATCCAATTTTTTTTCTTCAACTTTTTCACACTTTTTTTCATAATCTTTTATATACTTTTTTTTTTCATCCACTTTTTCAGGTTTTTCTTTTCGCTTTTCTTCAATTTTTTTCTTATCTTCTATTTTCTTTTTTTCTTCTGTTTTTTCTGATTTCTTCTTATCACTTTCTATTTTCTTTTTTGCATCTTCTCCCTTTTCAAGTTTCTTAGATTTTTTTTCTTTCCTTATATCAGATATAGATTTCTCTAAAAATGAGCGACGTTTTTTAGCAATTGTTGGGATTTTTGTTGCCTTCCGGGCAACCGTTGCCTTTTTCTGTGGCTTCATTATGATTATTTCCTTTACATTTTCAGTTTGATAGAAATATGCTCAATATTCAAAAAAAAGCACTGAGCAAACTGTTAAAACTACCTAACTGCCATTGTAAAATATTATAAATTTTATCTTTTTTCAAGCTGATTATATCTGAAAAGAAAAAAAATATTTAATATTTATCATAGTGAAATAATACAATATACAAAAACAAAATAATTTTTGAGATTAATTTTTTTTAAGATATATTTTTAGCAATAAAAAAAATAATTTCGTGTATCAAAAAATTGTGATACAAAAATTCTTATAAAACAATTTTATTTTTTGTAAGAATTTTAAAATGATGATTAATTGATATCTAGTACTTCTTAATATTATACAAAATGAAACACATTTATACATTTACACATTTACAGATATTTGAGAGTAAAAATATTTCTATATTTCTAAATAATTAGATAAAATAATATAACAAAATATTCAAATTGTATAATAATGATAAAATGAAAAAGAATTATGATCAAGATTGTCGGGTGCGCGCACTTTCATCGACTTGTTGACAAATCGATCCCTTTAAATTTCATTGCTTCCATGATTTAACATACGTCAGATAAACTCATTGTTCGAGATTTTTTAATAGGATTCTCTAGTATTTTGTCAACAAAATATATTAAATTCATAAAAAATACAAAGCCAATGTTAAAAATCAAGAAATTAAAAGGATAAGGATAATAGGATACCTTTTAAATGTATCCGTAGATGGCCACAAGTGGCTAACATAAACCTACTCTACTGATCGATGAATTTGTCACGTACGAAATTTTGCCAGACTTATACACTATTAGAAAAGTCCCAAGTAGTGTATTTTCAATAAAATCACTTGCACATTTATTATATATACATAATTAAATGATAAAAAATAAACGTAAACTAACACAATTTATGTTTACCTCTAGCGAGCCCTTTTATTCCTACACACGGCCCGCGAACTCTTTTTTAAACAATAAATTAATATACAAATACAATAGACTACTCTGGTAATATTTTACTTAAACACACCACTAAAAAAAAAAAACAATAACACGATCGTTTTATTAATACTTTCCGTCTGCTTCTACGAGACCTAACACGAATTTCACATTTCTTTCTTCCAAAACACGAATCTCACTAGACGTCCCTGCCCTTTTACCGTTGCCTTGTCGGCCATTTTCTTCCTCGCGCCGCTCCCCCACTTTTCCTTTATACGTTACTAAATAATAGATTCTCTGTTTTCCTTTAATCTCACTAGATGGAATCACTTTTTCGTGCTCTGGTGACATCTACAATCTCTCGCGCGATAATCAAATAAATAGTTTTAATTAAATGATTAATCATCAAAGTATAAAAATGTAATGGAAGCGTTATTTTTCTCAATTTCATTGCAAATTACAAAATATACAAATGTAAAATAAAGGACTCAAGATATGAAAATTATTGGAAAAACTGATTGAGATAACATATTTAGATAGCAGAGATTAGTATGAAGAAATGAAATATGATATTAGCAAATTTGATACAATATAGTAAATTTTATAATATATTATTGGGTTTATAAATATATTTTATTATTTATTACAAAAAAGTATTATTATTTCTTCTTTCCGTAATTCAGAAAAGAAAATACAGAAAGTATAAATATTTTTTTACGATTGTCGAAAAAGAGATATATAAAGAAGAATTTAAAAAGTAATATGATTAATTACTTATTTTTTATACGAATAAATAAATAAGATAAATATGTCATTTTACAGAAAAAAATTAAGGTTTTCATCGATACATACGATTGTCAACTGTATAAAAACTTTAACAAAGATATCAATAGAATGTTTAGTTAATCAGTTTTTCAATGTGGATTAATTAATAATATTTGAAAATATGATTTGAAAACAATAATTGAAACAGAAAAATTTTGTAATATCTGATTCTTTGCACATTAAGATGCAAATTTATCATTATTGAATCCCAATATTTATGGATCATAAATTGCACTAATGCAAAGGAAAAAATTAGTAATGTTAATAAAATTAGAATAGAATTGATTATCCATAGATGGCGTTACTTTTTTATACTGAAAATTTAATTATTCCGGAATTTCGATGTATCATTAGGTTCATTAATCAAAAAATGATATGTATTTATATTATTACTGCTCATCGCTACTTAAACTCAGATTAATCAGAATATAATTAGAAGAACGATTTCAAAAGCAATTTTAATTTCAAACCGAAGACAATTATAAAAAGGAAATTAATAAATTTGAAATTGTTGAACGCTGAGAAAGAATTTGATATAAAAAAAACATATTTTCATCCAAAATTCTCACAAATAAAGTTACAAAATGATATTTTTTTGATATAACTGAACAAGTACTGATTTTAAATTGCACAGTATTTAATCGATTTGCCAATTAGATTGATTAGATATCTTAATTCAACAAAAAAAAAATAATAATAACAGCTTGGAATATAAGAGAAATTTACATAGTTAAGAATTACTTATCATTAATTACAAATTCACTTATCACTAATAAATATAGACAAATGTATGCAAATATATGCAAATAGAAATGTAGAAATGTGTAAAGAAAAAAGAAAAGAAAAATTTTAATAAGTAAATATGAGTGAATTTAATTCAGAATAATGATGGATCATTTTAAACTTTAGGAATATGCAATAATTATTTAAAATATATTCAACTTATCAACTTTTGCGATATGGAAGGAGTAATATATATCAATCCAATCTATTATATGAAATTTAAATATATAAATAAATATTATAAAAAAAAACATACAAATTATTATTGATACTATAAATTGTTATGTTCATAAACATTATTAAATTATAATATTATAAACATATCTTATAAGGAAAAATTCATTATTTTATTACTTTCAATTATTTTATTTTTAGTTACTAGTATTAGTTACTAATATTATTTTATACTAATATTGATAAAAATTTATTTTAATCTATAATTTTTAATTTTTATTAAATTTATTCTAAGTTATAAGTTTTTTTTTATTAACATTAATCGAAAATAAATCAAGAACGATTTTAAATCAAAATTCTCAATCATGTATCATTATGTATCATTACTTTATCAGAAATATCTAAATATTCGAATAAGTTTTCTAAATATTCAAATTTTAGATACCATATAATTCTTTCCTGGATATCAAAAATTCAAATATCTCATAATCAATAATTAATTAATATTATTTGAATGAAATTTATAAACATTTAGATTGGTAAATATTATAATCGGTTAAAATCGGTTAAAATTGGCAAAATTAATCGTCGATTCCATTGAAAAAAATTCGCTTGTTAAAAATCAATATAAAGTTTTAAAAATTATTGATATAAATAAAATTATCATTAGAAGTGATATTTTCATACGGTGGATACGGAAGTGATATTTTGCAATCGATATAATTGTTTACTGGATTCAAGATTTACTGTCAATGATCTATGGAATTTAAATCCAAAAGAACTTACAGAATAATAGATCAAACAAATTATAAATCATAAATAAAAAAAAAAGTCGCTGAAATTAATATGTAATTCTGAAAAAATCAGCGAAGTAACATTATATATTAATAGTATATATTAATAGTAATTTAATGCAATATACATAACATGTTTATTGATAAAATAATGGAATTCTTGCCATTACAGAAAAAATACAAAAGAAAATATTAAAATGGTAGTTATAATATGAAGAATCGATTCTATATTGGAAACAAATAACATAATATAGTGATTTATGTTTTTTGTAGAATCATGAATTTGAAAAATTTATATTATTTCAAAAAATCGTATTTTTTTTAGAAAAAATAGAAAAAATTATTGAAATAATTGAAAATAGCCAATATTATTAGTTTTATATAGATATTGCTTTATTATAGATGAAATGAATGGTTTAAAATTTTTAGCGAAGAATATGTTGATATAGCAAAAAGAATAGTAATTATATAAATTATTAAATTATATAAATATTAATATTATAAATTATTCGCACCAAATAATTAATAAAGGAATAAAGATCAAAAGATCTATACAACAAACATAGAATGTCTGTTTACAAAGGAATTTGTCATAATTAGCTAATTTTTTCCAAAATTTTGGACTATCGATAAATTTGAAAAATCGCAAGTTATTGGATAGCCAAATGAATCTTATCTTTTGACAAATAAATATTCAGGAATGCAGATTTATATAAGCATAAAAAAATAATATTTCAATAAAGAAAATATCTTGAATAATTTTACTAAAATAATAGTCAGGAAATAGGATCAATTTTTTTTTAAAAATATATTTAAAAATATTTAAAAAATAGTTTTATTACAAAAATATAATTATAAAATAAACAAAAATATAAAATATATATATAAATTTTAAAATTTATATATATATTTCGTTTAAGAATTAATTATGTATATTATTCCCAAATTTATTAATAAAACAAAAAGTGATAAAATCTTTCAAAAAAATTGTTTTCATTCTATTTAATGTTATATTCATTTAATTATATTTATTGCATAAATCCTAATAACATTGCTTGTACCACATCTCCTTCTTGTAATGTTATCTTTTCTGTCGTACGCGCTGGTAACATTAATAATGCATTTGCATTTTTGCAGTTAAGTAATTTACTACTAATTTGATCTCCAGTACTATAAGCTAGTGGTAAAATATCCGTACTACTCCATTTTAAAATTGCTCTTGCATACTCAGGACGTGGATCCAAATTATAAGATGACATTAACTATTATTAAAATATATATTAAGTATTATATAAATTAATAATTTAAAATAAATAAATATATTACATACTTTTGTTCTCACGATTATAGGTATAGAAAAATCTTTACATAATTGTTTCAATAAAGGCAGTGCAAATAAATTCATAGTAACAGTTGCAGAAACTGGATTACCCGGTAAACATAATAAATATTTTTTTCTATTTTGAAAAAAACATGTTGCAAAAGTAGTCGGTTTCCCGGGTTTCATATTTACACGACCTAAAGTTTAAATTTTTAAATATTATATAATTATCATTGAATATAATTATCTGTATTACTTTAATAATAATATTACCGAAATGTATAGTAGCATTGAAATAATGTTGCAAAATAGACTTCAATATATCTCTATCACCCATTGATACAGAACCTGATGTTATAAGTACATCAGTTTGTGTTAATATATACTTAATTTTGTCTATCATAATATTCTCACTATATAATATATATATATATATATATAACAATTATATAATAATTTTTTTTAAATAAATAAAATAAGATATAAATAGACTTACTCATCTATTGCAATACCCATATCCAAGGCATCAAAACCATTTTCCTTTAATATTGATAATAATGTAATTTTATTGCTATCATATATGTGTCCTGGCAATAAAGTAGTTCCAGGATTTTGTAATTCGTTTCCTGTAGATAACACACCAATTTTTGGAAAATCAGTGACTAATAATTTTTTGTAACCACATGCAGCAGCAAGACCTAATTCTACTGCTCCTAATTTTGTTCCTGATTTTAAAATCAATTCCCCTTTTTTAATATCACAACCAATAGATCTTAAAGAAAATAAAAATAAAAAAAGGATATAATTGTTATAATATAATTATTATTTAACCAACATTATAACTATAACTAAAAACAAGATACCTAATATCCTGTCCAGATTTTACTTCTCTCATGATTTCGATTTCTTCTTCCTCCATATTATCTGCAGTTCCTTTTATAAGTTTAGTATCTTCAACTTGAATAACTGCTGTTGCATCTTTAAATTAAAAAGAAAAATCAGTAAAAAATAAACAAAAACATTTAATTAAATATATTACACACCATCTGGAATTGGAGCACCTGTATTTACTCTTACACATGTACCAGGTTCAAGTTTAATTGTAGTGACCTATGAATTTATAACATTGATATATTATAAATACTTTAAAATATAAAATATAAAATATCTTTACTATATTACTTACAGTGTCTCCAGCTTTTATTCCACTTAATACTCTTCTTTTGCCCTTTCCATCATTTGCTAAAACTGCATAACCATCTTTAATAGAAGCTCTAAACGGTGGTAAATCATATTTAGAATATAAATCACCATCCAATATTCTGTTATGACTCTTTTCTAAATCTTCTGATTTACCATTAGAATTTAATGGTTCTACATGTTTATGAATCAATTGTAAAGCTTCTTCCACACTAATCATTGGATATAAAGATTCCCTATTGCGTTTAATTATACTAGTTAAACATGACTAAAAAATAAAATTTATTTATTTATTTATTTATATTATATTTTATTTTGAATATAGAAAATTTATTTAATAAAAATATTTCTTACTGAAATTTTATCTTGTTTTTCTGCAACAATGTTATTTTGCATATTTCCATGCATATTTTTTATTTTTTCCTTATTATCTCTAATCAAATCAACAGCATGTGGTATAGCAGGTGCAATTACACTTAAGCATTCTTTTGCAGCTTTTGGCGATCCCGGTAAATTTATAATTAATGTTTTATCTCGTATTCCACTAACACCTCTTATTAATATAAAATATATATATAAAAATTTATATATATAATTTTATGTTTGTATATATTTATTTAATTGTATCATATTATATTACATTATATATATTATATATTATATATATTTTGTATAATAGAATATGTATATATAAAATATATTTCATATAGAGAATATAAATTATTTTCTTTAAAATTACTAAAGATATTGATTAAATTTTTATTATAATTAAATATTGATACAGAAGCCAATCACAGAGTAAAAAAAATTTTAAAAAGTGTTGGAAAATAGAATGGATATTCCTTTTTTTTTTAAATGGAATAGTGTATTAATATTTTATTATTTAAATAATACAATTGCTATCAAATTTAATAATATTTACTTGAAATTTTGTTTATTCCAAGCAATTAATTAAGAATACTATATAAAAATTTAATGAATAAAATTAAATTATTAACTAAAAATTAATTAATATAGTGAAATTCCTTATAATACTCATAACACTTTATAAATAGAATATTCTATATATATATTAAAAAATTTTTTAAAATAACAGAATTTAATAATATATGATAAAAATTATATTTTAATACTATAATATATAAGGATTATTTTTATTATTTATTAAAGTAAAAAAGAAATCAATAAAAAATAATTAATTTAAAAAATCTTTTGAAAATTATTCAATGAAGTCAAAATAGTTTAATATTTTAAATATCTATTTCAATTTTATTTGAAATAAAATTAAAATAATGACGAATAACTTTTAAAAATTTAATTAGATATATTTTACCTAGATAACATAGCCATTGGAGTAATTTTTAAACTAGACATTAGCATGGCAGTAATTATACCAGAAGCTTCTTTATGAATAATTTCTTTTGTTGCTTCAGGAGTCACATCTCTTTTAGAAAATCCTGTACCACCAATTGTTAAGATGACATCCACTTGTCTATTATCACTCCAAGAAATTAAATTTTCCTATGTATATAACAAACTTATATAAAAAACTTATATTATTAAAAGCTTTTTTTAATTGTAATAAGAAAATATAATATATTTATTAAAATTTTTTTTATATAATTATACCTTTATTATATATTCTTTATCTGGAACAATAGTTTTATAATATATTTCACCTTTTAAAATCTTTCCAATATCAGAATTTTTATCTTTAATACATTGCTCTATTTCAAATCCACTTTTATCCTCACTATTATGTTTGTAACAGCTATCACTAACTGATGATAAAAATATAAATTTTATTATTAAAAAATAAAAACTTACTTATAATATAAGTAATAGATGTTCAATATAATTGTTTTTTTTTATAAAAAAAATGTAATTTTAATATTGAATTACAATAATTATAATAAATAATTACAAAATGATTTGTAATATATTATTAAAATTATATAACAATTAAATTTATGATTTATGCTATATATAAAGTAATAATATAATAAAAACATCTATATTATAATTCTAATTTAAAATTTTTATATAAAATAAACATAATAAAAATATAATAAATTACCTGTTAATAAACCAAATCTTATTGAATCCATTGTTTTATATAATTATTTTCACATAGATATTTAATAGTAATAATTCTTTTAGTAAAATTCTAATAACAAAAAAGAAAATTAAGAAAATTAATATATATATATATATATATATATAAAATATAATAATTAAAACTCTAGTTCATATATTTTATAATTATGATTTATAAATATACAATTTAAAAATTTAAATATGAAAAATATAATTAAAAACATAAACATATACGATACATATATTATTTTTAATATACTTGAATAAACATAAGTTACAAAATCATTATCGCAAAAATTTCTTCTTGAAGGAATAATATCACGTGAGTATTCCCACTCCACTCTTTACACTTACATAACAATTTATCTACACATGATTATTAAAACAAAATTATTATTGGCATTTTTAATAATTATTGATAATTATAAACCAATTATAATATTGAAAATTATTATTTATTATTATTATTATTTACATTATTAATTATCAATTATTATTAATATATATCACTTATTATTATATTACAATTAATATGTTATTTGATCCAGGATATTTTTTACAAAAAAATATTAACATTAGTTAATATAAAATAAAATATTATTATCGAAGATATTTACATTTAATAATTATTTTTAATAATTCAGAACGTGAATTATGCTCAAGTTGCGATAAGTCTTTTATCTTACTTTGTTATCATTTTTATTTTTAAAATTTAATTTCTTTAAATTTTTTTATTTCATAATTTTTTATAATTTTTATATTAAAAATAAATCGTCAGTTTTATAATAAAAAATTATACGAATCGCAAAATTATGATCAGAATGAAATATAATTAAAAAAATTTAAATTCTTGGTACAATTAATAAATCACTAAATTTAATAAATATTTATTCAGAATTAAAGAGTGAGAAAGGCAAAATCTGTAAAAAAAAAATATAATAATAATATATAATAATAAAATATATAATAAAATATAATAATAAAATATAATAAAATATATAATAAACAAAATATATAATAATAAATATAATAATTTAAAATTTTTTGTTTATGACTCGAATTGTTATAGTTCTTGATCTTAGATTTAAAAAGAAAAATCATAGAAACCAAAAAAATTTTAATTAAATTTTTTTAAAAGTGAATAATATTAAAAGATAATTTAATATTAATTATGATTCACGTAAATTTGAAAAATTTTAAAAATGATCATCTATTACTATCATTAAAAGAATTATTATTTACATATGTTCAAAAAATTCAAAAAATAAAAAACAAAAATTTATCTATGCTATAATAAAAAAAATAATATAATAGTATTTGAAAAAACCAAATATTTCAAACAATTTTAATGTTTTATATTTTTGAAAAATAAAATTAAGAAAGAAACAAATATTTTAAGATGTATTTATTTCTAATATGTATTTTCTACTATGAATTTTGATATTGATTTAAATTCAAACCAAAAAATGTGAATATATTTAAAAATATTTAAAAATAAAATATTTTTAAATAAAAATATATAATTTAGATTTATAATATAAAATATTGAAATAAAATTCTAACATAGTTTAAAGATAATAATCTAAAAATAAGGTTATACATATATATATAATATAATCTATGTCATATGAATTAGTATACATATATATATTTTTATCTTTATCTAATTTGTTGCAACAATAACTAGATATATAACTAGATAATAACATAATATTTAACTAAAAACTTTTTATTTATTAAGATAAAAAAAATTATTTTTTCTATATTTTGAATTTGACAAGTTTTAAAATAATAAGAATATAATTAAGATGTTTTTAGAGAAATTGATTTAAATATATATAATCTAATAATCTAATATTTTAATATTCGTATATAAATAATATAAGTATTATAATTATAATAAATAATAATAATATCTAATATCTAAATAATAAACTTCAAATATCTTTGAGGTTATATTTAAAATATTTATATTCATTTAAGAAAATATTAATGTAAATTAAGTTAATAATTTTTTAAATAAAAATATGTTTTTGAAATGATTAACTAAGCATATGATTTAATAGAAATAAAAAATAAATAAGATTTTTAAAACTAAATAAAAAAGTTAAATTAATATATAAACAAAATCATTAAAAAAGTCTAATTTTTATAAGAATGGCAGAAAGTAATATTGCTAAATAACATTTAGAAATGAAAATGGAAGAAATAACAGTATTTTATTATATTATCTAGATAAAATTTTCGAATTATAACAATAACAAAATGTAAATAGAATACTCGTCAATTTTCCTATTTTCATTTCTAAATTTCACTATTATTATTACTTTGTTTTATATTTCTAATGATTAGATTTTTTTAGCAACTTTATAAAAAAGTAAAAATAAATTAATAATTAATTCTCAGAAAAAAGAACTATTAGTTTTATAATCTTTTTCTCCTAATAAATAGTTATTATGCAATAATATAAAGGACGACATCGAACTACATATTAAATTAAAATCTATCTGAGAACCAAACTTATCTAAATTTATTTTTTTCAAATTTTACTTATATCTATCATTTTATTTCAATCTTTATCAAAATAAATGAAAATATATTCATATTTTTTACTAAATAACAGAGATTAATTTATATGAACAATTTTAAATTAAAAAATCAATATTATTATAATATAAGATTTGTAATTTTAATTAATATAAGATAACTATAATCTTTTTACAAAAATATAAATATATATTTATATATATTGTGTTATAATAATTTTTTTTTTTTTTGATTGCAAATATATTTTATTTTTTGTATTTGTACTGAATTGTAATCAGTGTAATTTTATTAAAATAAAAATTAAATTATAAATATTATTATATATATAATAATATTATACATTAGAAAACAATGTATTTATAATGTAATTAATTTATAAATGTAAAAAAATCTATATAATATATATAATATGTATAATATAATATAATATTAAATTATTATATCAAATAATTAGTAAAAATTAAAATAAAACATAAAAAATAAAAATTTGAAAATTTTGACTTTAATTTTTATTAATATAAAAGAGAAAAGTCAAATAATTAATATAAATATAAAAAATACTATTAATATAATGCTCATTATATTAAACTATAACTATTTTAATATCTTTGTTACATAATTTATCGATATAGGTAAATAGACATTTTATAAAATTAGAAAAAACTGTGTTCGTAACTATAATAATTTATTAATTTGGTAAATATCTTTAATAATTTGGTCGACTTGAAAATTGGAATATTATTATCAAATTTATTTTTATTATAGTTTAAATTCAAAATAAACTATGAAATTATTTATAAAATTTTAATTCATAAAAATAGAGTCTATGATTTTTTTTCTTAAATTTTTTTTGAAAAATATGAATTGTTTTTTCGGAATTCATATATTAATAATGAATAATTTTTCCATAAATTAATGCAAAAAAAAGATGTAGATTTCTTTGTTTTACATTTTAGAATTGAAAATTTGATACTAATATTTTTCCCTAGATTTTAATATAATGTAGTTTTGTTTATATTCTTAACTGGCTGAACAACGTTCATATAAATATAAAATATCTGGCACTTTATAGTTTGGTTTAGCCAATAAGTTGGTAACTTGGATGTTTGATGCACTTGTGAATTTAAGAGAGGGAGTTAAAAGCAGAGTGAATAGTGTATTACTTACGTATAAAGGAGTCAGCGTGCAGCGGTAGTGCACAACGAAAAGTGCAAAAGTGGATTGAGATATTTGAAGATTTATAATTGTGACTTATTTTGTGAAATATTTTTTACGATAAAATTTTTTTTCGTATGCAACATAAGAAGTTTTATTAATTTTGGTAATGTTATGATAATTAATTTTTATTTATTTATGAATGTAAGCAATACATTAGAAAATAGTAATTTATTAATAGCGACTAAGTAAATTATTTTGGCCTACTTACACGTAAAAAATCCAAGATGGGAGGCACAACCACACACACCCTTGAGTTTAACCAATGAGAATACATGTTTTAGTTCTTAAGGCTAATAACCTTTGACTTCCATTTTATTTATATAAACGAAATGCTATAGAATGATCATACTTTCTTTTAATAAAGAAGGATACGATTACATTATAGAAATTATAGAAATATTATTCAAAAAATATATTTTAAATATAGTTTATTTTATTTGTATTGATATATTAATTCTAATATATCAATTCCAAATACATTATAAAATATTGATGTATTATAATATTAATATAACACATTAAATAACATGATTAATTTATTTTCATCATGTTTTTTACTATATATTACATACAAATAGTTAATTTAAGTTTTACACTTTCTAATAAATAAATTAAAAATATTTACTTTTAATGTACCATATGGGATATTATAAAATAATTTATCTTTGTATTTTAAACGTTAAAACATTATTGCATCTAGAATTTTTATTTTTATTTATATGTTTTATAACTTTGATTTTGTTTTTTTAATGTATTAAAATATATCTATAAAATAATATTTGTAATTAATTAATTAAATAATAAAATTTGATGTTATTTTTTTATCAAAATTGAAATATATATTTTTTTTATATGCATCTATATAAAATCTAATATTTAATTTGCAAAAAATAAAAATCATAAAAATGTGATGTACAAAATTTTATAAATGTAACAGAAATAATGATAAAAATATATATTATATTATATTTATGTAAAATTTACTTAACTTAAAATTTATTTATAATTCATTTAATTTAATATTTATTTTTTATGTTTTACTTTAAAATATTTAATATATATTTAAAATAAATATATTTAATATATACTTAATATTATAAACTATATTAATATTTGATTAATTTATTTTATATCATTAAATGTTTCATATATTTATATATTTATATTTTATTTTAATAATGTTTATGATTTTAATTTTCACATATGTATAATATAAAAAAGTTTTTTTTTATAATCATTTGTAAAATATTTTATTTTCAGAATCATAAAAAATAATCATGACTAACAAATAATTATAGAAAAAATAAAAATATAAAATATTGTAGAGTATATATGTATTTTAACATAAAAGATACAGAAAAACAAAAAACATTTAAAAATGAATTGAAAAAAAAAATTTTTTTTATTTGAAACTTAATATTTAGAAAATTAAAAAAAAAAATAAAAATTAAAAATTTATAAAATGAATTTTAATTGAATTAGATTTAGAATTTAAATTAGATTAAAATAATTATTCTACTTGCAAAACTAAAAAAAAAAAATTTCAAATTTTTGAAATAAAATTTTTTATATTAATATATTATTATGATATAATTTTTATTATATAAAAATAATCCTTTTGAACCAATTTATATATATAATGTATATATACAATCCGACCGAATATTAAGTATAAGGATGATTTCTCATAGAAAAATAGAATAAATTTTTTTGTCAAGGTTTTCGAAAAAAGTTTGAAAATTTTTTAAGTACAAATTAAATTAATTAATATTTAATTAGATACAAGTGAATTATATAAATATGATAAATCTTATATATGAAAATAATTAAAAAATATAGAATAAAATAATATTATCTGTAATATTATTCCTGTTTTTAAAAAAATAGAGATTGAACATGTTAGTTATCAAGAACTATATTGACGATTTTTAATATTCTCGAAAATTATTTCTAAAATTCGTATTCTGGAAATTTAAACAAAATAAAATTAATTTTACATTTTTTGCTTATTTTCATATATAGAATAATTTTCTTGATAATTTTATTGATAATTTATTTATATCCAATTAGGAATTAGTCAATTTCATTTATAATCGAACAATTTTTGAACTTAAAAATAAAATCTTAGATGAAAAAATTTTATTCTATTTTTTTTTTCTTATTTTTTCATAAGAAATTATGCTTGTATATATTATTTGATCGGATTATTTATATATATATATATATTATCATTTTATTTATTATTATCAATTATTGTTATAATTATATATAATAATTATATATAATATGAAATTAATTAAATTAATTTTCTTTTGGCCAAGTTGGAATTTTAATATATTCGAAAATGTTTAATATTTAAATTAATAAAAAATTAAAAAAAAAATTATTAAATTTTGTTAAAAATACATAAATAGTTTTCGAAAAAACTATTTCAACTTTAATATTCACTGAATATTTGTATATTTGATTGACTTAAACTAATCGACTATATGTCGTAATTTACTTTCTCGGTTCATTCATTTATGTTCATTGAATTAAATAATCAAAAATACATAGAATATTAATTTATAATAAATTTTTATTATTAGAAATTGTAAAAAATGTTAGCTATTTTATTGAATAAATAATTATGAATTAATTTCTAATATTTTTTGACTATTCTATTATTTTAATTAGTTAAATTTATTTTTTTATAATCTTGAAATAGTCTTGACTTAAATGTACGTATATTTAGCCAATATTTAAAATCGTACTTTTTTTTGAAAACTTCATACTTCATCCGAAAAAATTTATTCTATATTTTTGATTTATTTTTTAATGTAGATTTTTTTCTGATTGTATTATTATCGATTATTATATAGTTACCGATATATAGTTCCGATATTCTGTATATTAAATTATTTGTTATCAATATTATATATATATAAGAATATAATATAAATAATATAATATATATATGTAATATATATGTGATATATTTGAAAATATATTTTTTTTTTAATCATTAAGTAACTCAGTAAGATTTATTTTAGTTTTATAAATATTTGTTATATAATATATTATTATTATGTTCTGCATTTAATGTATAATTAATGAAAGTCTGCATATTATATTATATAAAAATATAAAAAAAATGATATAAAATATATGAAAGTTTTTGCTACATTATTTTTGTAATATATTAATATTCTTCTCTTTTTATAAAATAATAATAATAAAACTCCGTTTAAAGCAATATTTCAATCAGATTAAATTTTTTATGATAACATCGTAACTAATCGATATGGGCATATACATATTAATTATATATATTTTAATTTAAAAATCCATTTAACTGCAATATCGCATGATATGGCATCTTTTTATTGGCATTTAAATATTTTTTGCCAATTATAAATTTATTCACATACTAAAAGTAAGTGTTTATTTATATTTATTTTATCTTATTACAAAATATATATGTCTTTCGATGTAAACAACTGAAAGTCAATTGTAATATTATGCTATTATATATATATTATATATATTATATATATATTATATATATTATATATATATTATATATATTACTTATTCTTATATTAATTTTGTTTTATAATAAATTTATTAATAAGATATATATATTAAATGCATATTATGATTTTTCAGAAAGATTGAAGATTAAAATTTAAAGATATATATATGTCTTTTTAATAATCTATTATAAAACAAAATTAATATAAGAATAATAAATAATATATAAAAGTATAAAATATGAAATTAATAATATAAGAAAATAGATATTATCTTATTTTTGATGTTAAAAAAAAATGTAGAAAAAAATTTTCGTTTGAATATTCACTAAATTGATTGTTATAAAAAAATATTCTATTCTTTCTAAAAATCAACTTATTGCATCATTTTATGATTTTAGATTTAATAATCTTTTTTTTTATTTAATATTTTATTCAATATTTTATTGGTTTTTTTGAACTTTTGATTATTTTCGAATCGAAATTAATATATTTTAATGATTCTTATAATCATACATATGAAACATTGATATATATTTAATTTTAATTCGATTTTGTCAATTGAATTAAATTATTTTTTGAGAAAGATTATTATTATTTAAATAGTATTTATTTAAAATAACTAAAATGAATATTTTATAATTAAAATTTTATCATGTTATTATATTTTATATTATTTTATTTTAAAGAAATTAAATAATTTAAAAAACTTTTTTAATATTTAATATAATATTTTATATGTATAAATTTTTTATTTTTTTAAATTACATTTATAATATTTAAATTTATTTTGAATTTTAAATAATAAATGATTATAATTATTAATAAATGATAATAATTTTTGATAATAAATTATGATAAATATATTTAAATTATATTATTAGTTTTGGGTATTTAATTTTTCACGTTGCCTAAAGAATTTAAAAATTTAATAAATATATTATGAATATTTTTAAATAATACACGAATATTACATATAAATTGATAAATAAAACAGTTAATCATTACATATTATTTAGAGATATAAAACAATATAAAATTGTAATTATATAGCAATATATTTTATTCAAAAAAATTATAAGCGGATAATATATATATTTACAAGATATCATATTTTGTTTTAATTCACAAATAAACAAATTTTAAGAGTTAATTCAATAATATGAATTATTAATATTTAATATATAAAATATCAATTTATAATGTTATATTTAAATCGATTTTGATTTGTTTCCGCATTTTTTATTATGTTTATTTTTTTGCATTATTGTTTCTTTAGAATTTATCTAGAATAATTTAGAATAATAATATTAGCATAATATTTTAATAGATTTAAGATAAAATAAATTTTATATGAATATTTTCATTTTTTTTAACAAATGTCTCAAAAAATATAAAAGATAAAAGAAAATGTTTTAAATAATACAAGTGTTGACATTTATTTGATTTTATGATAAATTAAAAAAACCTGAAAACATAAATCAACATCAAAGTTCTAAATATATAAAAATCAATATTTTTTTATCATATACTATAATTATTCATTTATGTATCTTTTGTGTGAATTATTATCAAGATATGAACTTCTATTATATTTGACGTATTATCGATAAATATGAGGAGAGGATGTGCATTACATTATTGTACTTAACCCTTTGTCTTATAATATCGTGATATGAATCAAAAAATAAATATAATGAATGCAAACTGTAATTATAACAAGGATTAAATTTTATTTTTAATTAATTTCAAGTTATAATTCCTGTAAATATTACATATAATATTTTCAAACATTTTAAAAAAATAAATAATTAGTATTAATTATTAATATCAATGTTAATGTTATCATTTATAAAATATTGATAGAGAGATTTCAAAATATTATTTAACTATTATGATATTTGAATATTTGAATATTGTAAATAAACTTATGCATTGAAAAATATAACTATGAATTTAAATATTTATTTAAAGTCTAAAATTTTAAATTATATGTGTAATCTAAACTATGAGAAACACATAACTGCGATACAAATCTGACTGCAATTCCTCATGGAATGAAGTAATTGTTTGCTAAAATTATGGCCACGTTTCCAACTAGACAAATCGTCTAAAGTCCAAGGTTATATAACTGAAGCGTGTAATTCAATCGTTCATTTGGAAGAATATATTATATTATATTATATTTTATATATATATATATTATTTAAATTATATTTAAATTTTTGAAACTTTTCTTTTTTTCTTAATTTTTATTATAAGATGGAATATATTATACATGATTAGAGATAATAAAATTGATAATTATTATTTTTATATGATGTGTTTATGATGATATTATATTTAATAATTTTTGTGTTGAATCTTTTATTTATGTTTAGAATTCGAAATAAAAACAACTTTGATTGAACTTTGATTGAAAAAAACCAAAGATAATATACTTGAATGTATATAAATTTAATGTTTTTTTTAATATTGTACAATATGAAAAATAATAATATGATTATACAATAGAAATTATATAAGTAATTAAATTTAATTATTTTTGAGTTTATTGAATTCATAAAATTATATATATTTTTGTAAGTTATATTGTTATTTATTAAATTTTATATATAAAACTAATTATTAAATTTTATAATATAAAAATATTATTATATTTTATCAAAATACATAATAATTTATATTGATATTTTCATGATATTATTTCTATAATATAATATATAAAATTATATATATAATATATAAAAATATATATATAATTTTCTCATCATATAAATTATAAACTTTAAAAGATAATATTTAAAAGAAAATATTTATTTAGCAAATATAGTTTAATTATCATTAAATCATATAAAATAAATTTTTATTTAAAAACATAATATTGTAAAAATAATGTAAATTGTAAAATATATGTTAAAAATGAAAAACAGATATTTTATAATAAATATTTCTGAATAGTATATGTTAAATATTATTTTATTTTAAAGCATAAAAAATATGCTAAAATTAAAAAAATTTTGTTTTAATATTAAATACTAATTTTTATTATTTTTTATTATAATTTATTATTATTTATTTTATCATATTTATTATGACAAATTATTTTCTAATTTAAGTATAGTATAAAAAATTATAATATAAATTATATTATATTATACTATATTATATTATAAATAATATAAATTTGTCCTTTTAATCTACAATTAATTTTATTTAATTCATTCTTTTATCATAAATTTAATTTTAACTTTATATTTTATTTATTTATTTCAGCTTTATAATTTATAACTGATGATATGGCAGAAGCACATTCAGCTGTAGCATTTAGTTTTTCTATTACTCATGAGGGATGGGATGTTAATTTTGATAGAGAAGTGTTACATTTAGTATGGCAATCAGGTATCCGTTCTTGGAAGAAAAGATTTTTTAGATTTGTTGTAAGTAAATAAATATTAAATTTATTATTATTTTTATTATATTTTTTTTTATATTATTAAATTTATAATATAATTTTTAAACGAATATAAAATAAATTAAATAAATTTTAGAACAATTTGAGAAGTGGTGTATATCCTGCTTCTTTAGAAAGTTTATGGTTTACTATAGCTGTAGTGACTGCTATACATTTTGCTGGTTTTAAAGTACCTTATGATCTTGTTGGAAAAACTGCACCATATCTTTCAGCGTAAGTTTATTTATATTTTTTCTAGTATGATTTTTATATAATTTTAATAGAATAATTTATATTTTTATATAGATCTTCAGTATTGGCTCATTTAGCAGGATCTTTTATAATTGGATTGCTTTTATGGTTGATAGTAATATATGTAATTCGATATACTTTTAAATTGTTACTTATGTACAAAGGATGGATGTATGAATCAAGAGAGAAAGGATGTAGTGCATCGAGGATCACTAAAACATGGACCACATTAGTGAAATTGTTCTTTGGGTGGCATAAACCAATGCTTTATAGTTTCCAAGGATCATTGCCACGACTACCATTACCCTCAGTAGTAGATACAATGAAGCGGGTTAGAATATAAAATATTTCATAATTTTACAAAATATCCAATTTTAATTTATAATTATAAATTATATATATAATTATTATACAAGAAAAATAAGAATCAAATAGTTTTGAGTATAATAATTTCATACAATTTTTTTATAAATATAAAGATCATATATATTTTTTCATGTGAAATTTTTATTATATTAATTCGCTATTTTTAAAAAAAATACAAAAAATAAAAAATAAAAATCAATTTATAACTAATATCATAATTTTATAAAATATATAAAAGTTAATTATTTAAAGGATATTTTAGTTTTTAATTTTATAAAATTATATGAAAAACAAAAAAATAAAATATTAATACTATTTTTGATATTATTATATATATTATTATATATTAGATATAGATTACATTCATTCATTCATTCATTTCTTTCTTTATTTATATTTATTGAATCTATATGTATATATTTAAATAGTACCTACGAAGTGTTCGACCATTGCTCGATGATGAAAATTATGCTCGTATGGAGACATTAGCTAATGAATTTCAAAAAGGAATTGGTGTGAAACTTCAGCGATATTTAATTTTAAAGTCTTGGTGGGCTACTAATTATGTTTCTGATTGGTGGGAAGAATATGTGTATTTACGTGGACGATCTCCTATTATGGTTAATTCAAATTTTTATGGTATCGATGCTATTCTTATGTATCCTACTAATGTACAAGTTGCCCGTGCTGCAAATGTTATTTATTCGTGTTTACAATATCGACGGCTCATTGAACGACAAGAATTAGAACCGGTTAGTAAATTATTTTTTATAAATAATATATTTTTTTTATATTTAATTAATTAAATATTTGGTAATTATTTGCGAAGAGATAATATTGTTTTAAATAATTTTCCATAATATAAAATAAAATTTTTTTCATTTGAAACTTCATTTTTGAAACAATGAACTTGAAAATTTAAATATAAGTGAAATAAGCTGATTCCCGATTAAATAGGAATGAATTATCAATAGGAAGTTATTCTACATATAAAATTTAAAATTAATTTTATTTCATTTAAAAATTAGTTTTCAAAGAAAGCAAATTTTAAAATTTGTCAATTATATATCTTTTTGATTTTCTCAAAAATAAGAAATTAAACAATAAAATTTTATTCTATATTTTTTTGTTTATTTCAATATATAGAATAAGATTATATCGATAATTCATTTATATTCAATCGAAAATTAATTAATTTCATTTATATTAAAAAATTTTCAAACTTAATTTCATCGAAAACTAAACTTTGAATAAAAAAATTATTCAATTTTTTATTATTTTCATTATATATTTTATACTAATAATATTATATATAAATTTAAATAATTTTTATTTTTTTTTTTTTTTGCAGATATTAATTCAAGGATTGGTGCCTCTTTGTTCATGGCAATATGAAAGGGTATTTAATACTACAAGAATACCAGGACGTGAAACAGATAAAATTGTACATTATCAAGATTCTAAACATATTGTTGTATATCATAAAGGAAAATATTTTAAAGTTCCTATTTATCACAAAAATAGAATTCTTCAACCTTCTGAAATTGAAATGTAAGTCAGATACCATTTTATATTTTTATATTTAATTCTTAATCATACATAATATGTTTTTTAATATATTTAAAATTATTTTTATTCTATTATAATATAATAATCAAAGATATGAAATTATTTTTTTAAAAATAAGATTTTATTATATATTTTTATTTATATAATTTTAATATAATTAAGTATAATAAAATTGTTCTTTTTTATTTTATTTTAAAATAAAATAAAATTATGCAAAATAATCTCAATGTGGATTAAAATTACTTAAATAAAAAAAAAATATTAAAGTATACAGATTATTAGTATTAATACTTTATACATGTATTAAGATATATTCATAGATGAAAATTTTTATATTTATGAAATTAAAGTTTATTCTTTTTGATGCTATAAAATAAAAAATTTTTAAATTTCTTAAATTTTATTGATAATTATAAAAAAGAGGATTTCTCATAAATTTCAATGATTAAAATATGTTGTCAGATTATATGATATTAAATAATTGTTTCCTATATGTGTTATCGTCATTTCATTTTAATTTTTAAGACATTAGCAAAAAAAATTTCTACTATAAACAATTATCAAATCACTATTCTTACATAATCTAATCTAAATATTATTTATGATGATAATGATGCTAGCACATAACTCTTCTCGTATAAATAAATTCTAATTTTTTAGAATTTGACAGTATATATGAACTTTCTTGTTATTTATAATCATTATTTCGGATATATAACAAAGTTTTTATTTTGATGAAAATATAATTTCGATAATCGAATTTTTTAATATAATAAAATATTTAATATAATAAAAATATTTTGACTTACAAATTCAAAACTGAGATTTAATAAAATAAAATTTAAAATATATTTGAAAATAAATCATATATATATATGATATATATATATATATTCTTATACATACCTCTATAATTAGGTTTATAATATAAATTAGGTGATATTTAGTATTATCATCATCATTATAAGTAAAGTTTAGATTAGATTATATATGAACAGCGATTGTTGTTAGACAATCGCTTATGCTAGAAAGTTTTTTACAAATATCTTTCTGTTACATTATAAATCATGCTATGAATTTTACTATAGTAATCCCAATTTTTTTTTATTTTATTTCTTTATGATTTGTACAATATTTCAGAAAACAATTTATTTTTCATTAATTCGATATTTTTCATTATATCTTTATCATATTTTGTATTTATGATAGATATGCAGTAGATATGCATCAGTAGATTTTATCGACATGATAATAATAAGATCACGTAATGTAAACTTTGATATAGACAAGCACAGAAAGTATGCAAATTACATGTAAATTTGTACACGATTTCAAAAAAAAATTATTATAAATGTGTTTTTTTCATAAAATAATTCTAATATATTTTATGAACTTATGAAATAAATAATCATAAACAAATAAAGAAATATCATATAAACATGAACTAATATTTTATTATAATAAAATAACAAGAAAATAAAATAACAATAATAAATTTTGATAATATAACAAAATGCGATGTACTTACATTTTCTAAATTTATTTTCTTCTTTTTTATAAATTTTTGTTCTTTTCTTTTGAAATTCGAAGCAATATAAACTTTATCGCATTAAAATTATCGCACTAAAAGATATTCTATTTTTTTAATTTTTTTATAAACTTATAGATTTTTTAGTATTACGTTATGTATGTAATACAATGATTTTTATTATAATATTTTGTTAATACTATAATTTTCTGATTGCAAGATGCAAGTAAATGAATTATTAATGAGTTTCCTTTTATAATAAATTTTACTTCACAACTTGTTAATGAATTGTTCACTTTAATACTCAAAGAATTACATAACTTTTCAAGTATTATTTATCTAATCTCTTATTTATTATCTTTTTAATTAATTTTTAATTATTTATTATCTCTTTTTTATCATTTAGTGAAGATATTGACTTAGCTGTAAATCTATTATAATATATTATCTATTGATCAAAATTCAGAAACAAATTAATCATTTGCAAATTTTTGTATATTTTTTATTAAATTTATCAGTGGAATTAAAAATATTATAGGAGCTATCATTAAACTAGGCATTAATAAATATAACGTAACCGATAAATGTTTTCTCGAATTGATTTATATTAAAGCTAAAATGATATTGAATCGAAAAAACAAAACAAAAACTGAAAATTGAAATATTTTCATTACGTTTAAATTATATAATTATTTTTAATAAAAACAACGATTTTTAAATATTTATAATTTTTATGATATTTTAATAATATATATTGGATAATTCTTAGATTCGATTATTATATAATATTTGCAAAATTAAGCCAATTTCTGATCATATTTTTGTAAATTCTGTT
Source organism: Apis cerana (assembly GCF_029169275.1). Taxonomy (NCBI): domain Eukaryota; kingdom Metazoa; phylum Arthropoda; class Insecta; order Hymenoptera; family Apidae; genus Apis; species Apis cerana. The sequence goes on from NC_083853.1 coordinate 618,315, forward strand.
TTATTGAATAGAAAAATTATTTTCTAATTGATATATAATATAATCTCATGAATCTTTAATTTGATTTAAATCCAAGAATTAATTTGTTCATTTATAACTAAATACATTTAAATAAATACACTAAATTTAAATACAATGATTTTTTTTAATACAATAATTTAAATACAATGAAAATTTAAATACTAATTTAAATACAAAAATTTATATATTCATATATTATATATATTTATTCTTATCATAATCGATCAAATAACTGATTATAATAATATATATATATATATATATATATATATATATTTCTCATTGAAGAATAAAAATAAAAAAATAAAAATTGTAATGAATAATATATGAACTAATTATAAAATCAAATATTTAATTTTTTTTTTAGTTTTTCTTAAATAAATAGAAAAATATAATATTTTATTTTTTTATCCTGCTTTATTTATAAGTTAACAATATTAATTAATATTAAAATAAAGCAATAAAATAAAATTATTGTAATAATTAATTTAAATTAATGTAAAATTTAGATATATAGTTTTGAAAATTCATAAGATGACATTTAAGATTTTCATTATCAGATATAAATTATATCTAATAAAAAATTATTAATGTAACTGTAGTACTAATCTAGTTTTGATATAATTTGTTATAAATACAAATACAAATATAATTCAGCATTTTTGGCAATTTAAACATTAAATTTAACTCTTTTTATTGTTTTAAACAAAATACATAGTCAATGTTTTTATTTCTTCTTGATTTTTTTTCAATTTAATGTTCTAGTTTTCTTAATCTTATTTTTTATCTAAGTATTTTTAATTTTTTTTCTTTATATTATTAATATAATATAGAAAATTAAAGTGAAAATTTCATTTTTTTCAATTCTTTTTGTCTTTGTTTTTGTATACATTATTGGATAACAGTTGAACAATTTAGAAATGTTTTTATTAAAAAATATTGTTGAATTAAATAATTGTTTAATAATTTTTTATCTATTTATTTAGAAACTCAAGATATGTCTACTATAAATATCTTTTATTGATTCATTATTTTTTCCAATGAAATTAACTATAAATTGAAAAATATTAAAAAATAATATTAAAAATAAGAGATTTCGATGATATTGTAAGTTTTAAAAATATAATTTTGATAATCGAAATACTAAAATAAATAAGGGCATACAAAACATAAAACTGAAATTTGTACTTTTCTATAATAAAGGGGAAATATTTTATTTGGAAAAAAGCGAATTTTTTTTATGAAAACCAATATCTATACAAGCAAAATGCAAAAATAATTAAAAACTATTTAAAAAGATAACGCAATTCATATCTTTTGACCATGAAAATTGACAGATAATAGCTTACAGATATATAGATAATAACTTATTATTAATATTTTATTAATATTAATATATAAATATAGATTTTCAATAAATGCAATTTAATCGATGTCTTTAATTGTATATGTAATATGTCGATAAAAATATGTCGAAAGAGGATTAATATTTATTTTATTTTATTATATGCTATAACTTATTTAATAGTATTTCGATTATAAATATTATTAATAATATTTTAATGATAAATATTAATGATACAATTAATTATCAATATTAGTACTTAGTGTTTAATGGGAATTAAGAAATTTTTTTTTATTATTTCTTATGTACAAATATAATACCGAAAATGAACGAAAAATTTTGAATAAAATTTTTAAAATCGGTCACTTCACGTTTTAAAAATTTAGTATTAATTACATTCACATTTCTACAAAAAATGTTTTAATTAATTTAAAAAAATGACTTGAGATATTATCATATTGAAATTCTATATATTTTTCTTCTATTTAACATTGATATTATTATTACAATTGATATTATTTTCAATTATATATAGGATTTATTTTCTTTTCGAAATATATACTTGATATATATATATATATATATATTTTGTGATCATTGATTAATTTTATTCTTACTGCAATTCCTTTTTTCTTAACATTATTTATTTTTTTCTAAATAAATATATTAAAATTAAATGTCAAATTTTTGCTTATATTTATTCATTCTATAGAAATAAAATAAGAATAAAAAATAATTGTAATATAATTTTATTCATATTAAATTTATAACTCAATTTATGTTTAAAATTTTATAATTTTTTTCTTATATACTAGCTGCAGTTATATATTTACAACTATTTAACATGCTGAAACATGTTGTGATACACACATCAATCCCTAGGTTTTATGATACAATTTGCAATAGTCAACAATTAATTAGCATATTGGTATTAGATGATATTTTTTACCAATACGAGAATTAGTTCAATCAACGAGCAATGTTGATATAAGTTACAACGTGGAATGTATCGATATCGAATATTCAGTTTCAAGGATTGAATATCATAATTACATATTAATTGAATATATATATATATATATATATATAATGATATTATATAATATTAATAATATTATAAAAAATCTTGATTATAAAAATATTTTTGATCTTCTTGATTTTTAAGTAAATATAATGAATACATAAATAATTTTTGTATTCATTCAGTTCGATTACTTTTAATTTTTTGATTAATGCAGAATTATAAAATTTATTTTTTCAATCAATTATTTTCTTATCTATTTCTTTTTAATCTTCAATTTTTTATTTTTAATAAATAATAAATATATATTAAAAAATATACATAATAGTTTTAATAAATTCTATTGATAATATCGATGCTGAAAAATAATGAGATATTTTTAAAAACATGTTTCACTTATTAATATCAAATTACAAACTATGTAATTTCATAGAACCTAGAATTTGATATATATACATTACAATATTTCTGCATGGCTATTTTATAAAATTTTAAACCAATATATATATTACATAAATATTTATTTATAAAATAATTATGAAATAAATTAAAGATTAAAAATTCGAAAATTCGAAATGATTTTCTTTTTTTTAATTTTTATTTTATTTACACATATAAATAATAGAAATAATGTATGTCAATGAAATATAAAATTGTTATTTTTTTTATTGTGTATTTATTGTGTTATTATTTGCATATTTAATAACAAATATTTTTGATATAATATATCTTATTTCAGACAAATGCAACAAATTTTAAATGATAAATCAATACCATCAGATGGCGAAGAAAAATTGGCTGCTTTAACAGCTAGTGAAAGAACTGCATGGGCAATAGCTAGAGAAGAATTTTTCTCAAAGGGAATGAATAAGGCATCATTAGATCTTATTGAAAAAGCTGCATTTATAGTTGTATTGGATGATATACCATACATATATGATCCAGTAAGTGAAAATAATATTTTGTTTGTAGATATTTTTTTATTAAAATAAACATGTCAAAAGAAAAAATAATTATTTAAAATAAAATAAAAAATTTATTTGAAAATTTAAAATTCAAAATTTTATTTGAAGAAATTATTTTCAAATGATTATTTACTAAGTATAAATTAAATATTTTTTAAATAATAACAGAAAATAAAAAATAGCAAAATTTTTTATTTAAGGAACAAAAATTTCATATTAAATTTAAAATAAAATAAAAAATATTAAAATAAGATAAAAAATTTCATAAATTTCATAGATCAAGAAATTTGAAAAGAAATAAGTTTGTAATTAATTTTATAAGAAAAATAATTACAACATACAAGAAAATATATTTTCAAAAAATATTTATGACATCATATAATAAATATTAAAATACAAAATAAAATAAGAAATATTAAAATAATTGAATAGATATTTTTACATTTTATAAAATTTACAGATAAATGTTAGATCTACTTTTTGCTCACTATACAATAATAAAACAAATATCTGATGTAACATATTAAATTTTTTTTTTAATATAAATAATTCAATAATGAGAAATTTATTTGACTTCAAATACAAAATTGAACATTAAAATATCAAAAATTATTGTCTTTGATACTGATACCAATTTTTCACGAGTTAAAAACAAGTTTTTTCTTAATTAAAAATTAAATAATTAAAATGCGATAAAAATTTTTACATATATTTCTTCTTTGTATTCTTTCTTAATATTAATTTCTATGTAATTTCTATTATTATTAAATGCTAAAAATTTTAACAAAATATCTTTTAAAAATCTAAAAATATTTTCAATAGAAAAATTCATTTTGAAAAATTTCTAACATTACTCTTCTTTTAGTCATCTATTCAATTAATTTTTCAAATACTAATTATTATTTAAATAATATTATTTTTGATTAAATAATAAAATAAATAATAAATGAAATAAAAATTTTATTTGAATAATTATTTGTGCATTTTGATAATACTCAATTTATAATTTATAGTTTTTAATTTTATATATTTTTTTATGTTTTATGTTTTTATTAGGAAGATCCAGATAAATTAGATGAATATGGTCGAATTTTATTGCATGGTAAAGGATATGATAGATGGTTTGATAAATCGTTCACTCTGTGCATAGGTAACAATGGCAGAGTAAGTAATTATCTAAAAAATAATTTGAAGATAAATATAGAATAATTTATAACATAATATAATTATTTTATTAATATATATAATATAATTATTAACATTTTATATATTATTATTATAACATAACTATTATTATATTTTAGATTGGCTTTAATGCAGAACATTCATGGTAAGTTTTAAAAAATAAAATTAAATTTTTTATATATCTAATAAAAAATAATATATAAAATAAGAAAGAGAAATAAAGAATAAAGGAGCTGTTTCATATGATATATGATATATGATATATTCACAATGAAATATTTTATATATATTTATATATATTTATTATTTTATATATATTTAGAAAATATAATTTTTTCATGATATTATTTTTTATGATATAAATTTGTTTTTTTAATATGGATTAAATTTATGTGATATGAAACATCTCCATTGTTAAAATTATAATAAATTAATATAAATCATATTTATCATTTTCATTTAAATAAAAAACTGAAAAAATATATATTTCATTATTATTATTGTTAATATTATTAATTATTGTAGTTAAAAATTGATTGAAAAATAGTACAATTTTGTTTATTTAAAAAATACATAACAATTCAAATTATTTAAAATCCATATAAAGTAAAAGCATTATATATATTCTTAATATAATCTCATATATCAATAATTGTCAATAATTGTCACAAGATTGAATCTGCAATGCAATATTCATCAAAACAAGTATACAGATACTTCAAAAGATGATATATTGATTTTATTTTTTTTTAAGTTTTTTTTTAAATTTTTTTTTAATTTATTAAATAGAAAGAAAAGTTTAATATTTTTATTTAATCTTGTATTATTTAATAATTCAAAATGAATCAAGTATGATTTTATTCAATATCATTTTCATTAATAATTTTATTATGATATTTCATGAAAATTTTATTATGATAATAAAAAATTTATTTTGTCTTTTTTACACTTTCTCTTACTTGATAAAATAAATTCTGATTTTAAGAAAACAGAAAATGCAACAATTAATAAGTTTCTAATGTATATATTTTATATTAAACGAATTTATAGTTTAATAAATATCATTTATATATATTTCAATAACTTTTTAAAAAAAAAGAGAATATAATTTAATCAATGAATTCATTATAATTTTGTATTTTGCTATTTTTTTATAATTATAATGATACATAAATAATAATAATAATAATTAAAAAAATATTCAATGAATACAATAAAAAAATTTTGCTAAAGATTTTATATATTTATTTTCGGATTAAAATAATATATTTAAAACAAGATATTTGAATATTTTAGCTGTTGTTGGTGATAGAAAAAAAATGTATCAGATCAAATTTATATGTATAAATTTATGTGTAAATACAAAGATTATATAAAAATTAAGTTAATTTTTTAAATGGAGTTTGATCTGATTTTTTTTTTATCAGTAATAGTTTCAATAGATGCAATGTGTAATCTATTTTAGATGTCTCACAATGCTTTATATGGATTATAAATGATATAACTTCTATTATTTATCATGTTAAATTAATATAGAATTAATTGCATAATGGTTTCACTTTAAACATTGGAAAATATGTTGAAATTGATATATAATTAAAAGTGATGAGTAGGGCAGATGCTGCAGTGATGTCACATTTGTGGGAATACGTGATATGTCAGGAAGTCAACAATAGAAAGTAAGAACCTAAATTTATAGCTTCTGGGGATTTATTTCACTTTTGCTTCTCCTGCCCATTCTGCCTTCTTTTTAAAAACTAATTATATTCACTATAATTTGAAGATATTCAAAAAATTCATAGAATTCATTTAATTTTTACATTTTAAGTTATTATATAATAATGTATTTTTATTTTCAGAAATTTCATAATATATAAAATGATTCAGAAATATATGTTTTCATATAATATTTTTCCAGAATGTAGACACTAAAATAAATATTATGTAGACATATATTTTATATTTTATATATTTTACATATTTTATAAAGAAACATATCGAAATGACACATGCCAATTTTGATATAGAATTCTAAATTGATAAATAGATTTCAAAAAAATATTTGATATTTGATATTTCTTTATTGATTAATATTTAGTTTAAAAAAGTAAAATTAATTCTTAAAATTGGGAATTGAAATATTTTTTTTAATAGCTTAGGAATTGAGCATTTATATAGAAAAAAATTTCTTTTTTCAAAGTATATATTTTTATATAAATAAAAAATTCGATTATATAAGAAAATTTAAGAAAAATAATTTTTTTGAATAATGTGTTGAAAATTTTGAATTTTTTATTAATTTTCATTAAATGTATATAACTAAATTAATTTAGTTATATATATGATAATATGATAATATAAAACATTATTTATGATAATGTTTTAAAATAAAATGAAAAAAAGTGAAAAATAGAAAATACATTAGAAAATACATATTTAAAAAAATTTTTTTATTTTTTATTTCATTATGAATTTTATTAATATTATTTTTTTGAAATATAATTATAAATTCATATTCATATTCATTTAATGTGATGATTAAAATGTAGACAAAATTTTTCCAAATGAATTCAATATGTCAAATTTTGTTTATCTTGATATTATATGATAAAAATACTAAATTTCACAATCAATATATGTAATTTTTGTAAATTCATTCTTTGATTCTATTATTTATTGTCTTATGATGTATTATAAACTTGGATACAAGAAAAGAAAATTCTTTTTTTTTATTGATGCTCTTTAAATTTCATTATTGTATCTTCAAAACTAAGTTACATGTTTTGTAAGTCCACAAATTCTTATTTTTCTAAAGATATAAAAATTGATGTCAAGATTTTTCTTATAACTAATAATATAATTATCTTTTGATCCTAAGTTTAATAAATTTTTATATTGTTTCTTTTAAAATTGTAAGCCAAATTATTCAATTTATTTATATATATATATATATATATGTATATTCTGTATTTGACACAATTTTGTTTGTAATACAATCATCACATTAAATATAAATATGAATGTATATTAAAAAAATAATAAAACTGAAATATAGTTATTGATCAATTCCATAATGTAAACAAGCGTTTCGAAATATTTGGTTCTGTTTTAGTTATATGATTATATAGTTATTCTGCAAGAGAATTTTAAAATCTTGTAGAATATTTCACAAAATTAATTGTAATAATCATTTTTGTGTCGTTATTTTTAAATATTTTTAAATTTTGTAATATTTGTTTATATATCCAAATATATGTTTTTCATATTTTTCAAAAATTTTCAGTCTTATTTACAAAATCCGTAGCAAAATAAAAAAAAACAAAAAATTTCAAAAACTCGTATTTTCATCAGTAATGTATGTATTATTTATATATATATTATATATATTATCACAAATATAAATTAACATGAATTAAAAAAATTAATAAAATTTTCAACATATAAAAAAATTAAATTTTTTATTAAATCTTATATTGAATTCAAAAATATAATAAAAAAAATTCAAAAATATAAACAAAATTATTTGAAATAAAAATTTTTTTCTATTCTAATTATTTTTATTATTTTATTTATTCCTAAGATTAAAAAAAAATGTTTTCAAGTCTTAACTTTGAGAACTAATCTCATTACTTTAAAATAGATATTATAAAAGAATAGTCAAATATTTTATTGAAAACTATTTCCTATAAATTTTATAAAAATTGACATGCCATTTCAATGTGCTTCCTTGTTAATATAATTTATGAGTAATTAAAGAAATATTAATAATTATAATTAATAAACTAATCGAAGTGTTTGCTTTGTATCTTAACATATGTTATTACATATTTATTATTATTAAATTTTATATATATTATTAATTATTATTAATTTCGTTCAAAAATATCAATATAAAATATAGATTTTAAAAATCTCAAAAATAAAAATTTAATGTTGAAATCAAAAGATTGAAGTGCTTACATAGTAACTATCTATTTGTGAGCAAAAATATAGTATTTGTTAACATATGAAGTGGATATTTTAAATATTTTCTTTAATTACAAATTTAAAAAATAAGATATGCAAGATATATGACTTTTTTTTTTATTGTTTTTGAATCATTCTGTATATCTAAGATCAAAAATAAAATAATTATATCTTAGATTACTTAATATTTTTTGTAATTTATTTTTACAAAAAAATAACTTTTTTTATTTCATGTATTTATATTTGTATATATCTTTCAAAAAATCTATATATATTTTAGTATTATTTTCATTTTATTTATTTCTATTTTAGTAATTGGTAGTAATTGGTAGTAATTGGTAGAATAGTATACTAATACATTGTATTATATTATTAATTGTAAAATTATAATACTTTATGCATAATGATTCTACTAATTTTCATCATAATATGCTTATTAGGGCTGATGCTCCTATTATGGGATCTCTATGGGAATATGTTATCGCTAAAGACATGGAAATAGGGTAATTTTTTTCTTATTTTTCTTTGTATTTTTTTTAATTTCCTTCTTAAATAAAATCTTTTATAATTTAGTTTTTAATTAAAACTAATTCATTTCTAATAAATATTATGATATATAATCTTATATCTTCTTTACTTCTTTTTAATATGCATATTTTATTACAAAAAGATAGTACACAATAAATTAATCCGGTTTTATAAAAAATTTTTTATAAAGTATAATATATCATAAAAAATCGAAAAAAAAGTTTTATTATTGAAATGAACTTTTATTTTATTATTATGAAATGAAATCATTAAAATTTTTTTTATATAATTAAAATAAACTTAAAATATTTTTACATAGTATTTTTAAATAGTAGTAAATAAAAAAAATAAATTAAAATTCCAGGAAAAAAAAGAAAATTAGTGCATCATATAATATTGATTATATGGCTAAAAAGTATTAAAACACTTACAAAAATGATTAAATTAAAAAATACTTATTTTTAAGTTTACTTTATGAAAAGCAAGGAAGAATGCAAAATAATCTTTATTTTTACACAAATCTATTTATTTTATTTTTTTTTAATTATAAAAATTAAAAAATTTTTTTAATTATAAAAATAAAGTAAAAAATTAATTAAGATAATATTTAAATAAATCTATTTTAAAAAATGTAATTATTTATATTTTTTTTATTTTTTTAAATTAAAATTTTCAAATAATTAAATGTATAATAATAACAAATATATATATAATATAACAAATATATTATATATATAATAATATATAAATGTATAATATAACAAATAATAAGTGAAAAAT